>NC_091433.1:136981569-137315371 GCF_964237555.1 Oryctolagus cuniculus
TTTCTACAAATACGCTTCCAAGGGAATTGAGTGGTAACATGGAGAGCATGACCGTTTATTTGGCTTAAGGAACACATTAATTTATCTGGTTTATAGAATTTAAACATCTGACGAATGACAGTGGGGTTGATTTTATTCATCAGCTAATTGCTTTGCCACCTGGAGCTGAAGCTTTATATATGCAGCTTATAAAAGATCTGAAAAGGATCTCAATTATTCTTTAATTTGTTCCTTGAATATAAAGTAGGAAAATCTGGCTTAATCAAACATTGTCTCAATTCTACTGGGATATGTCTAGTTACCTTATAACAAGGTAAGCTTTCATTTAATCATATGATATGATAATTCCCCACTTTCAAGCCAAGTATCCTCTTAGTTACAATCAATTTTCCACTGAAAAAAAAAAATAAACATTGTCTCTTTACTGAAATCCCAGTAGAGGAAAAATAGCCCTTTTTAATGAAACTTGCTGCTAATACAACCACACTAGGAATTTCTGTGTAGGAATCCATTAAACCTCCTAATTTGACATTGCTGGTAAATTGCAGAATAAAGTGAGTTCCGTGAACAATTCTCTATGCACATGGCCATTCTTGGCACACATGGAAGAAATGGATAATGAGCGCAAGCACGCACACACACACACACACAACATTACTGGAATCTATTAAATATCACTTAATAAATGTTTTAATCAAGTTGGATTCTACAATTTATCTGAGAAGGGGGTAGAAGAGAAACAAGCAGTCATGCAATTTCTACAATTGCACCAAGAGAATCTGAAATGCCAGCATGTGCTAGAAGTCTGTTAGAAATCCCAAGACATAAAAGCAGTAACTGGCAGGCAACTGGGACACCTCCTGAAATGCAAGCTGGCATCATACTGGAAATCAGACTGAAATGCCATTCTTTTAATGACCTGGAGTATTGTGGGTTTCAAGTCAAGCATTCGGTCCCCATATTTCCAAGTTTGTACCTCTCATCTCTGAAATGCCCCCAGGAAGGAGAACTGGAGCTTCCAAAATGGGCTCAGTCCAAAAGAGCTTGGGAGCAGTGTTGTACTCGTCGCCAGGTAGGTTACTGACTAGTACTCCATCCGAGAAGAAAGGGGGAGTTTCAGGGAATACAGCAGCTGAATGATACAAGAACAATCAGGTGGCCACAGAGATGCTAGTATGAGGAGCAGAGACTGAGGCTCAGGGGCAGGCCACCTATGTCCAGCAACTCTGCAGAAAGAACCCAAATGCTTTAGGAACCAGCTACATGATGAGACAGGAATCAAAACAAAACTCAAGGGGAAATGTCATGGGTACCCAGAAACAGACCAAGATCCAAAGCAGGGGATTTGATCACAAGCAATAATGCGAGAGAGAGTGAGGACTGACACAGGCTTGAAGGTTTAGAACAAAACCAGCCCCCTTGCATCATCTTCCAAAGCACCTATAACTGGGCTTTCCTTAGAAATAGTATGTTCAATAAATAATAAAGCATAGTCAAACAAAACCTTGAATGTTACAACTGGAAGAGATCTTAAGTGATACTTAATCCATTGTACATATGGACAACATGAGTCTGCCAGATGTTTGGAGATAACAGCTTAGTAAATAAGAGCTAGGAGTCTGGAGTCAAAAGTCCTCCCCCCCCACCTCAAAAAAATCAAAGCCCAACCCTACAATTCACTAGCTGTGTTTTCTCTGGAGAGTTCTTATGCCTCTATAAAAGGAAATACTAACAGTACTTATTTCATAGAGTTGTTATGAGCCTTAAATATGATCATCTATAAACAGCAATTAAAATAATATCTGGAATATATAACAATAAATGCAGGTTTCTGTCATTACACTATTATCATCATCACTATTATGGCCTCAACTGTGTTGCCTCCAAAATTCATATGCTGAAGTCCTAAGCCCCAATATGTCTCAGAATGTGTCTGTATTAGGAGACAGGGCCTTTAAAGAGGTAACTGAAGTTACATGAGTTCATAGGGCCCTAATCCAACACAGAGGAAAGTCCATGTGAAGACACAGAGAAAAGGTAGCCATCTGAACGCCAAGGAGAGAGTCTTCCAGAGAAACCCGACCTGTCAACACCTTGATCTTGGAATTTCAAGCTCCAAAACCATGAAAAATTCTATTTCTATTGTTTAAGCCACACCGTCTGTAATATTATTTTGTTGTAGCAGCATTAGAAGACTAACATGTTCACTCTGTATTATCTGGCCCAAGTCACATTGTCAACCGAAGGCAACATATGATGGTGATCCAACCTCCAAACTGTTTCCATCAGCTGCCCTGCCCACATAATTCCCCCAGATTCCATGTTTGATCTATCATACTAAACACCTGCTTCTTGCATGGTAAGAGTGGCCAATTGGAAGAGCATTTAGCATAGTGGCTGAGTTGCCAGTTGGGATGCCCACATCCAATATTGGAGTGTCTCATTCAAAGTTCTGGCTCCACTTCTGATGCAGCTTTTTGCTAATGTATACCTTGGGAGGTAGCAGATGGTAGTTCAAGTACTTTGGGTCCCTGACATCCAAGTGGGAGACTCAGATTAAGTTCCAGATTCCTGGCTGTTGTAGGAATTTGGAGAGTAAACCAGGAGATGGAAGATCTCTCTCCATACCTCTCTCTCTTTCTTCTTTGAAAAAGAAACAAAGGGGCGGGGGGGCAAGATATTATTCATGAAAATAAATAAAAAATTTAAGAAACAAAGCATGGGGAAATCAAGTCGTCTCTGGAAAACCGATGCTGCTCTGAATGTGTATCTTCTAGTCACTGCAGGAAGTTCAGGCTAGAAGCCACTAATTTTGCAGCTATTTTACTCTCAGAACTCTGAGGGTACAGTTGGATCTGAGTCCTACATGGATACAAAACATCTATTCTCAGCAATTCCACAGGCACTGAAAGCTGTCCCTAGTTAAGAGCCAACACAAGTGGGACTGGCTGGAGATAATGTCCAGGGCATTCAGCATGGGATACAGAGAACTTGGGGGTCTAGAAGTTATTTAGTAGGTAATAGTAGGCCAGTCTGAAACAAACGCTGGTACCAAAAGTCAATGCTGAGTAGTAAATCAGGTCTGGAAAAGCAAGTAAATAATCAGAGAGGACCTTTAAGTTCACACATTAATGATTCTCAGATATCTATCTCCCTCCCTTCTCTGGGCTCTGAGTTGCACATTCAGCAACTGAAAGGTACGGATGTCTGACAGGCCTGCGCAGAATGCTTGATTTTTCTCTCTTGTGTTTGTCAGGCTAATATAGGTCTAAGTTATATGTTAAATAAACCAAAAATAATAGTGGCTTAACCAAAATTTATTTCTCACACCTAAAAATCTGATCCCATTTGGGAGCTCTGCTCTATAGCATCGTCAAAGGTTCAGGCTCCTTGTAAGTCATTGCATTGCTAGCCCTAATATGAAACCCTTATATAACTGCTGAAAATGAGGATCACCATGGGCATTCCAGATACCAAGAAGGCATAGGCAATGCCCCTATCCTTCAAGACCATGACCAAGTTCTAGTCTTTATTACAGAGAAGACATGTGCTTCCAAGAAGAGCAAATTTCAAGGTTCAACCATCAGTCTGTGCTACCCAACAACACGGTCCTATTATTGCCAGTGCCACATGGCTGGGGACAAGGTGTGCTATACCCATACAATGGAGTACTAAATGGTTTTAAATATCAAATAAAATGAAGTATCAAGGCATGATACAAGATGGGTGAACCTTGGAAACTATATACTAAATTAAAGAAGTCAATAACAAAAAAAAAAAAAAAAACCAAACATGATTCCATTTATGTGAATTGTCCAGAATTGGCAAATCTATAGGGATACAGATGGAGGAGGTCAAGGGTAATAGGTAGATGATACAGCACTTCTTGTTGAGATGACAAAAAGGTTCTAAAACTGACACTGATAACGGTTGAGCAACTCTGTAAATAAAGAGGACTGAACACTATAAAAAGTGGGTGAATTGTATGAGACATGAATTAAACCTCAATAAAACTGCTTTAGGGAAAATAAAAAGCAGTCTTGTAAGTGTTCAGATCCCCTTCTCAGTCTTAAATATCCCCTAATTGGGACTTACTCCATCAGGAGTCCTATGTGTGATGCCCAAGCATGTTTTTATTGATATTCTAGGTCAAGGTCACACCCATAGTTCTCCCTATCCTTCTTCATCAAGGCACATTTTGTTTTCCAGAATTCCATCATTGTAACCAAAATAAGTTATTTATATCTTAATTATAGAAAACAACTCTCTTTTCAATAGGATCAGGATAAAAAAAAGTTAAATCAAACTACCATGTTAAGACTTTTATTCTAAGCAGATGCATATCCCAACCGCAACAGAAAGCAGCATGTTGCACAAAAAAAGTACATTGTTCTTTCTTGTCTTATTTTCTGTTACTGAAAGTTCACATATCCAGTTATGTTTGAAAATCTAAGTTCAGTTTATCAGAATTAAAAAGTAAATTGTTGGAGTGGAAGACATTAAAGCAGCCAGCAAGAAAACACAATGAGGGTCAGCATTGTGGCACAGAGGGTTAAGCCACAATCTGAAATGCTTGCTTCCCATATCAGAGCTCCCACTCAAGATTCTAAGTCCCAGCTGCTCTGCTTCTGACCCAGCTACCTGCTTAAGGGCTTGGGAAAGCAGCAAGATGGCTCAAGTGGTTAGGCCCCTGGCACCCACATGGAAGCAGGACGGAGCTTCTGGCTCCAGGCTTTGGTCTGGCCCAGCCCACCTAACTGTTGTGGCCATTTGGAGAGTAAACCAGCCTTCCTGTCAAGCCTCTGCTTTCCATCCCCCACCCTCACTTCATCTTTCAAATAAATCTTAAAAACAAAAAAAATCAATCTTCCAGACTATGCTCATAATAAATGATTTCCACACTTTCTGGTGGCTAACCATTTATGCATACTACATTCATTCAAAATGATTTGTCTTCACTGAGCTTCCCTGAGTTATCTGCCATGGGCATCTGCTCCTTCACTGTAAAGCGTATCTTTATGGTGCTGTAACACGCACCCTTGAATAGTTGGTGTAGCTAAAAAGCTCCTCAAGAGCTCAAGTAATTCAGCCCCCATTCTCAGCCAAAAGTGAAGGGATCAAAATAAAGCAGCCAAGAAAGTAAAAAGATAACATGACTGTTTGCCTTTTCTTATCGCTTTCCCTCCTGCCATCTTTTTGGCATATCTTCTTGTTTCTCTCCACCAAATATAACTTTCCTGGAAACACAATAGAGAGATTTTTCTTTAAAATGCAAGAAAAGAAGACTAGAAACAAATACACCATCTGTTAACAATGAATAATTCTGGGTACTGAGAATATGATTACACATTAATTTTCTTTGTTTTGCTTTTCTGTATTTAAATGTTCAAAAAGTTATTTTTTAAATAAGTAAAAATTTTTAAATGCCTCATACTTTTTAAAGCTTTGTCCCTGTAGCTCCAATGTAGAAATTATGTCAGTATAATATCTTAGAAGGCTTTGGTCTCAAATGGAAAAAGTGACTTTTTAAAAATTTTCATTGTTTATTTTAGTTATTTAATTGAAAGGCAGAGAAGGGCAGAGATCTCACATCCTCTAGTTCATTCCCCAAGTGCCCACAACTGATGAGGCTGGGCCAATCTGAAGGCAGAAGCCAAAAACTCAATCTGGGTCTTCCATATGGGGAGCAGGAACCCAAGTACCTGGGACATCACCTGCTGCCTCCCTGGAGTGCACAACAGCAGGAAGCCAGAATCCAAAGTGGAGTCAAGATTCAAAACCAGGTACTCTGAAAGGTGTTCCTAAGCTTGATCTTCCCACTACCCCAAAAGCTTGCTCTTATTTTTCTTGAAAACCTTTTCTGCCTTTATCCTTTTTCAACATTCTCTCTCTCTCTCTCTCTCTCTCTCTCTCTCTTTCTCTCTCTTTCCTCATCCACCCCCACTCCTGTCACTCTGCCTTTCAAATTAAATAAATCTGTTTTTTTAAAAAGAAGTAACCTCTTTGAACACTATAGGATTTTTTTTACTTCCTATCATGAGATAATTATGGATTCACAGTAACTTGCAAAGAAATTTCACAAATTATAGCATGCAATGTGTATCCTTTTGGAACTGGCTTTTTCTTTGTTCAATTTCCTAAGGTTCATCCAAGTTATTCCATGTGCCAATAGTCCATTCCTGTTTACTGCTGAGTAGTATTCTATGGCATGATGCAGTGCAATTTGTTTAACCATTCACCCATTAAAGGACATTTGTGTGATTTCCAGTTTGGGGCTATTATTAAGACTGTTACGAACATTTCTTTACAAGTTTCTTAGTGAATGCAAGTTTTTAATTCCCTTGAATAAATGCTCAAGAATAAAACTGCTAAGTTGTATAGCAGTAGCATGTTAAGATTTTTTTAAAGAACCATCAACCTATTTTGAAGAGTAATTGTATAAACTTACATTCCCACCAACAATGTGATTCAGTTTCTCAACAACCTTGACAGCACTTGGTACCATCATCATTTTCTAATTTAGCCCTTCTAACAGGAATCTTTCTTTGTGGCTTTCATTTGCATTTCCCTAGTCCCTAAAGATGATAGCCACCTTTTCATGTGCTTGTCATCTGTATATCGTCTTCATATAATGCCTGTTCATGTCTTTTTCCCATTTCTAATTGCATTGCATGGTTCTTTTAGTGCTGAGCTTTTAGTTCTTTATATATTCCAGATACAAGTCCTTTGTCAGATAAATGATTTGCAAATGTTTTCTCCCAGTTTATAATTTGTCTTATCTTTTTAACATGATCTTTCACAAAGCAAAAAGGTTTTAATTTTGATGAGGTCCAATTACCAATTTTTTTCTTTCATGGATTAAGATTTTGGTGCCAAGTCTTGGGGTTCTTTGTCTAGTCTGAGATCACAGTACTTTCCTACTTCTAGAAATGTTTTCTCTTTCACATTGAAGTCCATGGTCTATTTTTAGCTAATTTTTATATGAGGTTAACAGCCAGTTTTTGCTCATGAATTTCCAATTGCACCAGCACCACTTGTTGAATGGCTTTGGCTCTGCTATCAATAATTAGTTGGGTATATTCAGGTGGGTTTCTTTCTGAATTTCCTCTTCTGTTCCATTGATCTTTGTGTCCATCCTTCTGCAAATATCACATTACCTTATCACAGCAATATAATCTGTTTAAAAAATATTTACTTATTTGAAAGAGTTACACAGAAGAAGAGAAAGAGAGTTGGGAGGTAGGGAAAGGCTTCCATCTGCTGGCTCACTCCCCAAATGGCCACAACAGCCAAGCCTGGGCAAGGCCAAAACCAAATCCAGGAGCTTCTTTCAGATCTCCCATATGGGTGCAGAGGCCCAAGCACTTGGCCATCTTCTACTGCTTTCCCAGGCACATTAGCAGGGAGCTATATTGAAGGTGGAGCAGTCTGGTTATGAACTGGTGCCCATATGGGATACCAGCATTGCAGGTAGCAGCTTTACCCACTACGCTGGCCCCATTAAGTCTTAACAATAGGAAAAATAATTGCTCCCTTTATTCATCTTTCTAAATTTCTTTTGGTTTCTCTTTCCATGTGAATTTTAGCACAAGTTTATAGCTATATCTACCAAAAAATATTTGCTGAGGTTTTGATAGAAATTAAACCTAGAAATCACATTACATCTACAGAAAGAACTGACATCTTCACTATGTAGAGCCTTCCAATTTGTGGCATGCCTCTGCAGATATTTAGGTTTTCTTTCATTTATTTCATCAGTATTTTGTAATTTTCAGCAAATAAATCCTGAATGTATTTTGTTAAATTTAGACCTATTTATCTTTTGCAGCAATTATAAATAGCATTTTTTATTTTAGTTAATTGTCTATATTAGCAACACAACTTTTATGTATTGAACTTATATTATTCAGTCTTATTACACTTATTTCTAGGTTTTTGCAGATTCCTCAGGATTTGCTATGTATGCAATTGCCATCTACAAATAAAGACAGTCTTTTCTTCCCTGATCTGCAGACATCTTATTTCTTTTTCTTGCCTTATTACAGTGACAGAAGTACCAATACTATGCTAAATAACACTGGTAAGTGCAGACATCTTTGTCTTGTTTCCAGTCATAAAGAAAAAGCATTCAATTCTTTATTATTAAATACTCTGTTAGCTCTCTGATTTTTGCAGATACTCTTTACAAGTTTGAGGAAATTCCTACCTTTTCATAGTTTGTTGAGAGTTTTTGTTATGAATAACAATTGGATTTTGTCAAATTTAGTTCTGCCTCAATATCAATAATCTCTAAAACAGTGTATTCATTCGTTTTCAGCTATTAAATCAGTATTACACAATGAAATAAATCCTACTTAGTCATGGTCTATAATTCCTTTTACGCATTGTTGGATTTGATTAAAATTTTATTGAGTGCCTTTTCAGTTAAGATTATGAGTGATAATGATCTGTAGTTTTTTGTTTTTGTCTATATTATTGTTTTGCCTGCTTTGGAACCAGGACAATACTCACTTCATAGAATGAGTTGGAATGTGTTCCTGTGTTCCCTCCTCTTCTATTTTCTGCATGAGATTATATAAATTGGTGTTGATTCTTTCTGAATGTTTGATAAAACATTCCTGTAAAATCATGTAGGCCTGGAGATATCTTTCTCAGTAGCTAGTTAATTACAAAAACATTTCTAAATAGTGATTGAATTATTTAGGTTCTCCATTTAATCTTGGCTGAGTTTTGGTAACTTATCGACAACTTGAAAACTTAGCCCATTTCTTCTGACTTTCTAACTTCTGAGAATAAATTTGATCATGATATTCCCATAGTGTCCTTTTAATAACTACAGGAATTGTTTTATTTCTACTACTGGTGATTTTTTTTTCTCTTTTACTTGTCTTTGTCAATCTTGCTAGACATTTGTTGATTTCATTAATTTTTTTAATAACATAGAAAATAAAAAGGCTAGTTATTTTTCCAGTTTTCAATTTCATTTATTTCTGTTCTTCATTATTTCATTCTTTCTGTTTGCTGCAGATTTTGTTTTTTTTTTTTTTCTTCCTAGATTCTTAGGGTGTAAACCTGGGTTACTGACTTGAGAACTCTTCTTTTTAATGTGAGCATTTAATATTATAAATTTCCCTCTCAACATTGCATCTCACAAATTTTAATGTGTTGTTTTCTCACTTTATTCAGTTGTATGTGCTTTTTAAATCTACTTTGAGGTTTTATCTTTGACCCATGGAGTATTTACAATAATTGTTTAATTTCCATGGTTTGGTGATTTCCTGTTGTCTTCTTGCTATTAGTTTCTAGTTTGATTCCATTATGGCCAAGAACACGCTTAACATAATTTCCATCATTTTAAATGTATTAAAGTTTGTGGCCGGCTCAATAGGCTAATCCTCTGCCTACAGCGCCGGCACACCAGGTTCTAGTCCCAGTCAGGGCACTGGATTCTGTCCCAGTTGCTCCTCTTCCAGTCCAGCTCTCTGCTGTGGCCCAGGAGTGCAGGGGAGGATGGCCCAGGTCCTTGGGCCCTGCACCCACATGGGAGACCAGGAGAAGCACCTGGCTTCTGGCTTCAGATCAGCGCAGTGTGCCAGCCGCAGCAGCCATCGGGGGGTGAACCAACAGAAAAGGAAGACCTTTATCTCTGTCTCTCTCTCTCACTGTTCACTCTGCCTGTCAAAAAATTTTTAAAAATGTATTAAAATTTGTCTTATGACTCCAGATTTAGTCTACCTAAGACGTATGCTCTCTGGCCGGCACCGCGGCTCACTAGGCTAATCCTCTGCCTGCGGCGCCGGCACCCAGGGTTCTAGTCCTGGCTGGGGCACCAGATTCTGTCCCGGTTGCTCCTCTTTCAGTCCAGCTCTCTGCTGTGGCCCGGAAAGGCAATGGAGGATGGCCCAGGTCCTTGGGCCCTGCACCAGCATGGGAGACCAGGAGGAAGCACCTGGCTCCTGGCTTCGGATGGGGGAAGCGCACCAGCCACAATGCGCTGGCCGTAGTGGCCACTTGGGGGGTGAACCAACGGAAAAAGGAAGACCTTTCTCTCTGTCTCTCTCTCACTGTCTAACAGTGCCTGTCAAAAAAATTAAAAGATGTATGCTCTCTTGGTACTTGAAAACAATGTACATTCCACTGTTGTTGGATGAGGTGTTCTAGAAATATCAATTAGATCCTATTGTTTGATGGTACTAGTCAGTTCTTCTATATTCTTGCTGATTATCTGCTTGCTACTTCTATCAACTGCTGAGAGTGAGATGATGAAGTTTCCAACTATACAATATTTTCTCTCTATGGACCACCCTAGTCCCACTCTTAAATCAAGGATTTAATATTCTCCCTTCTGGAACCTAATCCTTTGACAGGTTCAAAATAGAGGAGGCACTTCCTTGAGGATTACTGGCATAGAAACTCTTAGTACTGATGAAACGTGCTAAGACTCAAGTCTGGGACTTGCTAGGAGTAGATGCCAGAAGAAATACATCCAAATATGATTGGATCTGGAGACAGCAGATACAACAAGTCAGCTGCAACAAGTACATTGGAAAAAGGCCAAGAACCTAATGAAGTGACCAACAGTTGAGGTCTTCACCAACAACTGAAGTCAAGAACCAGCAAAAAAGCTTAAAAAGTTATCAGACTCTAGAAGACAGGAGGACATAAAAAGTCCTATCTAATTTCATCTGAGCCTCAGTGGCCTAAGTCCTATGATAAGGTCAAGGATTTCCTTTTTCGGTCACATTGTTGTTCATCTGAAAAGTACTCAGTACTTCTAATGTAGCCCAAAGGAATGCACTGCTACTGGGACAATTTCTATCATCAGTGACAGGACAGAGGAGAACATAATTTGAAAGCTATTTCCAGGGTATTCTAAAGCCAGTCTACCTGAGTCTCATCCTATTTGATCCACACCTATCATTAATCCTGGTCAAGGGCAGAAATACCTACGAAAAACCATTAGACAAGAAAACATCCAGGAACAGAATCAGAAGAGTGACATTAGGAAAAAAGAGTAAAACCTTCTGCAACTTCAGCTGATAAGTAGAATATTTAATAACCCATAAACTACCTACTCCAGACATAGAAGAGGCAGTAGACTGCCATGATGAGACATCTTCATGTGTAACCTCCTTCTCCAATGTGTTATTCAACCAGAAATAACCCACAGATGATGCTGACAATATTATTAACCACTTTATCAAACCACCAGTAATTATTTTTTGATATCAACTTTCCAACCTATTTGAGATGCACACTGGCATTCTGAGAATTGGCCTGGAGCATTACACATAAGATCATGTGATAGATCTAGAAGAATAGTCCCTAGAGAGGAGCTGAGTGCTCTACTTCTTTGTTCAGAAACGAGAAACAACAGCTTTGCACTCCTTACCATCACTCCCAAAAAGGGCCCTTCTGGGCCTTCACACTACACCAACCATTGTTCTACCCCATGCAGATAGAGGTGCTGACCTCACAAGTTTGTTCTCCAAGGTCTTCAAGTCCCCTCACAATAAAACTTATGAATGAGCAGTTATAGAGAAGTTTTAGGGGAACTCGGTCACCCTTCACGTTCCCCCTGGTGCCAATCTGTGTATAGAAAAAGATGAAACAGAATGCCCCTTTGGAGACAGCTGATTTATTTTATCATGTTTTAAATGAGGCACAAAATCTACTGTAAAATAGAGTGGAGCCAGGGCATTCGCAACACACCCGGATCGCATGGTCAATGAAAGTCCAAGTCCACCGAATTGGATTGCTGCCTCATCAAAGCAAGGCAGTCTGGAGTGATAATGTGCTGCCACAATTCAGCACTGGGCCCCACAATAAAGCTGGGACTGTAATTACTATAATGACCTCCCACTGCTATTGTGTCTTTAATTAAGTCTTTATCAGTAGGCATTTGCCACTTAAACCTAACTCACTATAACTATGTCAGCGTATCATCTACATTTTCACAAAGAATTACTGAATCATATTTCTGTCACAAAGATGAAAGGGAAAATTTTAGTTCAAGTGCCATTTGCAGACAAGCCACATCAAGAAAAATCAAGCTGTCCTTTAGCGGCACTTTGTGACAAGTGACACTGCACTGAAAGATGCCGAGGCCTTTGTGTATGTGTGTTTTGGCTTTGCTGGGTTTCTTTTTTGCACAACTCCACTTCCTTTCTACATAAACTACAAGGGGAAAGAATGACACCAAATTAAGAACACACTTGATTACATAAAATTTCTTGAAGGCACAAGGGGCTGAGACTCTCCAGTGAGAGGGCCCAGAGATACTGCCTATGTTGTCCTAAGTCACACAGTGCTGACTGACCAGGCCAGCCTTCAGCCCACAAATCACAGCCCATATAACCTACTCCACTGGGAGGCCAACCCAGGGAGGTGGGAAAACCATGCTTCCCAGCCACCTGAAGAGACCATATTCCAAGTTTCAGCTTCCAGACGTAATCACTTATTTGCATTTCATTAAAGCAAGCATTCAGATGGCTTTTTGGAGAGCCCAGCCAAGTGGTCTGGACTACCCTTTGACAGGAAAAAATACCTCAATTCCAGTCTCCCCTAAGAGCCTCTCCCTGCGGTGCTGGCCCTTTTGGGAGGGGAACAAGAGCATCTGTTCTGGTACTGCTCCCCTGAGGAAACATGATCCACTTGGGACCCACTAACCTCCAACTCCACCTCTATGGTCAATATGCATCACCAGCACCAGCCTTCACCAAGTGCCTACACCTTGTCATTTGAATGTGTGCACAGCACCAAAAACTTCTGGCTCTCATCCTATTCCTCCAAAAATCACAAATGCTTCCAGAATTGGGGAGGGGTGCATGTAGTGGTGGGATCAGTGCTGGGAGGGCAGCCTGGACACTAAGGGAGAAGAAGGGACAGAAAGGTTCAGCGGAGAGAGGCTGGAACTGTCTCTAGGGTCCCCGCAACTCCAAGTGCTGGGCTCTACTGCACTCAGAAACCTGCAGGTCCCGGGCCCTCAGTGACTCCTGCCTGTTCACTGTAGGGACTCCAACGCTAGCCAGGGAAGCCTGATGCTGCCATGCATTTCCACCTTTGCTCAGCATCATCTTTGGCCACAACTGCTCCCTGCTTTGCTTTCAGTTCTAATTTCATCTTTAACATAAAGGTATCGGCTGGACAAAGAAGAACTGAAAATGAAAAGCAGAATTGGGGTGGGGGCAGATTCTATTCAATTTTCTCCCACATATTTGTACCCACTGGGGAGGTCTCAGGTTTTCCCACCTCAGCAGAGACACCTACTGGGAAGGTGTGACCCCATACTTAGGTGTGGCTGCCTTCTACTGTCATATTGCTATGGTTGAGGTAGCCAAGCCTATAAAATCCAGCAGAAGATCCTGCCTTCAGAGAAGAAACCCATATTGGCCTTGGCCCTGAATTCAACTATAATTTCAAGATGCCAAATGACTCCTTGTTTCTACCTACTGAACAAAAGTGGCCTTCCAGTATGGAAGCTGCACGTTTGTGCTGGCACAGGTGATGCAGGTGGCTGGGTGTGGTCTTTGAATTCTTTTATGCACACCATCTTCCACCCATGTCTTTGTTCTATGAAGGGCTCCTGAGTAGAAATGTGTGTCAGCAAAGCTCAAGATAAGCCTGTCCCTGGGGCCTGCTGCCTTCTCTTTGCTTCGCTAGCACTCCTCTCCACCCCCAGCTTGCTGCAGAGCCTGGGTTGCTATTATTGCAGGGTCCTTTCCTGGGCTCTACACCTAGCCAGGACACGTCTTAGCCAGAGCCAGAGGGAAAGGGGACTCTGAGCGCGCTGAGTCTGTGTTTTGGAGATTCGCTGTGGCTGTATTCACTGGGACTGCTTAGAGAGCCCACACCCAGGCTCACAACCCTCCTCCTGGGAGTCTGCTGCTCTAGGAGGGAGCTTAGGCAGATCATTGTTCCTGCTAATGCTCTCAGCTGCTGCCTTTCCTTTGCACAAAGGACCCAGCCAAGTGATGAAAGACATAAGCCCAAATCCACTCTGGGCCTCATCATACAAATGCTTGGCTTTCCTGGGGCCATGACACCTTCTAGTGACTGACACATTTCTAGGTTCTTTACCACGCCCTGCTGCGATACACACTAGACTGTTTCTCTGGGTAAATGCCAAGATTCTCCCGAAGGGTAAAAGAAATGTCAGAAGCACAGTTTCTATTAAACAACCTGAAATTACCAAGCACCTAAAAAAACACATTCTCTAGAGACATTATTTTCACCAAATAAAGAGGGATTTCTCACCTTTAAAACATGGAGCTGAGCCCAAAGTATTTCATAAGTATTTGCCAAATTTTAATGAATGATACATACATAAAGGAATAGATGATTTTTCCCCAGAGAGAGACCTGGATTCTTCCTCTGTTCCCTTACCTTCTATATTTTCGAGCATTCTGCTGTTAGTGACCCATAGGAAGCCAGGGTTTGGTTTTTTTTTGTTTGTTTTTTTTTTTGTTTGTTTGTTTTTGTTTGTTTTTTTTTGTCTAAATGGAAAGTGACAGCAGAAATATAGGAGATAAGAGAACTAGGATTAATTAGCAGCAGAGAAATAAGATAAAGCTAGGAAGAAAGTTATTTTAGAATACCTGTTCTCAACCCTGAGGATTCTTATGAAATGCTAATGCCCAAGTCTCACCCCCAGAGTTCCTAACTTAATTGGTATAGGGTATGATCTGACTATCCAAGCTGTTTTGAGGGTCCCAGGAGATTAAACTGCACAGCTAAGTTTAAGAAACACTGGTTTACCAAACGTATGCCCTAAAGATCTATATCATGGCTAAAAGAAAGTAACAAATTTGGCTCTTAGCCTCCAAGTTGTTAAGGCGGAAAGAAAGGAACAATCCATTGCACAAACTACAGTGGTCATGGAATAAAATCAAGCCACTTGTTGAGCAATACAGTTAGTTCCAAGACTGACTGGTAAGAGATTTGCCCAGAGGTCCTCCTGAAGACGACATGGAAGGAAGCAGCAGGGTCTTCAACAGTGCCCTTACAATATCCAATCAGAGAATATTTCTTGAGCTCCTACTCTGAGAACTTGGTTCCAGAGCCTGGAGAACAAAAGATGATTAACAGAGATTTGAAAATTTCTGTCCAACAGCAATTAACAGCTACTATTATTGAGTGCTGCTAAGTGCTTCATGTCCATTACTTCATCTTATCCTCATAACTACCCAATAACATCGGCATTTTACATTTGATGGAGAATGAGGCTCAGAAAAGGTTATCAACTGGCCTAACATAGCCTACCTGTAGGTAAGAGTCAAACACAAGACTGTCTAACTCAAGTTCATGCTTTTGGCCACTATATTATACAACCTGAAAGAACCAGTAGCCTGCCTGCAGTGCCATTCCATGTGGGCACTGGTTCAAGTTCCGGCTGCTCTGCTTCCTATCCAACTCTCTGCTGTGGCCTGGGAAAGCAATAGAGGATGGCCCAAGTCCTTGGACCCCTGCACCCACATGGGAGACCTGGAGGAGGCTCCTGGCTTCAGATCGGCACAGCTCCGACCACTGTGGCCAATTGGGGGTGTGAACCGGTGGATGGAAGACCTCCCTCTCTCTCTGCCTCTCCTTCTCTCTCTGTGCAACTCTGACTTTCAAGTAGATAAATAAATCTTTTTTTTTTTTTTAAAAAAAGAACAAGTAGCAAGTTTCCTCTTTCTTAAAACATGTGTTAATGTGAGAAGACAGCACCATTCCAATCACCATTAAGTTCAAGCAAACTGCTTAAGAAGTCAGAACCAAAAAAGAAACAGGAAAAAACACAAGATGGCAGAATAGGGAAGGGGGTACTGCTCTAGGCTAGGGATAAATAGAAAAAAAAGGCAGAGGAAGTACATTCTCGGGGAGAGAGAGAGAAAACGGAATGGAAATTCTACAGAAGGAAGAGGATATGCCATGGATTGGTGTAGAAGGAGCAGACATGAAGCTCAAGCACAGATACAACACACAACCCCAGCAGCCGAGGGCAGGAGAAAGCACCAGCTTTGAAGAGTGAGGTCAGATCAGAATGCAGCAGCCCGGGCCACTGGCAATACAGCCAGAGGGAGAACAGCAGCAGTGGCAGCAGCTCGGATGCATGCACCCAGCAACCAGTGGGGAGAATGCAATATTGTGAAACTAGTGAGGGCTGTGGCCAGCAACTCTTGTGTATGCATGTGATCCAGAGATTCTAACAGAGAGAAAAATCCACATTCCCCACTGACTTTGAGTCTAGCTAGGAAAATTGACAGAGAGGGCGAGGCATCGACGCATAACTGTGAGTGCCCCTAGCCTATCAACATATCATGGGCTCTGGTGCTCAATTCACCTAGGTAGAGCACCCATATGCAGCTGGCTCTGGGAACATCTCTGCCTCCCTGTGGATGGGACAGGCTAGCAAAATGGAGCAGGTCTTCTGCACCCCATGACTCTGAAAACATTGTGTGCTGAGACTGCAGGAACTCTGTGACTGCATGAGAGGGCAGAGGGTGTAGCTGGGTCTTCGGGCAATCAATGTGAGAGGCGCCACATGCTCAGACAACCCTGATTGCCAGGGGGTGGGTCATTGCAATGGGACCTGTGCTCACACTGAAGACTACACAGGTTATTTGTGTGGTTGATACAGCAGTGCAGTAGAGTGTAGGACCCTCTGTGGACAAACACTCAGGCACTGATCACCTTGGAAGAGAGGAGGTGAAGGTAGGACTATGCCAATCACATCTCCTTTCTGCTGAAAGGACGAATTCTACCACGCCCCACTGGGGCGTCATCCTGGGTATTTGCCCCACTCTGGAGCACTGACCAGAGCTCCGTAGCTACACTCAGCACACACCTTTGGGTATTCACTGAAAGGGCTGGAACTCCACTAAGCCACAGAGGCATAGCTCAAAGATAAAAGCTATCAGAGGGAAAAAAAAAAAGTATTTCCACAAATACCTACAAGTAAATGCAGAAATTCAAGAAACAAGAATAAGGAAAACAACATGACCCCCCATAAAGGAACAAAAGAACACTTCAATATTAGAATGTGAAGGTGAAGAGATTGATTAAATGCCTGAAACAGAATTCAAAAAATAAATCATAGGATTACTCAGAAGCAATAAGAAGCAAATTCACAAATTAAAGAAATCTATACTGACATGAATGAAAAATTTTCCCATGAAATTGAGATTTTGATGAGACATCAAAATGACATACTAGAAATGAAGAATTCAATATGTCAAATAAAAATACAGCAGAAAGGTTTAACAAAAGGCTTGGTGAAGCAAGAAGGAATATCTGAGCTAGTGGACAAATCTCTGGAAATTTTACAGTCAGACCAAAATAAAGAAGAAATTAGAAAAACTAAAAACAGTATTGGAGATTTACAGGATGCTACCAAATGACCCAACATACAGGTCTTAGGAGTTCCTGAAAATGTGGAAAGAAAGAATAGATTAGAAGCCCTATTCAGTGAAATAATTACACAAAACTTCCCTAATTTGGTAAAAAAAAAGGGGGGGAGGACATCAAAGTATACAGGGCAAATAGAATTCCCTATAGATATGACCAGAAAAGATCCTCATCGCCACACATTGTAGTCAAATTTTCAACAGTAAAACATAAAGATTCTAAAGTGTGCACAAGAGAAATGTCACAGCACTTTCAGAGGATTTCCAATTAGACTCACAGCCAACTTCTCATAAAAAACCCTACAGGCTAAGAGAGAATAGAGAGATGTAGTCCAAGTCTTAAAAGAAAAAAACTGTCAACCCAGAATACTGGACCCTGAAAAGTTCTCATTTGTGAATGAAGGTGGAATAAAGATCCTCCACAACAAACAGAAATTGAGTTTGTCACCCCTCATCCAGTGTTACAAATGATGCTTAAGGATGTGCTACACACAGAAGTATGGACAGTCATCATATGAAAGAAAGTGAAGGCAGAAAATCTCCCAGTAAAAGTACAAAGGAAATCCAAAGTAAAAATAGGAATATTTATGGGAAAATAGCAAGGTCAGGTCATTACTTATTAATAGTAACTTTGAATGTAAATGACTTAAACTCTCCAATTAAAATATACAGGCTAGCTGAATGAACTAAAAAATAAGACCCATCTATTTTCTCTTTTTTTCTCAGAAACCTTTTATTTAAGATATGAAAACATCACACATTTCATAAGTACAACTTTAGGAACATAGGTATAGTGATTCTCCCAGCCATATCTACCTTCCTACCCCAACTCCCACCCTCTTCATCCTCCTTCATCTATTCCCATTCATATTTTTCACTAAGATTTTCTATTAACTTAATACACAGAAGATTAACCCTATACTAAGTAAACATTTCAACAAATAGTATGGATAAAAAGAGCTTCTCAACAGTTTTTTGATTTCTCTTTTTCTTCTATGACCCACTGCTCATTCAGGAGCATCTTATTCAGTCTCCATATATTTGCATATGTTCTAGAGATCACTGAGTTGTTGATTTCCAGCTTCATTCCATTGTGCTCAGAAGAATGTATACTTTGCAACTGTAGGATGAAAAGTTCTGTAGAAATCCATTAGGTCCATTTTGTCTATGGTGTCAATTAACTCTTCTTCCTTGCATATTTTCTATCTGGTTGATCTGTCCACTGGGGAAAATGGGCTTTTGAAGTCCCCCACTACTACTGTATGGGAGTTTATGTCTCATTTTACATCCATTAACATTGCTTTTAAATAGCCAAGTGCCCTGTAATTAGGTGTGTATGCATTTATTTAGTCACAACATCCTGTTGAACTGATCCCTTAATCATTGCCTAGTGCCCTGGTCTCTTAAGTTTTTGTGTCAAAGTCTATTTTGTCTGATATCAGGATGACTACACCACCTCTTTTTTTGGTTTCTGTTAGCATGGAATATCTTTTTCCATCCTTTCACTTTCAGTCTGCATGTATTTTTGTTGTGAGATGTGTTTCTTCTACGCAGCAAATAGATGGGATTTCTTTTTTAACCTATTCAGTCAGTACGTATCTTTTAACTGGAGAGTTGAAGCCATTTACAGTCAAGGTGACTATTGATAAGTAATGACCTGGTCCTGCCATTTTCCCATAAATATTGCTATTGTTCACTTTGGATTTCCTTTGTGCTTTCATGGGGAGATTTTCTGCCTTCACTTTCTTTCATAGTGATGACCATGTTTCTGTGTTTCTATGTGTAGCACATCCTTAAGCACCTTTTGTAATGCTGGGTGAGTGGTGACAAACTCTTTCAATTTGTTTGTTACGGAAGGTCTTTATCGCACCTTCATTCATAAATGAGAGCTTTGCAGGGTCCAGTATTTTGAGTTGACAGTTTTTTTCTCTTAAGACTTGGAATATATCTCACCATTCTCTCCTAGCCTGTAGGGTTTCTTATGAGAAGTCAGCTGTGAGTCTAACTGGAGATTCTCTGGAAGTAAACTGGAAGTTCTCTAATGCACATTTTTTTTTTTATTTTTTGACAGGCAGAGTGGACAGTGAGAGAGAGAGACAGAGAGAAAGGTCTTCCTTTGCCGTTGGTTCACCCTCCAATGGCCGCCGCGGCCGGCGCGCTGCGGCCGGCACACCACGCTGATCCGATGGCAGGAGCCAGGAGTCAGGTGCTTTTCCTGGTCTCCCATGGGGTGCAGGGCCCAAGCACCTGGGCCATCCTCCACTGCACTCCCTGGCCACAGCAGAGAGCTGGTCTGGAAGAGGGGCAACCGGGACAGAATCCGGCGCCCTGACCGGGACTAGAACCCGGTGTGCCGGCGCCGCTAGGCGGAGGATTAGCCTAGTGAGCCGCGGCGCCGGCCCTCTAATGCACATTTTACAATCTTTTCTTTATGCTTTACTGTGGAGAGTTTGACTACAATTTGTCGTGGTAAGGATATTTTCTGGTCATGTCTTTTAAGAGTTCTATGTGCTTCCTATACATAGACATCCCTTTCCTTCTTTAAATATTGGACATCTTCTGTAATTATTTCACTAAAAAGGCCTTCTAATCCATTTTCTCTTTCCACACCTTCAGGAATTCCTAAAACATGTATGTTGGGTCATTTGATAGTATCCCATAAGTCTCCAACACTATTCTTTAGTTTTCTATATTTTTTTGTTGTTGTTGATCTGACCTAAAATTTCCAGCTGTTAAGGCTTTCCACAGCATTGTTTATTTGTTCTATTCAATTCTTCATTTCCAATATTTCATTTTGATTTCTCTTTAAAATCTCAATTTCATGGGAAAAGATTCACTTTCATGTCACATACAGATTTCTTTAGTTCATGGATTTGCTTCTGATTCCAAGTACCCCTACAATCAATTTTTTTTTAAATTCTGTTTCTGGCATTTCTTCAATCTCTTTATTTTCACATTCTAGTATTGAAATGTTGTTGTATTCCCTTGGAGGTGTCATGTTGTTTTCCTTATTCTTGTTTGTTGAACTGCTGCATTTTTAGGCATTTGTGGAGGTATTTGTTGGTTTGAGGTTTTTTCCCCCGCTGTGATGGGTTTTATCTTTGGACTAGGCCTCTGTGGATTAGTGGAGTATCTGCTCTTTCTTAGGTGTGTGCTGGGTGTGGCCAGGGGGCTCTGCTCAGTGTTCCAGGATGAGGGAAGTGTCGAAACTCAAATTGGTCATGGTAAATCTTATTTTTTTATCAGAAGGGAATTTTAATCTGCTCTGTTGGTGTAGTCTCACGCTCACCTCCTCTACTCCAAGGAGACCAATGCCTGGTCACTAGCCTCTCTGGGTACAATATTCATTTGCACTGCCACAAGAACCACACAAAGGATCTGTGAAGTTTTGAAGATCCATTTATTTTCTGCTTACCACAAATTTCACCAACAAAGATATACACAGATTGAAAGAACAGAAAAAGATATTCCATACTAACAAAAAGCAAAAATGAGCATGTGTGCCCATCCTAATATCAGACAAAATAGACTTTAACACAAAAACTGTTAAAATAAACAAAGAATGGCACTATGTAATTATTAAGGGATCAATTCAACAGGAAGATGTGACTAAAATAAATGGATATACATCCAATCACAGGGTACTTGGTTATTTAAAAGAAATGTTAATGGATCTAACTGGAGACATAGACTTCCATACAATAGTAATGGGGGACTACAACATCGCACTTTCAGCAATGGACAGATCAACAAAACAGATAATCAGCAAGGAAACCAAAGAGTTAATCTACACTATGGACTAAATGAACCTAACGGATCTTTACAGAACATTTCATCCCACAGTTGCCGAATATACATTCTTTTCATCTGTGCATGGAACTTTCTCTAGGACCACATGTTAGCCCATAAAGCAAGTCTCAGAAAATTCAAAAATAAAAATCATATCATGCATCTTTTTATACCACATTGGAATCAATCAGGAAATTAACAACTTGAGAATCTCTAGAACATATCAAACACACAGAGACTGAACAATATGTTCCTGAATGAACAGTGAGTCACTGAAGAAATCAAAAGAGAAACCGAAAAATTCCTGGAAACAAATGAAGTTAACAATATAAGATATCAAAACATGGGATACAGCAAAAATTGTGTTAAGAGGGAAGTTTGTAACAATTGGTGCTTACATGAAAAAATTGGAAAGGTACCAAATAAATGAGCTATCAATACATTTCAAGGATCTAGTAAAACAACAACAAGCCAAACCCAAAATCAGTAGGAAGAAACAAAATTAGAGAAGAAATAAACAATTGAAACCAAAAGAAATACAAAAGATCAGTGAAATTAAGAGCTGGTTTTTTGAAAAAATAAACAAAATTGGTACACCATTGGCCCAACTAACCAAAAAAAAAAAAAAAGACCCAAATCAATATAATCAAAGATGAAAAAGGAAATATAAAAACAGGTACTACAGAAATAAGAAGAATCATCAGGAATTACTATAAAGAGCTATATGCCACCATCAGAAAATCTAGAAGAAATGCATAGATATGTGGACACATGTCACCTACCAAAATCAAGAAATGAAGACAAAGATAATCTAAACAGACCAATGGCCAAGAAAGAGACTGAATCAGTAACAATTGATTTCCAATTTTTGTTTCTTTGTTTAAGTCAAATCTCTATGATGAAAATTATAAAACATTAAACAAAGAAACAAAAATTGGAAAACTCTTCCATGTTCATGGATTGGAAGAATCAATACCATCAAATCTTCATACTACGCAAAGCAACTTAAAGATTGATTGTTAGCCGGCACCACAGCTCAATAGGCTAATCCTCCACCTGCGGCGCCAGCACCCCAGGTTCTAGTCCCGGTTGGGGCACCAGATTCTGTCCCGGTTGCTCCTCTTCCAGTCCAGCTCTCTGCTGTGGCCTGGGAGTGCAGTGGAGGATGGCCCAAGCCCTTGGGCCCTGCACCCCATGGGAGACCAGGAGAAGCACCTGATTCCTGGCTTTGGATCAGCACGGTGCGCCGGCTGCAGTGCACCGGCCACAGTGGCCATTGGGAGGTGAACCAACAGAAAAGGAAGAACTTTCTCCCTGTCTCTCTCTCTCTCACTGTCCACTCTGCCTGTCAAAAAAAAGATTGAATGTTATCCCAATCAAAATACCAACAACAATCTTCTTAGATCTAAAAAAAAAATTAAAAAAAAGCTAAACTTCATATGGATACACAAGAGACCCCAAATAGCCTCAGCAATCTCATACAACAAAAACAAAGCTGGATGCATCACAATACCAAATTACAAGACATAATACAGGGCAGTTACAATCAAAACAGCCTGGCACTGGTACAAAAACAAGCTTGTAGACCAGTAGAACAGAATAGAAACTCCAGAAATCAATCCATGCATCTATAACCAACTTATCTTTGACAAAGGAGCTAAAATCAATCCCTGCAACAAGGACAGTCTCTTTAACAAATAGTGCTGGGAAAACTGGATCTCTACATGCAGAGGTATGAAACATGACCCCTACCTTTCCCTTACATAAAAATCCACTCAAAATGGATCAAGTACCTAAATCTATGACCAGATAACATCAAATTAGTAGAGAACATTGGGGAAATTCTGCAAGACATTGGCTTAGGAAGACTTCTTAGAAAACACCCCAGAAGCACAGGCAATCAAAGCCAAATGGACAAATGGGATTACATTAAGCTGAGAAGCTTCTGCACTGCAGAAGAAATACTCAGCAAAGTGAAGAGACAACCAACAAAATGTGAGTAAATATCTGCAAACTACACAACCAATAAAGGATAAACATCCTGAATCTATAAAGAGCTCAAGAATTCAACAACAAAACCATCTGGTTAATAAACAAGCAAAGGCCTTTAACAGGCATTTTTCAAGAGTAAATTCAAATTCCCTACACAAACTTGAAAAAAATGCTCAAGATCACTAGCCATCAGGGAATTGCAAATCAAAACCACAATGAAGTTTCACCTTATTCCAGTTAGAATGGCTCTCATATGAAAATTAACAAACAACAAATACTGGCATTTATGTGAGGGAAAAGGTACCCTAATGCACTGTTGGTGAGAATGTAAGCTAGTGCAGCCATTGTGGAAGACAATATTGAGATTCCTCACAATATGAAAATAGATCTACCATATGATCCAGCCATCCCACTCCTGGGAATTTGCCCAAATGAAATGAAATCAGCATATGAAAGTGTTACCTGTACCTCCATGTTCACTGCAGCTCAATTCACAATAGCCAAGATATGAAATCAACCCAGATGTCTATCAACTGATGATTGGATTAAGAAATTATGATATATATACACTATGGAGTACTACTCAGCAGTTAAAAATGAAATCCTGCCTTTTGTAACAAAATGGATACAACTAGAAACCATTATACTTAGTAAAACAAGGCAGTCCCAAAAACACGGATATTATTTCTCTGATCTGTGGTAACTAATAGAATTCCTAAAATTTAATGTATTGGAGTGAAATTGACATTTTGAGATTTGATGATTCTTTCTAGCCCCTGCCTCTACTGTTGAGGAACAATGTTTTTCTTCATACTATTTGTTGAACTCTTTATTTAGTGTAGAGTTAATTTCATGAGTATCAAGTAAACTGAAAATTGATCTTTGTTAAAATTAAGAGAAGGAATAAGAGGGAGGAGGAAGAAGGGTGGGAGGAAGGTTAGGGTCAGAAGTATCAGTACATTCCTAAATCCATATATATATATGTGTGTGTGTGTGTGTGTGTATAAAATAAATGAAGTTTGTATACCTTAAATAAAATTTTTTAAAAAGGAAGTCAGAACCACATGGATCAAGTTCTACTAATACTATAAGTGTATTCATCTTTTGCCCCCATAAAGCTATTCCTAAAGACAGAATAGCACATAGAGAACATGCAAACCAGGGTATTCACTGTGGCATTATCTCTAACACCAAAAAACTGCAGTACTGATTCAATGAACAATGGTTCATCCGTGCTATGGCATAATATTCAACTGTAAAATATTATATGCTGATATAAATTTAAAATAACAATGTTCAAGACAATGTATATAGAATGCTTTTTGAGCAAGGAAAATAATATGTGCTTTTTTTGCTCATGTTTACATACAGAAAACCAGAAGGGACATTAATATTCTAATGATAATGGTTGGTGTGCATGTGAGCAAGAGAGATATGGACAAAGGAAAGAACCAGATTCTAAACCCATACATTTTCATACTTTTTAAATATTGAAACCCACTTAAGAAATAATGAAGAAAACTGTTGGAGACTAAAATCCCTCAGCTTGTCAGTGGTAGAACTATTTGCTCTTGAGGCTATACTCATGACACCACAGTGCTCAACCCCTCCAGAATTCAATGAAGCAACTCACCAGCTTGACGAGTTGGATGCAGAAGGCCCTGCTCCCACTCTCAAATGCCTAACTGTTCAGGATCTAGGATTTATGAAGCACCATTTCATTCCTATCTGTTTTGCTTTGTTTAAATCTCTATCAAAGAATGAGACAGTAGTAACCAATCAGAGTAAAATGCCAACTACAAGGAGATGAACTCATTAACAAAGACAAGTTGGGTAAGTTTAAATTTACGGCGTTTGTAATCCAAGCATTTAAAGCTCATCTGTTTAGGGTGAGTTGTGTCCTCTAAGCACTCCCAGTAACAAATAACAATACTCGCCAAACACATTACACCTGTCGGCCTGGTTTATGGCTGTGTCTTGGCTTATATTTAGGAAATGGCTGCTTCTGCCAATACAAAGCAAGGATGCTGTTCTACAAAGAGGAGAGATGTCAAACAAAATCTAGAACTTTATAGCCTGTCCTGATTTGGAATGGTGTGTCTTTAAAAATACATATATTTAAAATAAAAAGAGAAGGTATCATTCTACCCTCAATCTCTTAAGTTTGAAATCATTCAAACATTGTTCAGGAAGATATTTAGAAATATTACATTCAATATCTCAGGCACAAATGGTAGAGATGCCCCCAGATGACACAACTGGTCCAAAAGTATATAAAATTCCTAGGTTGTCTGCCATGTCGGAGAAACATATCAGCTACTAGCCTTGACAGAACAGAATTTCTTCCCAAGATACTGCTCTCTTTGTCTAAACTTATCTGATCTCCAGTTTCTCTTGGAAGATAAAAAAGGTAGTTCAAGAAGTCTTGCAGGGGCCAGCGCTGTGGTGCAGAGGGTTAACACCCTGGCCTGCAGTGCCAGCATCCCATATGGGCACCGCTTCCAGACCTGGCTGCTCCTCTTCTGATGCAGCTCTCTGCTGTGGCCTGGGAAAGCAGCAGAAGATGGCCCAAGTCCTTGGCTCCTGCACCCACGTGGGAGACCTGGAAGAAGCTCCCAGCTCCTGGCTTCGGGTCAGCCCAGCTCCAGCCATTGCAGCCAATTGGGGAGTGAACCATCAGATGGAAGACCTCTCTCTCTCTCTCTCTGCCTCTCCTCTCTCTCTTTCTGCCTCTCCTCTGTGTAACTCTGAATTTAAAATAAATAAATAAATCTTTAAAAAATAAATAAGGCCTGCAGCTTGTGGTTTTTCCAGGTTTAGATGGAACAACATGATTCCAGGTAGAATTAACATTTTGAGAAGAACCCAGATTAATAATACATTGCATTTTAAATTGAAATATGCATATTTAGTTCTGTTCAAGATTATCAAACTAAAGTTTACTACTGTCAGAAGTCTTTGAATCCCCTTCTGTGCCCATTCTTCCTTCTCTTTGTCAATCTAATAACATCTACTTCAGTTCAACTACAATTTGAGTACCTACTGCGCACCAGGTCCTCAACGTTAGAAACACGGTAGGAAGAAGGCAAATTCTTATAGAGATAACGCCAACAAAATATGATGAACACTACTCCAGAGGTGTTCAAAATGTTGTCTAGGAGAACACAGACACTAGGACATCAAAGAAGACTTCCCAGAGGAGGTGATATTTGAACCAAATGTTGAACTTTACATAGGCATCAGTCAAGCATCAGTTTTAAGTTTAAAGCTCAGCATTCAAAGTGCTACTAGGACCACAACCTTAAACCATTCCCAATCTCAGACAAAACCACCTGTCTCATAAATCTAACAACCCTTTTTTTTCAGTACCTACCTTTGAGCTGGTAGGCACATATTCAAATAATTTGAGGTCAAGTATTCCCAACTACTTGCAGCCACCAGATAGGACTTATTTATCTTTTTGAAAACCATTAACTCCTTAAACCACGTGGGCTGCAGGTGCTTTTGCTGGGAGAAATTTGCTTACAAATGCCCATTCCCTCCCCTGGCCCCCAGACCGTGGTCTGTCTACCAAGCAGCATGGTGGAATACATTTAGATAGATTCACTGAAAACACTAAATATTACTTTTTATATGGGTCACTATGAAAGTCAACCCACTGATACTTCTTTCTCTCTTTCATTCCCCAGGCACAGTTCCAAAGCTGCCCCAAACACAGAAGTTTCTTTTGACCACAAAAGATATGAGCCTGGAGAAAAAGCAGAGCACCACGTGTGAAGGGGCAGAACCCAGCCTGCAAGTTGCATCTTGCTGCCCCAACCAGGAGCATCTGGGAGCCCCAGCTCTGTTCACCACAGCTCTCTGGCCCTACCTTCACAATTACCCCCAGCCAAGTACAGTAACCAAAACTGCTATCCCATGACTGCCCTGGTTGGGTCAGGTGCTGTATTAAATACCTTGTCTATCTCAGAGCACTTCATTGTTATCCAGCCCTATGAGACAGCCACTGCCATTAGCCTCCTCTAGAGGACTGAGCAGTAAGGTAATTTGTTCCAGGGCACAAGCAGCAGCAGGCATGTAGAATACGCCAACCCAAAGTCTGACTTTCGAGCTTATGTAACAGCTACATTCTAACTACCTGTAGTTGAAAAATAAGAGTCTTTGGAGTCCAGACCATGGTTGAATCACAGTCCCTGCATGTATTTAGTTGAATTATACCAGGCAAATAACTCAGCCTCTCTGGGCTGCAGTGACCTCATCTGCAAAATGGGACCAGTAACAGAACCAGCTTCATAGGAGTGTAAGGGAGTTGATGATGCTACCCTGCATGGGAAACACACAAAACATGGGTGCCAACTGGCACATCAGGGGTGTTTAAACATGTTGGCTGGCCGGCGCCGTGGCTCACTAGGCTAATCCTCCGCCTAGCGGCGCCGGCACACCGGGTTCTAGTCCCGGTCGGGGCGCCGGATTCTGTCCCGGTTGCCCCTCTTCCAGGCCAGCCCTCTGCTGTGGCCAGGGAGTGCAGTGGAGGATGGCCCAGGTGCTTGGGCCCTGCACCCCATGGGAGACCAGGAAAAGCACCTGGCTCCTGGCTCCTGCCATCGGATCAGCGCGGTGTGCCGGCCGCAGCGCGCTGGCCGCGGCGGCCATTGGAGGGTGAACCAACGGCAAAGGAAGACCTTTCTCTCTGTCTCTCTCTCTCACTGTCCACTCTGCCTGTCAAAAAAAAAAAATTAAAAAAAAATTAAAAAAAAATAAAAAAAAAACATGTTGGCTATTGCTATACATGTTTACTAATATACCACCCACAGTGTCACTGAAAACAGGAATAAAGTTGATTGCTATCTGCCTCCCCAGATGCCTACAAAGTGCCTATTGGGCGGCAGGCACTTGGAAAAAATCTTGAATGGTGGTTCAACAACACTGCTTTTTTCCCTACTTTCACTTGATCAAGTAAGGGCCTCCACTATTTTCACACACAATAGCCTCTTCTTGCTAAATTCTGTTCCTTAACATTCAGAAAAAAAATTATTAAGTGTTTAAAGAGATCATTCTCCAATTCTTGAATCAGAAAAGTTGTGTGATTTTTCTTCTTCTTCTCTATGGAAAATGAGTACAAGTTGGTCTCTCTTTCCTCTCCCAAAGCTTTTTGGGCTCTCATTTGCATATCAGGAAGACCTCCTCTTCACAAGTGTAAGGATGAAAATTTACAAAATAAAAAATATCAGGGTTAGGGAGGGGAGTGTATTTTTCACTTTCTAAGATTGGTGGTCCCTTGAAACATCCATATTCCTTCAAATCTTACGTTTTTCTTGGGCCTTTCTAGAAGAAAGTATCTCCCACAGAGTATTTCAGGAGCACATTCCTTTCACTAAATGAAGCACACTTGGATTGAACATGGCAGTTTCTCACTTGGTACTTCACGTGCTCCCACATTGAAATGCTATTCTTGCACAGCCTACCCATACCCTCCCTGCTCCTGAAGAGCACGTGCCCTGCCCTTACATGCCAAGCATTATCATAGCCAACACTACCTGCCTGCAACAGAAATCTCCCTTCAACCCCTCCCTGTTACTGGGCCAACTAGTCCAATCCTGAAACCCAGCAAGCATCCTGCTGAGTCAAGGTTAGTTGTCTAAAGCTGCTGCAACAAACTACCACAAACTGGATAGCTAACAACAACATTAGTTGATTGTCTCCAAGTTCTGGAGGCTAGAAGGCCAAAGTCAAGCAGTCAGCAAGGCCTGGTTCACTCTGAAGGTTCTATAGGAGCCTATTCTGGCTTACAGTGCTTGCTGGCATTTTTTTTTCTTCCATGGATTACAGATGCATCACTCCAACTTGTGTCTTTGTCTTCAATATCCTGATACTCCATATGTGTCTTTGTCCATTTCTATATCTAAATTTTCCTCTCCTTACAAGACATAAGTCATATTGGATTTAGGGCCCACTCTAATATAATATGACCTCATCTTAACTTGATTTATACCTGCAGTGATACCAAATTTCCAAATAAGGTCACATTCACTAGTACCAAGTAGACATAAAATTTGGGAGGATGCTATTTCAACTCAGTACAAGAAGAGAGCAATATGAACAGACTCAGGAGTTACCCATGGGCTATGACTTGATTCTGGATGAAAAGCCCTTTCTCCTTCCATAGTATAACAAAAAAGAAGCACTGTAATTCCTAAATTCCATCATGAAAGAGTCTTTCCTTTGGCTCTCAATGCTATATAATTTATGTATTTAAAAGGCAGACTTACAAATAGAAGGGGGAGAGGAGGGGAGACCAGAAAAGGGAGAAAGGGAAAGAGAGAGGAGAATGGGAGGGAAGGGAAGGGACCTTACACCTGCTTATTTACTCTCCAAATGGTTGCACCAACCCAGCCTTGGCCAGGCTGAAGCCAGGAGTCAGGAAGCTCATCCAGTTCTCCCACATGGGTGGCAGGGACCCAAAGTACTTGGGCTACCTTCAGCAGCTTTCCCAAGTGCATTAGCAGGGAGCTACATAAGAAGTGGAGCAGCCGAGACTGAAACTGGCACCCATGTGGGATGCTGGCTTGTAGGCACTGGCTTAACCTGCTACACCACAATACTAGCTCCCTCACAGTGCTTTTTTAATCTCAAATAAATGCAAAAGTGTAATAGTCCAAATGCTATCTGGAGGTATGGCACCCCTAAGTCACTATCATCTCATCAGACTTGACTGGTCATTGTCTTCTTTCCAGCAGGACAGCAGAGGTGAGGCTCAGTCAGAATGCACCTTGGATCTGTGACTAGAGGGAAGGAGGTGGCATGGGAGACTTAAGTATTGAGGTAACAAGGGTAGAGATGGCTGTAGTTCCTACTTTGATAACCTACCATATATCAGGGGGCCCAGGGCCAGAGAGCAGGTGCTACAAGAAGGCAATGAAGCAGTGGAGTTTGTGTCAGTTCACCTGCTCTCAGGCAGGGATCATGTTTAGTGCTTCTACACATGGCTACCTCATTCAGCCCTCACAGCAGCCTTGCAGTAAAGAATACATGGTCTCCCAGTTCACAGATGAGAAAAACTAAAACTCCATGGAGTTAAGCGGCTTGGAAGTGGCTGAGAAGTAAGTAGCAATGACCAAGTTCAAGTTCAGGTGCTGTCATCTTCTGCCACCTCAATAGAGGAAAGAGAGGCAAAAGAATGCAGGGTTTCTAGTCCCAAATCTACTGGGAGCCAGTCAAGCCTGAAGCTCTCACTATGCATTCAGCTTTGTTCTCCTTAACTTGTGGTTTTAAATCGGCAGCCGTTTTTCTATTGTGTTTCCAATGTGCCTCTGTGTGCATGTTGGAGAGAGGGAGAAAGAGAATATATGGGTCAATATAAGCAGCCTCTTAAAAGCTTATACTTTATCATTGTAATAATCATAATATATTTTACTTTACAGCCACTCATAACTGAAGCCTCTGGGCACCCTAACAAAAATAGCTAAAAGAAAAAAAGAAATTATATTAAACAAAGGAAATATGACTATAAAACCCCAATAGCCAGGGAACTAAATGAACAACATAAAACCTCCAAACAACAAAACTACACTGAAATCAAGAGGGGGAAAGAAACCTTTTCAGGAGCTTTACCCTGAAGAATTCCACACTGTGCGATCACATCTGTTTAAAGCACCATAATTTATCGATATGACACCAAACCAGAAACCAGCCCTTGTAAACCTTTCCTGCAGAAACTGAGACAACTAACCAGGTGGTCGGGGGCGGGGGGCGGGGGAGAGGGGGGAGCCGTCTATAGCATTTAACTGAGGTAACAGTGGCTTTAAAATTTTATGTTTAAACGCATCTACGTGAAGTTTCAAATCCTGGTACTGAGATGCAAAATCAGTTCATTCCATGAATGCAGACTTTACAAACAGGGCTCTAATAAATCACAGCTTTTTCTCTGAGACATTTTATCAGATATTAGTACTTGCTGATGGCTTTTCAACCTGCTGCTAAATGGAGCATCTTCAAGAACAGATCCTCTTTAGAACTAGCCATTGAGTCCCCAAATACCATGAAAGCCTTCGGGAGGATACAGGCTGACTTACTGAGCCTATCCTCCCATTCTGAGGTTGCAGCCATTTCAAAGACTCAAGTTCCCACTGACCCATGATACCATCATAAATGCTTGTTTAGGAGCCACAGCAATTGCCACAGTCATGCCTGTGAGGACAATACTCCCCCAAGCAATGCTTTCCCATATGCCTCCATGCTGGCCAATTGAAGATAGGTAGCAAAACCTGCTGTGGGAAACTCTTTAAAAATATCTGTAAGATTAGGAAAGCTCAACTACAAGGTTGAGACATAAAACATTAGAACGCTGGAAAACATTCTGTGCCTACACAAATGTCTCTCAAAATGCTTCTTAATCCTCAAGTGCTTTCAGGGCCAGTGTAGATTTGGCCCCAGAAGTCAGAACACTCATCAGAAACGTGAACGTATAGGCAAAGCAGGCAAGAGAATAGTGCAAAGAGAGGGAACCTGGCAGTACAGAGGAATCCACGGATGTTGGAGGAAAAGTCAGCCTGGTTCTCACCCACACTCTCGTGCTTAATAACTGGAAGAGCTTGGATAAGTCACTTAAGTTCTCTGAGCCTCGGTTTCCTCATCTATGAAATGAAGAAAAACTGCTACACAAACTCTCTTTTTGTTTTAGGGAAGTTCATGCAGTCCTCCAAAGGAAGGATCCAAGTCTCCACTGAACAACTTAGCCAGTTCTCAGACGTGTCATTCAATTATAAGAGCAGGCCATGCAATGAGAGACACAGGGGAATACTATTCACCTTTGGATTAAAGAACCCCGAAAAAAAAGCACAAGATGACTTTGACGGGCCCGAGACAAGGGGGGAAGAGTACAGTAAATGATAGACTGAGGCACATGGGTCAAATTATGAGGGTGGCCCCTCTGGGAAGCTAATGGAGACTTTATTACTCTCATATTTCAGAAGAGAATATACAGTATTTATACACTGCTTATGCAGGAGGAAACTTTTATTTTATGTAGCCAATAAAGACTACCATCTAGCTTGTTTCCGGGAATATAGTAAACTTAGAAAAGTCTCTGCCAGTCAATAAATGAGAAATCGTGTTACGATGAGACCAAAACTCAGAGAACCCAGAATTCTCATTCAGAATAATGTAAGTATGAACTCCTTCTCTGAGCTGGGATCAAAGCCTATTTGAAAATGGACCCTGTATGGTACTTAGATAAAGTGGAGTTGCACCTGGGACTGGGGAGGCTCTGTGACAGTTTGAAAAGCTGAATGGGTTCCCTCTGCTGCAGCACACCAACCAGAATTAGAACTCACCCTGCTGTGCACTCTGCATCTGCCAGGGCTGGAACACATACCCTGGTCAGCACGCAATACCAGCTACTGGGGACGCTAATGTGGTTGATGGCATGCCCATATTGATGAGGGCACAGAGCGTTTTGCTTTCTCACTTGGAATTTCTCATGTAGACCAATACTGATCTGAAAGAGTTCACACCTGTGACTCAGACAACCCCATGTCCTCAGTCATTTTGAACACTCCTTGGCATTGCTCACCTTAAGCAAAAACAGCTCCCATGGGTCTTTCTGGAAATACCACAAAGACATTTCCTTCTTCTCTACACCAGAAGTAAAGGTATCACAAGAACACAAAAAGAAGAGAAAATGAGATGACCTCTGATAGCCTGAGATTGTCTAGTGACAAAAATGGGCATCTTAACTTCAGACACAGAAGTCAAAGCAAAAGTTTCTGTAAAAGTAAGCCATATCTTCCCACCCCACCCTCCCTGCTGCCCACGCTCCAACCCTCCAATCTTATTTTTTAATTTATACAATAGCACACTTTCAGTTTATTTTATAATCATAAGCTTAACCCTCCACTAAGTAAAGAATTCAACAAATAGTAGTTTAAAAAAAAGCAGAAAGAGTTATAAATAAATAACTGGGAAGATCATTTGGAATTTGCACAAAAATGATTGTGATGTTTTCTTCCAATACCAAATTGAAAAAATACATCAACCACATAAATCAAATAGACAATCGGTCAGGATCAATGCTTCAATTTTAGCAAAGGGAAGAAGAAAGGACATCAAGCTCTAAAATGCAACAATATCAGTAAAGAGGAAAACTTCCCCTCCTTTGTTCCGTGATATTGCACAAGTCCAGTCCCAGATAAAGCCTCTTGTTGGGAAGAGAGGGGAATGGCTGGACAGATAGGCTGGTCGCTGTGTGACAAGCAGTTCACTTGCTTCAGGAATTGGACTCCACACACAAAGCTTACTTCAAAAGAAAAAAAAAAAGCAAGTTTTAACCAAATTAAATATCAGTTCACTTGGGAAAAAATTTTATGTTAAAAATTTTTTTTCCATTTTGCCCATGTTATCTAATAAATGCAATCAGGTCCTACTGAACCTGGCATATGTTTTTTTTAAATTTTGAGTCCAATTTGTGTGTGTGTGTGTGTGTGTGTATTTTAAATCAACATTTGGATTTGGCAAATCAGTCCAGGTATGCCTGTTTCTGGTGTATGGGTCAGTTCCAGATCTGTTTTTAAGCACCAAGCTACTGAAGGATTATTATTTTTTGAATTTGTATTTCTTCTTAATCCCCTAATCCGTTCAGGGAGAAATGTCCCAATTCTCAAGCCAACACATGAGAAAGCCCCAATGAAGCAGCAAGAAAAAAATACCAAACAATAGACAAATAACCATGGGATATATTGTGTGTCTTTTGCTAAGCTTGAAATGTGCCAAGTTGGAAACAGGGAAGAGAGGTTTGTGATATTGCACTGGAACATATTGTCACTGTTATAACCAGCCCACGTTCACCGGAGCTGCCAATTATTCCCTAGCCACCATTTTTTTCCTTTAGATTGATCTCCTGCTTGAGGCTGTTTCACACCCATGACTCTGAAGCTTCCCTAGTGGCATGTTGGCTAATTAAGAGCAAAATCCATCTCTTGATGAAATAATGCTGCCACTGAAAAGGAATTCTACGTTTTTTTTAATTCTTAATCAGGCTGGAAGGAGCGGTATTCTAACACTCGTATTAAGCATAGGAAAAAGGTCTATAGCTAGCAATTAGCAATGATGAAAAGGACAGCGATTTAAAGCATGTTGCGGTGACATTTTTATCAAATTAAATGAGATTGCTAGGCCCACCAGCTGCATATGCTTATTGTCATTTACTGTTTGGGCAGCAACACATCAGCCATTGAGTATCAGGAGGTGCCGAATTTAATAAGTCATTTTGACACTGGTGTGAAACGAGCAGATCAGCATTCTGAGGAATGTGTTCACACTCTGAACAGACAGGCAGACATCCTAAGCATGCGAGGTGACACCAATCAACAGGAAGAAATGATGAAAGCCAGGCTAGGGAGCAGGCAGCCACTGTAGCAGTGGTGGCAGCAGCGGCACAAACACAGCATGGGGAGAAAAGAACAGATCCTTGTATTTGCCACACCTCCAATTTCGTGGTCTAGCTGCACAGCGCATCTAAAGGGGCAAATACTTTTCAGAGACGTTGAAACGTGCATCCATGCCGCACGCTGGAAATATTCATTTATAATTTAAAAACTCACAGTTTCCCTATAATCACCATGAAAAGAAGCTGATACATCTTCGGATATTGTTTGTCCTCATTTTGCTCCCTCATATTTGTTTGAAACACAGCATCCTATTGCAAAGAAATCCAAAGCATCCTCTACATTTTGAAAAACCAAAAGTTTTCATTTACCCTTTGCTCTAAACTGATTACCTTGCTATGCTAAAAGGAGCTTGTATTACTTGGTTTTGATTTATGATGGGGTAAGGATGTATGTTGCTTTCAAAACTCTTCCTTGGAATACGAGATGTTCGGTGACATTCTGATAATCCCAGAAGCTATTTATGTCAAAGGAGAAACCTGATACCAATGCCTTACCCATCTACCTGGCATCCCAGTTAAAATGCACCAGCTAGTAGATTGCCAATTACCTCTTAAAACACGCAGGTGTCATTTAAAACCGAACAAAGGTGACTAGTAATTAGTTCATGGCTTCAGAAGTTTCTAATGCCATCTAGTGGAAACGGTAAATTTGATCACTTGCACATCGAAGAGCCACATATCCCGGATAACATGTCATTATCCTGCCACATATTCAGAAAAACTGAACGCCAGCGTCCAGTATCAAACATATCTCAAAATATTTGCTATGGTGCTTTCATAAGATCAGAACACGCCTTGGAAAATAAGACAATCCCAGATTTCCCTTGAATGCCTGCCCACTTGCAAATTAAATAATTATTAGCACCACCCCTACACCACTGCAAGCCCATGAGATCACTCTCCTCATCAATCTTTGTCTTCTCTTCTGGACTCCAGGATGTAGAGACAGACTACGGAATAGCTTTTTAAAAAAAAAAAAAAAAAAAAAAAATGATGATGTTATGATGTTTCATGAACTGTCTGACACAGACCTAGAATACCATTCTCTTTTTTTTATTATTATTATTTTTTGACAGGCAGAGTGGACAGTGAGAGAGAGAGAGACAGAGAGAAAGGTCTTCCTTTTGCCATTGGTTCACTCCCCAGTGGCCGCTGCGGCCAGCGCCACTGCGGCCGGCACACCGCGCTGTTCCGAAGCCAGGAGCCAGGAGCTTCCCCTGGTCTCCCATGCAGGTGTGGGGCCCAAGGACTTGGGCCATCCTCCACTGCACTCCTGGGCCACAGCAGAGAGCTGAACTGGGAGAGAAGCAACCGGGACAGAATCTGGCTCCCCAGCTGGGACTAGAACCCGGGGTGCCAGCGCCGCAGGCAGAGGATTAGCCTATTGAGCCGCGGCGCTGGCCGGGATAGCTTTTTTATTAGTGGGTTCAGCAAAATCAGAACTATCATTTGAAGTAAGTTTTGCACTGACTTTAATTTTTAAAAAAATAGTTCAAGAGAAACTAAATACGTGTCACTGGTTTAATCCTAGAATAGCTACTCAATTTTCAGTGAACTCTTGATAGATTTTCCTCCAGCAAAATTTTCAACAAGGAGAACAGCACTGCAGATTTTATGCTTTCTTTCTAGATGGTCACCAAGCACTTTAGCCATAAGGCTATAATCCTGGGACCTAAAGGTGCTTCAAGTCATTTCAAAAAAGACAAAGTACAGATTTTGTTTTGCAAGATATGTAGGTAAATAATCAACACACAAGCAGACTTCAGAAAGCCTCTGGGTAAATGGGATTAAAAGATAGGTCTAGTTTTGTGCATTAAAAATGAAATCTTTGCACAGTTTTTTCATAATGCACTTTTTCATGATTTTTTTTGAAGAGCACATGTAAGTCACTTTTCTGCATCACCTGTCAAAGTCAGTCCTCACTAGGAGCATGGTTATGACAAGAGAAACCACTGTGCAGGAAGTCTGGAACCCTGAGCTCAGGGCACAACAGCGTGGAACACAGCAACTCACTTCATCTTGCACTGTTCAGTTTCCTCAGTCATCAAACAAGGAAGTGGAACTCAAAGGCCACTCAAAAAGCCCTTTCTTTTCCAAAACTTTGTGGTTTAATAGTTCAACTCTAAAATCCAAGTCTTCTGGTTTCATTCATAAATATATTTTAAAATATTTTTCATTGCAGCTATTTCACTTTTATTAAAATTATTTTATTAGTATTATTCTTACAGGAAACCTCATTGTTTGGACCACCATTGATTTTAAAAGCAACTATTGCTAAGAGGAGAGGGATGCCATTTTAAAAAACTCACTTTTAAAGAGCTAAAACTAGGGGTCAGTGTTGTGGCTTAGAGGGTAAAGCCACTGCCTGCAGTGCCAGTATATGGGCACAGGTTCAAGTCCTGGCTGCTCCACTTCCAATCCAGCTCTCTGCTGTGGTCTGGAAAAGCAGTAGAAAATGGCCCAAGTCCTTGGGCCCCTGCACCCACATGAGAAACCTGGAAGAAGCTCCCGGCTCCAGATCAGCGTAGCTCCGGCTACTGCGGCCATCTGGGGAGTGAACCAGCAGATGGGATACCTCTCCCTCTCTCTGCCTCTCTACCTTTCAATTAAAACAATTAAATTTAAAAAAAAAAAAAAGAAGGACTGGCACTGTGGTATAGCAAGTGGAGCCACCACATGCAGTGCTGGCATCCTATACAGACTCCAGTTCGAGTCCCAACTGCTCCACTTCTGATCCAGCTCTCTGCTGTGGCCTGGGAAAGCAGCAGAAGATGGCCCAAGTCCTTGGGCCCCTGCACCCACTTGGGAGACCTGGAAGAAGCTCCCAGCTCCTGGCTTTGGATCAGCCCAGATCCAACCATTGCAGCCAACTGGGGAGTGAGCCAGCAGATGGAAGCTCGCTCTCGCTCGCTCGCTCACTCTCTTTCTCTGCCTCTCCTCTGTAGCTCTTTCAAATAAATAAATCAATCTTTTTTTTAAAAAAAAAAAAAGAGTTAAAACTAGGAAGCATATCTTTCCCAGATATGCCCATCTTAGACCACTATGTTGAAAAGAATATATTTATTTTAGTATATTTGTGAAATAAAGTATGTTTTTCAGCAGGAAAAAAATATATAGTGAAGCCACATGTAAAAACTTTTCAAAAAAAAAAGGAAGGAAAGAACTTATTTATAATTTTAACATCCAAACACTTCAGACCATTTGTTTAACACTGTGCTGTGCCCTCCCAATCATCTCCTTGTGCATAATATTTACATAATTTGCATCATATGGCATATATGAAACTGTATATGCTGATTTTCATAATAGTACCCATTTTCTCTGACAATAAAAATGCAATCCATTATTGTTGGAAATTGTTTAAATATACAAGTACATAAAATTAAAATCACCCAGAATCTCACCACCCAAGATATACTCATTTACTATTTTATTTCTTTAAAGTTCTTTTTCTATGCATAATTTAACACCATAAAGATTATATTACATATTCTGATTTTAAGTACAATTAACCCAAGAAGAGTCATTCACAAGTCCTTGTTGGAAGATGTTATAAAAAGGGTCTTAATCACAGATTATATCTGCCACTGGTCGTTTATTCATTTTTCATAATTACAAAAAGACCTATACACTCAGGTCATTCAAAATGAGTTCTAAGAGGCATAAAATTATTACTCAAGTTCTCTGTCAATGCATTGCTTTTATACTGCTGAATAAAAATCAGATTCAGAGGAGGGATCAAAAAATACTTTTTGCGCTTAGTAAATCTAAAACACAATGTCCCTGACATTTAAGTATTGCAGGCCTTGTTTTGGACTAGGAAAGAAGTAGGTTTTGTTGGTTAAGTAGCAAGAGATTCCATATGAATCATGAGATTAAAAAATATTGCTGAAAAAAGATTTTATGATTTTTTTAAAAAAGAAAACCCTCAATAAAAACTAATGGAAATTTCACCCCCTGAATAATAAATCCATTTGAATTTTTTTATTTACTTATTTATTTGAAAGGCAGAGTTAGAGAGGAAGAGAGACACAGAGAGATATCTTCCTTTGCTGGTTCACTCCCTAAATAGCCACAATGGTCCAGGGCAGGGCAGAGCAAAGCCAGGAGACCAACAGCTTCTTCTGGGTCTCTCCCCCATGGGTGCAGGGGCCCAAGGACTTGAAATATCCTCTGCTGCTTTCCCAGGCACATTAGCAGGGAGCTGGATAATAAGTGGAGCAGCAGGGCTGAAACCAGCGCCCATATTGGGTGCCAGAGCTGCAGACCATGGCTTTAACCTGCAGTGCAACAGCGCCAGCTCCACAAATATCTAATACAATTAGATTCCTAACTGTGAGATCTAAACAGAGGAAGAAGATAATTTGTAAATCATTTTATAGAATGACTTCCTAATTTTCAAATCCAGTTGGCTGAAGTAAAGCTTTGAGTAATTTTTCAAGTTGTGTATAACTTGGCATATCACAAAATTTTTTAAAAACTGTCTTCACAAATTAACACAATTCTTGGATTGCACTATTCCCTCCTATACACCTTTCTGGCATTCCATTTTCTTATTCCTTTACAGGCTGATTTTGAATGCGGATGCTTAAAGCCCTTTGGGTCTTCTAATCCCAAAGACACCAGAAGAGGCTAGGAACAGGCCTCTTTTCAGGGAACTTACAGGACTATGATGAGTCAAGTTTCCCTTTGCCTCAGGAAATTGTTACCACCTCTGTGCAGGCTGGAGTGCAGGCTGCCCCTAACATCACATCTGTTATTTTTGCTCTTTGCTTTCCTCTGGCCTTCGTATCTACACCTACCCTCATCATTTTCAGCTTTGTCTTTTTTCCCTCCACATGCTGAGAAAAGCTTTTTTGTCCACAACAAACACACTACACTGTATACCTCTATGAGGGATTTTTAACCTGCAATTCATTTCTAACATTTCTATAACCTTCCACTATGCTATCCTTTTCCATTATCTGCTGTTCTCACCCCCCCCCTTATTGCCTTTTTTAGTGCAAAAGAAAATATCTTTTATATGCAAGAGGCTTATATTTTTCAAAAACTTTTCCTTTATTAAAAGTCTATAGGGGCCAGTGCTGTGCCGCAGCAGGTTAATGCCCTGGCCTGAAGCCCCAGCATCCCATATGGGCACCGATTCTAGTCCCAGCTGCTCCTCTTCTGATCCAGCTTTCTGCTATGGCCTGAGAAAGCAGTAGAGGGTGGCCCAAGTCCTTGGGCCCCTGCACCCACATGGGAGACCCAGAAGAAGCTCCTGGCTTGGAATCAGCACAGCTTCTGGCCATTGTGGCCAACTGGAGAGTGAACCACTAGATGGAAGATGTATCTCTCTCTCTCTGCCTCTCCTCTCTCTGTGTAACTCTGACTTTCAAATAAATAAATCTAAAACAAAAGTCTATAGACTGACAATAGCAAATACTAATGAGTCAGTACACACATATTACCACTGTTAAATATTAATCACACTTGATTGAGATCTTTCCTAAACATGGTATCACAGAAGAAATTCAAACCTCTACAGTCCCACAAGTGTTGTTTTGTTGAACTTGTATGTCTGGTTCATATTTACACTTCTACTTACTATATACCTATCCATGAACAATCTGGAGTAGATTGTTCAGTACCATGCTGAGAGTGGAATCATTTTTCAGCTTTTGTCCCTCTCAACGTTATGTTCCATGGAGAGGCCACACTCATATGTCCTGACTCACAGGACCAGCAAAGCTGTCACCAGACAGTCAGACATGGCAGTGCATGAGCCCTTACATGACTTCGCCCCTAGTCTTTGTGCCACTCCCACTGATACCAAGCAATGCAGACAAGGAGCTGTTCCACACTGAGTCCTGCCCAAATTACAGACGTGTAAATAAGATAAATGGCGCTATCATAAGTATTATGCCATTAAGTTTGAGGGTAATTTGTTTTGCAGCCACAGCAACTTGAACATCTTCTTCCTGATCTATCTTCATTCCCCACTTCCTTGCCTGTTCTCCTGGTAGCACTGCTAGGAGTTAGGGGATAGTCCACACCAACAGAGAAATACATGATTTCCCATAAAAGTTCTGCTTCCTTTAAAACTCAGTTTTTCTGGGTTACCAGTCACTGGGTGAAAGAAGCAACTGAATTTTTTAAAGAGTTGACAGAAGGAAGAAATCTGCTCTCTAAATGTTCCTCCAAATAACCACATCAATGAGGAAACTGGAGAACCATGGAACACCTAGACTCAATCCTGTTGCAAACAGAACTGTTTTGCAGAGAATCTTATTTTGTAAAATCTGTGCTTACAATGCTCCCCCTTAAGGCTCCTGAAACAATCTCTAGGAGATTTTTCTTCCTCTTTCTGGTGAAAACAAATAAAAAAGAAAGAGGAACTAATCCCATTGCCTTCCTAATGTTGGCTCTCTAGGAAAAGTGTCAGCATTCCTATAAACAGATGCTCTGCCAAACCAATTGGATGGGGGCCAGAGTCAAGGTACAGCACATGGAGACACTGCTTGTTTACGACACACTCATCCCATATTGGAGCGCCAGTTCAGCTCCTGGCTGCTCCACTTCTGATCCAGCTCCATGGCAATGTGCCTGGGAAAGCAGTAAATGATGGCCCAAGAGCTTGAGCTCTTGCCATCCATATGGGAGACCCAGACTCCTGGATTCAGCCTGGCCCAGCCTCAGTTGTTAGTTGGTTTACTCCATTTGTGGAGTAAACCAGTGGATGGAAGATATCTCTCTGCCAAATTAATATTTTTTAAAAACTGGATCAAAAGAGCCAGGAGAAGAGTGAGCAATAGTTCTCAGCCTATAGTCCCATTCCTTGAAGGGCCATGCACAAGTAACTTTTAAGTCAACAATGTAGAATCTCCTTTAGATAGTTCATGGGCACTAGCATTCCATCAGCTGATCACTATTGCTCCTGGTAAGGATCTGGAAATTTCTCAAAAACCACCTGAAAAGTTTGGCCACACGGACACTATCCACTGCTCCCACATGGAAGCAATTGGTCCAACCCACCTAACTACAGTTCTGTTTACCGCACCCCTGGTGGTTGGCTCCAACCCAGTAACTTTTGACAAAGTCCCAAAGAACTCCTATGTTTTATGGCATGGTCTTTACATCCTAGGTCTTTAGAATGGACACCTCCTGAAATCCATTCTACAACCACTCTAGCACAGTGCATCTTTCCAAGTGATGTCAAGTGTGACTAGTTTCCAATTTCAGACTTCCTCTGGATATCATCACTGTCAAAGATCACATTTTTATAGACCAAAAGCCACAATCTATAGAAAGAATCACACAGTCACACATTTCTCTTGGCTACCAGGTCCCTTGAAGATATTTCAAAAATAATGCTCATACTTGGAATATCATTACATGTGCCCTACAAAATTCTGTAGGATGGGAAGTATTTAAATTATTCTCCTCCTTGGGTTTTTATTTTCCTTACAACATTTCCCCCACCTTCACTATAGTGGACTATTTTTTTTTCTTTCCTGGTCCTTATGTTACCCAAACCAACTGGAAAAAAACAAACTAATGGAGGGGATACTGGAGACCTCCAAAAATATCTGGTCTACTTCCCTCCTGAGCTCACCCTGGCCACTGTCTCTTAATGCCAGCGAAAGGACTTCACACACACCAACAGTTTGAGAAACTTAGGATCCCCTGGTGTTTTGCCAATAGCAAAGTAACAGAACCCATGGGAAAAAAGGCCTCAGGTCATCACTATCATCTCTCAATCCTGTGACTCTAGAAAGCTCATCTCTTCCCTCCCTTAAGCAGCCAAGCGAGAGAAGAAAATGTACCACGTGCAGGTGTGAGGTGCTCTGAAAAAGACTTCAGAGAGCTTAGTGGAAGGGCACTTCCAGAATGGCAACAGCTTCTTCTGGCCCAGCCCAAGCATTTAAATTCTAGCAAAACGAGAAATATCTTTGGAGCTTTGGAATTGTGTTTCTTTTGCTTTAACTTTTTTTTCTTTTGCCTAAATACATGCATTTCAAAAGACCTAAAACTAATTTAGTCTGCAATAAGCATAAGTACCACCAAACATGGAACTCATGGTAGAGTTCAAACTTTGGGGTCAAGTATACAAAGTTCCAAGTTCCACATGGGTTTGCATTATAATTACTGCTTTTGTCACCCTGGAGAAGTTCTCCAATCTTCCACTGTCTTGTCTCAAAAGAAAAAAAAAAGTATAGTGATTGTACCATTCCATTGAGTAATTTTGAGGAATTCATGAAATATTACATGTAAATATTAAGATGAGCACCTGGCACCCAGTATAGATTTAGCTAATACCTATGTGGAGAGAAACTCTATAAAATTTCTTTTATCCACTTCCAGAATGGTCTATAATCAAGAGAAGTAGTCTTGTGTTACTGAACCCCATTTCAAAGCACTAAAATACTAGCCACCAAAAAAAAAAGAACAACCTGAAAGAGCTCTTGCAAGCACTAAACCTAAAAGGCGCAGGCTCCAGGCCAATACACATTTATGCACAACTGGAAATACATTCACAATACATGCTGTGTTCTTCAGACCTGGAAGCTTCCTTGTGTGAGAGATCTCATTTTGAGGTTTTATACAACATGGCACAGATAGGGTTTCAAACTGTACTGTGAGTTGTTGGGAACTCTCTCAACAAAGTTGGCCGAGAGAGCAAGATCTTTGTTCTTTTTATTATGGAAAACTTCAAATATGTACAGTAGACAAACCAAAATAATAAATTCCTGTTTTCTCTACCTAGATACCATAGCTATCAATTCATAGCTTTATTTTACCTAGACTCCCAATAAATTCCCCCTACCATATTATTTTCATATTATTTCAAAGTTCATCCCAAACATTATTTTATTATTATTCCAGTTCATCAATAAATATTTTACTGCATGTCTTTAAAAACATTGTCTGTTAATAGTCATAATATCGCTATCACACCTAAAACCTTAATTTTTTAATATCTAGTATCCAGCCAAAATTTAAATTTCTAATAGATAATAATAGCTGTCACATTTCTCTGACAGTGTATGTTTTTTTATAAGGATTCAAATTCTATCTCCACATTTCAAATGATTATCTCTTATGTCTTTTTTCTATCTATAGAACATCCCTCAAGCTTTTCCCTTAAAATTGGAACCAAATTATTTGTTTTCCAAAGTCTGGATTCTCAAAAAAGCCTGTTGACAGTTAGCGGCTCAGAGAGAGGAGGGGTAGAGAGGCTCAAGAAGATATCCACCTGCTGGTGAGAAAATGTCTGGTATCTCATAAAGGCTGCAGATGTGGTCCACAAGATCACTGTCATGTCTGTTGCAGGCTGCAGCCAGGAAGCCCAAGACTTGTTATGCCCTCAGGTCTTCCTCCATATTTCTTCTAATGAAAACATTCCAGGCACCTCCACTCCCTCCACCTCATTATCACTCATAAAGGGGTCTGGAGGACCTGCTTCCTTCTCTCTGCCCCGACCTATGCAAAAACCTGTGCAACAAGAACTAGCGGGATGAAGATGTGAGTTTAGGTGCCAAAGGGGAGCCGGTGGGAGAGTGAAAGGTTGAGGAAACACCAGGTAGACACAGACATAAGCAAAGAAATCAAGGGATTATTAGTGACCAGGACGGGCAGCAGTTACAGGAGATCACTCTGAGTTCCAGCATGGCAGCTCAGACATGGCTCTGGGAAAGCTGCGAGGCTGGCAGCAACAGCTCAGATCCTGGAAGGAATGTTAACACTGTATTCAGGCACTAAGCCTGTATTCTTTATTCTTCCCACACAGGAGCTCCACAGTGAGGACTGATCCCCTTTTATATATATTAGTAAGATTCTACAGCATACCCCCAAAGTACAAGGTATCACAGGAAAACAAGAGCTTGCTGGCAGAGGCATACTATGAAGAAGTGTGTCTTAGTCTGTTTGTGTTGCTATCACACAATACAGTGGTCCTCCCTCATCTGCAGGAAACTCAGTCCAAAGACCCTTCTAGAAGCCTGAAACCACAGATTTTAGCAAATTCCCTATGAAATGTGCTTTTTTCCTATTCACACATACTTATTCTAAAGTTCAATTATGAATTGAGCACAATTACAGATTAGAAACATAAAATAGAACCATTTTAACAATATACTATAACATAAAAGCACCTGGCTCCTGGCTCCTGGCTCCTGCCATCGGATCAGCGCGGTGTGCCAGCCGCAGCGCGCCGGCCGTGGCGGCCATTGGAGGGTGAACCAACGGCAAAGGAAGACCTTTCTCTCTGTCTCTCTCTCTCACTGTCCACTCTGCCTGTCAAAAAAAAAAAAAAGTTACATAAATATGCATGCCTGCTCTCAGAATCTCGTTATACTGTACTCTCTTTTTTTTTTTTTTTTTTTTTTTTTTTTGGACAGGCAGAGTGGACAGTGAGAGAGAGAGACAGAGAGAAAGGTCTTCCTTTTTTCCGTTGGTTCACCCTCCAATGGCCGCTGCAGCTGTCGCACTGCGGCCGGTGCACCACGCTGATCTGAAGCCAGGTGCTTCTCCTGGTGTCCCATGCAGGTGCAGGGCCCAAGGACTTGGGCCATCCTCCACTGCACTCCCCGGCCACAGCAGAGAGCTGGCCTGGAAGAGGAGCAACTGGGACAGAATCTGGCCCCCCGACCAGGACTAGAACCCAGTGTGCCGGCGCTGCAGGCAGAGGATTAGCCTAGTGAGCCGTGGCGCCGGCCAGTGCACTCACCTTTCTTGTGATGATGTGAGAGGATACAGTGCCTACATGATGAGACCAAGGGAGGAGAAGGGTGCAGGCATCGCGATGCTGCATTAGGATGCTATGTAAGAGTTACCTGAGGGTCCAGCGCTGTCACACAGCAGCGTAAGATGCTGTTTCAAGCCCAAGCTGCTATGCTTCCAATCCAGGTCCCTGATAATGGGCCTGAGAAGGCAGAAGATGGCCCAAGGCTCCTGGTTTTGGCCTGGTCCAGCACAGGCTTTGTGGCCATTTTGGAGTGAAAGCGTATATAGAAAATCAATCTCTCTATGTCTCTTCCTCTCTAGATAAAGTCAGCCTTTCAATTAATAAATCTTTTTTTTTTTTAAAAAAAGGTATCTGAACACAAGCACTGCAATAAGGCACTGAATGGCTGCTAAATGCATAGCTCCCCAGGAGCACACAGAGCATGGGTGGACTACCAAGAGGAGATTCACATCCCAGGCCAAAGAGAGACACTGAAAGAGTTCATCCTGTTACTTAGAACAGCACATAGTTCAAGACTTATGAATTGCTTATACCAGAATTTTCCATTTAATATGTTTGCACTATGGTAGACCACGGGTAACTGAAATTGAGGAAAGTGAAACCACAGATAAGGGGGTAAATTACTTTAAAAAATAAGAAAAAAATCATTTCTCACAGATTTTGAAGACAGAGAGTTCAGTATCAAGCTGCCAGTATCTGATGAGGGACTTCTCTTCTTTTTCCTCTTTACCTGAAAGATCGGGTGGGGATAGAAGGGGGAGTGGACACAAAGCAAGAGCTCCCACCCACTGGCTCATTCTTCAAATGCCCACAACAGCCTGGATTGAGACTGGCTGAAGCCAGGAGAAAGGAACTAAACTCAGATCTACCACATGAGTGACAAGAACCCATCACTTGGACCATCACTGCCGACTCCCAAGGCCTGCATTAGTAGGAAACAAGAGTCAGGAGCCAGAGCTGGGCATCACGTCCAAGCCCTCTGATATGGGATACAGGCCTCTTAAATATTAAGTTAGCCACCAGGTTAAACACCTGCCCCTGTCAAGGGCCTTCTGCTTCATCAGCTTGCCACAGAAGATGAGAGGAACAAAGAATGAAAGATGGGGGACCGGTGCTGTGGCTCAGCAGATTAACGCCCTGGCCTGAAGTGCCGGCATCCCATATGGGCGCTGGTTCTAGTCCCGGCTGCTCCACTTCCCATATGGCTCTCTGCTATCGCCTGAGATAGCAGTGGGAGATGGCCCAAGTCCTTGGGCCCCTGCACCCACGTGGGAGACCCGGAAGAAGCTCCTGGCTTCGGACTGGCGCAGTTCCAGCCATTGTGGCCAATTGGGGAGTGAACCATCGAATGGAAGACCTCTCTCTCTCTGTGCCTCTCCTCTCTCTGTGTAACTCTGATTCTCAAGTAAAAAATAAAGAAATCTTTAAAAAAAAAAAAAAGAATGAAAAATGGGGTCAAACTCACTTTTATATAAAACCAACTCTTGAAAGAATGAACCCACTCCAAGGATAATGATATGAATTTATTCAAGAGGAGAAGGCCAGAGATCCAAGATGGCTGATTAGGATATAGCCACACTAACTTAGGCTGCTCTGAGATATGAAAAGAACAAAAGGACTACATTTTCAGTGACAGAAATTTTCAGTGAAGTGAAAAAAAAAAAAGACGACTCCGTGGGACAAGTAAAGAAAACAGAGACATGGCTACAGCCAGCCACACGCTGCAGCCACCCGCCAGCTGTGAACTGCCATCTTACCATGTCAAGGTAGGAAGAAATCGCCACATACTCCAACTTTCACTTCAGCCTGGAGAGGTGACTAGGGTCTGAGCACCTGCAGGCTCGGAGCAGGAAGAGCCACCCCTCCCTCACAGCACCATACTCAGCAGCAAAGTGGTACAGTGCGCCTCTGTTCTACCAGCATCCAGGACAACATCTGGGGCAAAAGATGATCCCCTGCATCCTCTAACTGTGGGAGTTTGGGGCATTAGCCCTAGAGCTATGCTCATGCACTCTGTATGAGCAAAGGGGATTCACTTTAGTTTATGGGGGCTAACACCACAAGTAGCCCACAAAAAAATCTGCTCCCACCCTGGGATATCTGGGAATGACTCCACTATTCCCTGTAGCACTGGGACTATAACTAATTGCTACAGTTCTGAATTTGTCGGTGCTACTGGAATCTACACAGGGAAGAACATAACCTGCATTCCACATATCTGGACTCACCCTCCAGAGTAAATCTCCTGTACACCTGGTAGTCACCCTGTAGGACTGGAAGAGAGCCCAGTTCACATCCACCAGCCCTAGGAGTAGGGCTGTTGTCATTGTAAGCCACAGCACCAGCTAGACTCCCCTAGCAAGAACTGAAGAAGGGTCCATCTGCATTTCACAGTCCTGGAGCCACAGCAATTGTTTTTGCAAACCCAGACATCGTTCAGGCTTGCCAGTAGCATGAGCAGGCAGACCCTTGTCTCCCTCAGCACCATGAACAAGCCCCTGGTTGTCACATTCACCAGGGAGACTAACATAGAACTTTCTGTGACCAGAGATACACACCCAAAGAAACCCTTCTTCATCTCAAGCCACTATCCCTACAAATTACAGACTAGTCCACTGAGGCACTTACAGACACAGGTGACATTAAAAAAAAAAAAAGGAATCAGAGACTACACTCCTGGACTCACCCAGAATCAAAGCCAAAACAACAAGCCAAATGATAAAACCTACTCCATAAAGAAGGGACAAATACACCAGATGGGCATACATGAACGTGGGTAGGCAGGAGACATGAAGCAGCAACATAGCATGACACCTCCAAAAGAACATAATATTCTTCCAGAATTAGATCCTGAACTGAAGGAAACATAGGAAATGATAGATATAGAATTCAAACTGATGGTTATAAGGAAACTCAATAGGATGCAAGAAAATATAGACCAATTAAAGACGTGAAGAAATCAATGAGTAACATGAAGGAAAATATTACTAAAGAGAAAGAACTCATTATGAAGATCAAATCAGAATTTCAGAGATGAAATCTTCAATGAAATAAAAAATATAATTGGGAGCTTTAGCAGTAAAAAAGACCAAATAGAGGAAAGAATCTCTGACCTCGATGACAAGACTTCTGAAATAACCCAATCAGACAAAAATAAAGATAAAACAATTAAAAGAAATGAATAAAATCTACACAAAATATGGGATGCCATTAAACAACCAAATACTTGTGTTAAAAGTATTCCTGAAGAAGAAAAAGGAAAAACGTATTGAGAACTTGCTAAATTCAATAATAATTGAAAATTTCCCAGGTTTGGAAAGAGACATGGACATCCATACCCAAGAAGTTCAAAGAACACCAAGGAGATTCAACCACAAAAGGTCTTATCCAAAGCATACTGTAGTCAAATTGTCAAAAAGTAAATACAAAGAACATGCTGAGACAATAAGAGAAAAGCATCAAGCTACATATAAAGGAAAACCAATTAGATTAATATCAGAGTTCTCAGTGGAAACCATACAGGCTAGAAGAATGGGATGATATATTAAAGATCCTAAAAGAAAAATCTTTCAACCAAGAATATTACATCCAGCAAAGCTACCCTTTAAAAATGAATCAGAAATAAAGTATTTTCCATAGAAGTAATAACTGAAAGAAAAGCAGTACAAAAAAATCTGAAAGGCATCCTGCATTAGAAGTAAACATCATAGGGCCGGCACTGTAGCAGGTAAAGCCACTGTCTACAGTGCCAGCATCCCATATGGGTGCCAGTTCAAGTCCCGGTTGCTCCACTTTCAACCCAGTTCTCTGGTATGGCTTGGGAGGACAGTAGAAGATGACCCAAGCCCTTGGGCCCCTGTACCCACATGGGAAGACCTGGAGGAAGCTCTAGGATCCTGGCTTCAGACTGGCACAGCTCCAGCCACTGCAGCCAACTAGGGAGTGAACCAGCAGATGGAAGACCTCTCTCTCTCTCTGCCTCTACTTCTCCCTATGTAACTATGATTTTCAAATAAATAAATAAATCTTTAAAAAGAAGTAAACATCATGAAAACACATTACACCATCAAATTCACCGACAGAGCAAATAGAATCATTTCTCAATCAATAAAATGACAGGTCTTAGTTCTTATCAATACTAACCTTAAATATAAGTGGATTAAATTCACCAACCAAAATACTATGGATGGATGAATGGATTACCAAAAAAAAAAAAAAAAAAGGACTCCACTATATGTTGCCTACAAGAAACTCAATTCACAAAGAAAGATATACACAGATTAAAAGTATAGAGTTTAGGGCCGGCACCATGGCACACTAGGTTAATTCTCTGCCTGCAGTGGGGCCAACATCCCATATGGGTGCAAGGTTCTAGTCTCAGTTGCTCCTCTTCCAGTCCAGATCTCTGCTGTGGCCTGGGAAAGCAGTGGAAGATGGCCCAAGTCCTTGGGACCCTGCACCCATGTGGGAGATCAGGAAGAGGCACCTGCCTCCTTGCCTCGGATCAGCGTAGCTCTGGCAGTTGCAGCCATTTGGGGAGAGAACCAACGGAAGGAAGACCTTGCTTTCCCTCTCTCTCTCTGTCTGTGACTCTACCTGTCAAATAAATAAATAAATCTTAAAAAAAAAAGTGAAGCATTCACCAGAAGCACAGGAAATTAAAGCCAAAATAGACAAACAGGATTACATCAAGCTGAGAAGCCTCTGCACGGCAAAAGAAACACCATCAAAGTGAAGAGGCAATCAACAGAATGGGAAAAAGTATTTCCAAACTACACAACTGATAAGGATTAATATCCTGAATCTATAAAGAGCAAGCTCAAAAAACTCAACAACAGGCCGGCGCCACAGCTCACTAGGCTAATCCTCCACCTTGCGGTGCCGGCACCCCTGGTTCTAGTCCCGGTCGGGGCGCCGGATTCTGTCCCAGTCGCCCCCCTTTCCAGGCCAGCTCTCTACTGTGGCCCGGGAGTGCAGTGGAGGATGGCCCAAGTGTTTGGGCCCTGCACCCCATGGCAGACCAGGATAAGTACCTGGCTCCTGCCATCGGATCAGCGTGGTGCGCTGGGCGCAGCGCGTCGGCCATGGTGGCCATTGGAGGGTGAACCAACGGCAAAGGAGGACCTTTCTCTCTGTCTCTCTCTCTCACTGTCCACTCTGCCTATCAAAAAAAAAAAGAAAAGAAAAAAGAAAAACTCAACAACAAAACAATCCAGGTAGGAATTGGGCAAAGGATATAGGAGACCGAAAAGACTCCACGAAGAGACCATTGGAATCATAAAAGAGTTTGGTAAAGTGGCAAGACATAAATTTAACAGACAAAAATCAATAGCCTTTGTACACAAAGCCAATGCCACAGCAGAGAAAGAACTTCTAATATCAATCCCATTCACAATAACTACCAAAAAAAATGAAATACCTTGGAATAAATTTAACCAAGAACATAGAAGATCTCTGCAATAAAAATGACAAAACATTAAAGAAAAAAATAGAAGACAATACAAAAAATGGAAAAATCTTCCAGGTTAATGGACTGCAAGAATTAATACCATCAAAATGTCTATACCACCAAAAGCAATTTCCAGATTCAATGTGATCCCAATCAAAATACCAATGAATTCATCTCAGATTCAGAAAAAATAATGCTGAAATTCATATGGAAACACAGGAGACCCTGAATAGCTAAAGCAATATTATACAATGAAAACAAAGCTGGAGGCATCACAATACTAGATTTCAAGACACCATGGAACACTACACAGCAGAAAAAAAAAATGACACCCAGTCATTTGCAACAAAATGGTTGCAATTATAAAACATTATACTTGGTAAAATAAGCCAGTCCCAAAAGGACAAGTACCAAATGTTCTCCCTAATCTGTTGTAATTAATAGAGTACCTACAAGGTAATCTATAGAAATGAAACTGACACTTTGAGATATGATGACTTTTAACAACCCTGGGTGTCTTGACTGTTGAATAACAGGGCTTTTTATTATTATTATTACTTTAGTAATAATAATATTATTACTATATGTTATTATTACTTTAGTAATAATAAAAGCCAGGATCCTAGAGCTTCCTCCAGGTCTTCCCATGTGGATGCAGGGGCCCGAGGGCTTGGGTCATCTTCTACTGTCCTCCCAAGCCATACCAGGGTTAATCTTATGTGTGTAATGTTAATTGAAAGTGGATCTTAGGGCTGGCACTGTGGCGCAATGGATTAATCCTCCGTCTGTGGCACCGGCATCCCATATAGGCACCGGTTCTAGTCTCAGTTGCTCCTCTTCCAGTCCTGCTCTCTGCTGTGGCCTGGGAGGGCAGTGGAGGATGGCCCAAGTGCTTGGGCCCTGCATCTGCCGGGAAACCAGGACGAAGCACCTGGCTCCTGGCTTTGGATCAGCGCAGCTCCAGCCATTGCTGCCATTTGGAGAGAGAACCAACAGAAGGAAGACCTTTCTGTCTGTCTCTCTCACTGTCTGTAACTCCACCTGTCAAATAAATAAATAAAACCTTTAAAAACAAAAAGAAAATGGATCTTAGTAAAAAAAATTAGAACGGGAATAGGAAAGGGAAGAAGAAGAAAGGTGGGAGTGGGAGTGTGGGTGAGAGGGAGGGTAGGGTGAGAAAAATCATTATGTTTCTAAATTTGTAAATATGAAATCCATGAAGTTTGTATACCTTAGATAAATGTTTTCTAAGTTAAAAAAAGAAAGAAGTAAAGGAATTGAACTGGTATTTTTCAAAGGAGGAAATGCAAATGGAAAACAGACACATGATAAAATGCTCAGGATCACTAGACATCAGAGAAATGCAAATCAAAACAACAAAGAGGTTTCACCCCACCCTTGTTAGAATGGCTCACACACAGAAATCTACCAACAATAGATTCTAGCGAGGATGTGGGGAAAAAGGGACACTAATCCACTGTTGGTGGGAATGTAAACTGGTAAAGCCACTATGGAAGTCAGTCTGGAGATTCCTCAGAAACCTGCATATAACCCTACCATTCAACCCAGCCATCCCACTCCTTGGAATTTACCCAAAGGAAATTAAATTGGCAAACAAAAAAGCTGTCTGCACCTTAATGTTTATTGCAGCTCAATTCACAATAGCTAAGACCTGGAATCAACCCAAATGCCCATCAACAGTAGACTGGATAAAGAAATTATGGGACATGTACTCTATAGAATACTATACAGCAGTCAAAACCAATGAAATCCGGTCATTTGCAACAAGATGGAGGAATCTGAAAAACATCATGCTGAGTGAAATAAGCCAGTCCTAAAGGGACAAATATCGTATGTTCTCCCTGATCGGTGACAACTAACTGAGTGACAAAAAGGAAACCTGTTGAAGTGAAATGGACACTATGAGAAACAGTAACTTGATCAGCCCTTGTCCTGACTGTTGATGTACAACTTAATACTTTATCCCTTTTAGTATTTTTTTGTTCTACTTAATACTATTGGTTGAATTCTGTAATTAACACACAATTATTCTTAGGTGTTTAAATTTAACTGAAAAGTGATCTCTGTTAAACATATGAGTGGGAATAAGAGAGGGAGGAGATGTACAATTTGGGACATGCTCAATCGGACTTGCCCCAAATGGTAGAGTTAGAAACGTGCCAGGGGATTCCAATACAATCCCATCAAGGTGGCATGTACCAATGCCATCTCACTAGTCCAAGTGATCAATTTCAGGTCACAACTGATCACATTGAAAGGTCTAAGAGTCAAAGGGATCACACAAACAAGACTAGTGTCTGCTAATATTGACTGATAGAATAAAAAAGGGAGAGAACGAACCAACATGGGAAGCAGGATACACAGCAGACTCACAGAATGGCAGATGTCCTAAACAGCAGTCTGGCCTCAGAATCAGCCCTTAAGGCATTCGGATCTGGCTGAAGAACCATGAGAGTATTTTAGGCATGGAAAGCCAAGACACTCTGGCAAAAAAGACCTAAATGAAATATCTCTGAGAGTGAGATCAAAGGAGGTACCTTTCTCTGAAGGGAGGAGAGAACTTCCACTTTTGACTATGACCTTGTCTAGATAAGATTGGAGTCGGTGAACTCAAAAGGCTTCCATAGCCTTGGCAACTCATGACAAGAGCCTAGGATGATTACTGACACCATAAACAAGAGTGTGAATTTGTTAAGTCAACAACAGGAGTCACTGTGCACTTCTTCCTCATGTAGGATCTCTGACCTTAATGTGTTATACAGTATGAATTAATGCTATAACTAGTACTCAAACAGTATTTTACACTTTGTGTTTCTGTGTGGGTGCAAACTGTTGAAATATTTGCTTAATATATACTAAATTGATCTTCTGTATATAAAGAGAATTGAAAATGAATCTTGATGTGAATGGAATGGGAGAGGTAGCAGGAGATGGGAGGGTTGTGGGTGGGAGGGAAGTTATGGGGGGAAAAAGCCACTGGAATCCAAAAGCTGTACTTTGGAAATTTATATTTATTAAATAAAAGTTAAAAAAAAAAGTGGACTACGGCAAAAGCAGTATTAAGAGGAAAGCGCACAGCACTAAGCGCTTATATTTCAAAAGAGAGAGGGAGAAATGTCTCAAGATAAACTCTAATGATTCATATAGAAAATTTGAAGAAAAACAAGAACAAATCAAACCCAAAACAGCACGAAGCAAATAATAAAGATAAGAACAAAAATACATGAAATTGAAACTAAAAAATACAAAAGATTAAAGTTTGTTTTCTGAAAAGAAACAGAATAGATAAACCTCCATCCAGACTAGCAAAGAAATAAATTAAGAGATGACAAAGGACACATTACAACTGTCACCTCTGAAATACAAAGGAGCATAAGAAACTACTATGAGAAACTATATATGCTAAGAAACTGGAAAATCTCAAAGAAATGGATAAATTCCTAGATACTTATAACCTACCAAGATTAAATCAAAAAGATATAGAAAACCTAAAAAGACACATAGCAAGCAATGAGATTGAAGCAGTAATCCAAAGTCTTCCACCAAGGAAAAGTCCAGGACCTGATGGCTTTACTACTGAATTCTACAAGACATTCAAAGAGGAAGTAACTCTAATATTCTTCAAACTATTCCAAAATATTGAACTGATGGAACTCTGCCAAAGGCTTTTTATGAGACCAGCATTACTTTGATACCAAACCCAAAGAAAGACATGGCATGAAAAAGAAAACTGCAAACCTATATTCTTAATGAAAATAAATGCAAAAGTTCTCAACAGAATACTAGCAAATCAAATCCAAACCACATCAAAAAGATCAGACATCATGATCAAGTGTGATTTATCCCAGAAATGCAAGGGTGGTTCAACATTTGCAAATTAATAAACATCATAAATAGCATCAATAGAATAAAGAACATAAACCATATGGTCAGCTCAATAAATGCAGAGAAAGCATTTCATAAAATTTAACACTCTTTCATGATACAAAACCATCCACAAATTAGGTATACAAAGAACATTCCTCAAAATTATAAAAGCTATATATCACAAACCAACTGCCAATATCATACTGAATGGGGGAAAGCTGAAAGAATTTCCCTTCAGATCTGGAACAAGACAAAGATGTCCACTTTCACCACTCTTATACAGTATAGTACTGGAAGTTTTAGCAAGAGCAATTAGGCAGGAGAAAGAAATAAAGGGAATCAAAATTGGAAAAGAAGAAGTCAAATAATCCATGTATGCAGAGGCATGCTGTTGTTCACGGAAAACTTGAAACACTCCAACAAAAAGCTGTAAGAATCGATAAACCAATTCAATAAAGTTGCAGGTTATAAAACAGGCATAGAAAAAAAGCCAGCAGCTTTTTGTATGCTAATAATGAACTAACATAAAAAGAAATCAAGGCTGGCGCCACGGCTCACTAGGCTAATCCTCCGCCTTGTGGCGCCAGCACACCGGGTTCTAGTCCCGGTCGGGGGGCCAGATTCTGTCCCGGTTGCCCCTCTTCCAGGCCAGCTCTCTGCTGTGGCCTGGGAAGGCAGTGGAGGATGGCCCAAGTGCTTGGGCCCTGCACCCCATGGGAGACCAGGAGAAGCACCTGGCTCCTGCCATCAGATCAGCGCGGTGCGCCGGCCGCAGTGCACCGGCCGCAGCGGCCGTTGGAAGTTGAACCAACGGCAAAGGAAGACCCTTCTCTCTCTGTCTCTCTCTCTCACTGTCCACTCTGCCTGTCCAAAAAAAAAAAAAAATCAAGAAAGGAATCTTACTCACAATAGCCACAAAAAAATTCAAATATTTGGAAATATATTTAACCAAAGAAGTGAAAGATCTCTACAATGAAAATTATCAAACACTAATAAAAGAAGTCAATGATCTGTGATTACTAGGTAAAACTGTCATTTTTCCATTCAATTACTGTTTATAAGCCATTGACTATATTCTCACCAAAACAGGATATTTTTGCTTTTTATTTGTTACATTTCTTATTCAGTGATGTATTAAGCCTTTTTACTGTAATGTAATTTAAATTATCTCAAAAACTGAAAAGAAAACAAGAAGAGAAGGAAGGATGGTAAAAGGAAGGAGGGTGAGAAGGCAGAGGTGGGGAGGGAGGATGGGAGGGAGTACCATTGTGTTCTTAGAATTATATCTACAAATCACACTGATTTTAAAATAAAAAGAAGACAGGCCCCTGTGATCTAATCACCTGCCAAAATTTCTACTTTTCTACATTGTTGCAAACATGATTAAGTTTCCAATACATGAACTTGGAGGGCACATTCAAACCACCATATTGTGGTTTATCCTAATGAAAATAAGCATTTCATGCTATTTGTGGCTGTTTAAGATGCACTCTGTCTTCTGATGCTCTTCTGTTCTCATAGTAAGCCTTCAAACTATTTTTTTCCTCATGCAAGAAGAAGAACATGTACCAGTTGATACTAAGTCCCAAGGTAATCTGAGAACTTGATGAGGGAAAAAAAATGAGGATTTCCACTTCTGGCAGTGGTAGCCATGCTTGTTAATGCTCTCCTCCCCATTGAGAACAAGCAGACACCTGGACAAAATCTTTTTTAATCTGTTGGATGGTTTTACATAGATATCAAGCCAATGAGAACTTGAGGAGCCAAGTTCCTGGAGAGAAAAGAAGTACACAGAATTCAGTCCAACATTCATCACTGCTTTTGCCCTACAGGCATTTATAAGTTTCAGAGCAACAGCTGAAAGGCTGAGCACAAAGTGGCACCAAACAGACTAGGCAGAACATCTGGCTGACTGGGTTGCGAAAGGAGCAAAAATTATAGTTCAGAGATCACCAAGGTGGAGACGCTCTGGTAACTGCCTGAGGCACTCAGTCAGGACTCCCAGTGGCAATATCAGGCACAATGCTTGATAAAAGTAAGTCTGGCCTCACCCCACAAAAATCTGAATCCTGGCTTCAAATCTACTCAACCCCAGGTTGGGCCAAGGAGCTCCATCCCTATGATGACTTCCTATCAAGTACAAATATATCCTCTTTGGAAGTTTGTATCATCTACAATTTTTATATGTATGTCCAGGCTGGTTGAACTAGGAGACAAAACTGACTAGCCAAAACCCAAGAAAAAAAAAAAAAAAAAACACAGACAAAACAAAGAGGCTCATGGGAGACTGATTAAGTTTTAAACACAGATTATAAAATAAATGAGATTACTTTGTCCAAGAGAGGATGAAGAATTGTAAACTGAAAACTTTCAAAAATGGCTCAAATGTAAATTCTAGAACAGAAAAATGTAATAACTGAAAGTAAAAATTCAAGAGTGAGGTTTAATAGCAACTGAAAAGAGAATAGTTAGCTGCAAGGTAAGTCAGAAGAGAAGAGCCATATTGTAGGAAATCTAAAATTTTGGTAAACACTGTAAAGTTTTTTAAAGGCAAAGACAGAAAATCTTAAAAGTAGACAGGGAAATACACACAGACCCATTACCTTTAAGGGACAATTAGAACAATAAGGTGTGTTCCTGACAGAAATAATAGAAGCCAAAAGGAAAAGTTCCCAGATGGCAGTGGCAACCCAACTCTTTCGTCTTTTTTTGTTGTATCTCTAAGGATAATAAAATATACTGGGAATGCAACATCTGAGATAAGGAGAGACTGGCCAGACAGCCTGGGCCTCCATTCCATTCTCCCAGAACAAAGAACGTCCTGTGATGCTTCAGCCCAGTGACTCAACTTACTCCTACATATGAAAACCAGGGTGGAGCACACATTCAAGGACCCTCAGCTGGGAGGGAAGTGAGACACATGCAGACAAGATTTCATCTGCCTTGGGCATCTTTCCTGAGCCTTGGGGATTGGCTCATCATGAATTCTAGGCTTCTATTGTTCCTTGTTGCCTGTCTGTGGGTAATAAAGTTATTTCACTTAACTTGTATGAGTATGCCGTCTCATTAGGACTCAGGAAAGTGGCCTGATACCAGTGTATGTTAGGAGTCCTTCCCAGGGACTGATGGTGGTGCACAAGGAACCTGCTTCACAAAATTATGAGACAACAGGATTATATGATCAACATGTTGAAAGAGAACATCTGGGCTTCTGCTCCCAATATGGTGAAGTAGCTCCTATCATACCCAAATTTTCTACACATAACAACTATAAACTGTAGGTAAAATTTATAAAACTAAGCCATAACTTGATGGCACTGGAGATTGAATAAATGCAGGTGGGTTGCAGGAGACAGTAAATGCTTCAAAAAAAGGAAATGCATGAGGTGAGTTATCCATTTTTATAGCATTTTTCTTGAGTGCAGGCAAGTCAGTGTCATACAAGGCAATATCCAATAGAACTCCTGTAGAAAACCTGTAACCTTGCTGGCTTTGAAAACTCAGAATGTAGGATTCGGCTTAACCGCAGACCATGGGAATGAGAGGGAAATCCCAGAATGGAAAAGCCAAAAAGGGTAAGGACACTTTGTTTTTCATCTCTGGTTAACATATCAACCACACATACATAGGGCAGACTCTAGCTAAGAACATGAGCCCTGAATACCAATGGGACAGTATTAAAAAGTCCAACACGTATGTAACTAAAATCACAGAAGAAACAATTAGGATATAAATAATAAATATTTGCTTGAATTTCCCCAATTCTAGTGAAAAATTCACAGACTCAAGAATTCAAGAAGCCGGCGCCGTGGCTCAATAGGCTAATCCTCCACCTTGCGGCGCCGGCACACCGGGTTCTAGTCCCGGTTGGGGCGCCGGATTCTGTCCCGGTTGCCCCTCTTCCAGGCCAGCTCTCTGCTATGGCCAGGGAGTGCAGTGGAGGATGGCCCAGGTGCTTGGGCTCTGCACCCCATGGGAGACCAGGAAAAGCACCTGGCTCCTGGCTCCTGCCATCGGATCAGCGTGGTGCGCCGGCTGCAGCGGCGGCCATTGGAGGGTGAACCAACGGCAAAGGAAGACCTTTCTCTCTCTGTCTCTCTCTCTCACTGTCCACTCTGCCTGTCAAAAATAAAAAAAATAAATAAAAAAAAAATAAAAAAAAAAAGAATTCAAGAAAATTCACAGATTCAAGAAACTCAGTGAACCGTCAACAGGATATATATGACGACAACCACATCAGACTCAAACTGTTGAACACTAAAGACAGAGATAAAATCTTGACAGCAACCATAGGAAAACAGACACACAGAACTATCACTAACTTCTTACCTGAAATTAGGAACATAGAGACGTTGGTAAAACAGTTGAAGTGCTGAAACAAAAAGTTATCGACCACAAATTCCACATCCAGGGAATACATACCTTAAGGATGAAGGCAAGAACTGGAGCCACAAAGATGGCGGCATAGGCAGAGTCACAGGGGTCCCTTCTGGTCAGAGCCGGAGGCACTGGCGGCAGCAGTATCGCCACCCTAACTCCCTGCACCCTTTCCAGCCCACAACGCTGCCGCAAAAGAAACAAGTAGCCCAGACACAAGTGGCCCAGCCTAGTACCCCTGAGAGCTGCCTCACAATCGGTAGCCTGGCAAAAAGAAACCCGACTGAGCAGTGCTGATGAGATCCCTGTGCCGAGTCTGGGCACTGTGACGCCAGGAAAGGCCTCAGTTGTCCACTTCCTGGCGCCCTCCCTGGCAGCCACGCCCCGTGGACGAGACTCAAAGCCCTCCGTCGTCCCCTCTGAGGTGTCCGGACTTGCCGCAGCCTCCACTTTTGTCTCAGGATGGGAAGCTACACTCGGATCCATGACTGTCAGAGCAAAATACAAATTGGTAGGGGAGATCAGGTCTGGCTCCTTCTGGGACACTTATCTGGCGCTCAGCATCATCAATGGTGAGGAAGTGGCAGCAAGCTAGAGTCACAGAAGGTCGGGTGTCCCCAGTTGCTGTAGGAGAGCAAACTCGGTAAGATTCTTCGAGGCGGGCTGGCATCCCCCACGCACAGTGGTATGATCAGGAAAAAGCCTATTATGTACTAGGCATGCATCTCCGGGGACCCAGCGTGGAAGTCCTACTCCATTTCTGTTCATGGTGAAAACTGTCCTTATGTTGGCTAACCAGATGATCAGAACTGAATACATGCATACAAAAGAATTTTATACACACATTCTCAGATAACTTCTTCATGGGTACTAGGCATCACTGTAGTAAGTTATTCCTTACCGATTTTGGTTTGGCCAAAAAGTACAGAGACAACAAGACCAAGCAACACATACCACACAGAGAAGATAAATACCTCACTGGCACCTCCACAAATGCTGGCTTCAATACAATCTCCGTACCGAGCAGAGTCGCCAAAGTGTCATGGAGTCGTTAGAATATGTGTTGATGTATTTTAATAGAACCAGCATGCCATCCCAAGGACTAAAGGCTGCAACAAAGAAACAAAAATATGACAAGATCAGTGAAAAGAAGATGTCCACTCTGTTGGTCTTACGTAACGGGTTTCCTGCAGCGTTTACCACTACTCAACCTATTGTCATGGGCTGTGATTTGAGGAAGCCCCAGAATCCAGGTATCTGAGGCATCTACTCTGCATCCTGTTCAGGACCCCAGCCACCAATAGGGCGACACCTTTGAGTGGACAATGGTAAAGCAGGAAGCTGCACCGCAGGCAGTAGCTGCCAGTGGGCGGGTCAGCAGGCCCAAACCCCTGCAGGCCAGCAACTGACAAAACCAAGAGTAATGGGAAAGGTTTCTAAGCATGAATTGTGGAAGAGAAGAAGCAGAGCAGGTGACTGGAGCAGCATTTGTTTCTCTTCAAATACAGAAAGGTTAGTTCATATGTACACTAGCTAGTGGCTATGGCAAAGCGTCACACTTCCTGTGAAGAACTTTAATTTCGTCATGAGCGGACTCTGGGCAGCATGCGTGTTGCTGAATCCTGAGTTTGTAGCCGCTGTGATTGTGAATATTAAGTGAGGCAGTCAAACATGGTGTCTGGCTTTCTACTGCATTGAAGTGCAAAAGTCAACTGAATGGTTGACACGCACAAACTGGTGGAGAAATTCTGCAGATGCCCATGGTTTGTTAGGATCCATCATTTTGAACTATCCTGCTTTGAAACCTCATTTCAGAAGAATGGCATAAACAGTCTCAGCCAAACTTGTGATGACTGTAAACTCTGACAATTGTGCATTCTTAGGGACTTTCCACCCCTGGGGTCTCTAAGTTGTTCACTTAAAACATTCTTAAAATGGTTGGCTTCTTGTTTGCAAGCCAGCTGATATGGTAGCAACTAAAGATTCCAGTGTTTGAGCAAACGGAAGACTGCCTGCTCACCTGTGCTAGAAATAACAGCATCTAAAGTGAAGACTAAGAAAAACTTAGTGACTACTAGGTAATCACTGGGACTCTGCATCAACTCTATAATTTTCTTGATATTTTTTTAAAAAGTGTATTTGTCACAGAAATTTAATTAACATTTTACAATTTAACAGGTGTAATATGTTACTTAGATAAATGTAATCACTTAAAACATCTAAATAATCTGGAATTTTGTTTTTATTTTAAAATGGGGGCTATTTTGTTTACAGGTTCATTAAAAATTAAAAACTGTTTAAGGAAATAAGTTTTTTTAAAACAACAAAAATGCCTTGCTGACTCACTATGAAATTAAAAATCTCCCCAATTTTTTGATACAACAAACAAAATGAAGGAAAATAGTGGCATAGAAAAAAAAATATGAACCTAGGAGTCTACCAGGGAAAATATTCTCCAAGAAAGAGAGGAACAGACATTGTGGTATAGCAGGTAAGCCACAACACGGGACATCTGCACCCCATTTTGGAGTACCTCGTTAGAATCCCATCTTTGGGGCTGGCACTGTGGCACAGCGGGTTAAAGCCCTAGCCTGAAGTGTCGGCATCCCATATGGGCACCGGTTCTAGTCCTCTTCTGATACAGCTCTCTGCTATGGCCTGGGAAAACAGTAGAAGATGGCCCAAGTCCAAGTAGAAGATGCACCCACATGGGAGACCTGGAAGAAGCTCCTGGCTCCTGGCTTCATATTGGCACAGCTCCTGCCATTGCAGTCAATTGGGGAGTGAACCAGCGGATGGAAGACCTCTCTCTCTCTCTCTCTGCCTCTCTCTGTAACTCTTTCAAATAAATAAAATAAATCTTTGAAAAAAAATCCCATGTTTGCCACTTGCTATCCAGCTTCTTGCAAATGTGCCTGGGAGGCAGCAGATGATGCCTCAAGTAATTGGTTCCTGACACTAACTCGGAAGACCCAGATGAAGTTCCTGGCTCCTGGTTTTTGCCTAGTCCAGCAACGGCTACTGTAGGCATTTGGAAAGTCAACCAGCAGTTGGAAGAACCCCTCATCCTTGCTCACTCACATTCTCTTGCTCTCTTTCATATAAACAATAAATTTTCTGAATGTTAGAAAAAGTATAAGTGAAATAAAGCTGTTTTAAGACAAAGAAAAAGTAAGATAATTTATTACCAGCAGACCTGCAACGGAAATTCTAAAAGAAGTCCTTCGAACAAAAGAAAAGGATCCCAAATGGAGCTCAGGGAGACCGAAAGGATGAAGAGCCACAAAAAGAAAAAGTGTGTAGGTAAACCTAAAGGATTAAGGAGTAAAAATAGTAATAATCATGGATGTTCAGACATAAATGATGGAGCCAGCACTGTGACGTAGTAGGCTTAGCCTCTGCCTGCAGCACCAGCATCCTCTATGGGCACCGGTTCATGACCTGGCTGCTCCTCTTCCAATCCAGCTCTCTGCTATAGCCTGGGAAAGCAGTGGAAGATGACCCAAGCAGATGGGCCCAAGAAGGCCCCTGCACCCATGTGGGAGACCCAGAAGAAGCTCCTGGCTTCAGATTGGCCCAGCTTTGCCATTGCAGCCATTTGAGGAGTGAACCAGCAGATGGAAGACCTCTCTATCTCTGCCTCTCTCTGTAACTCTTTCAAATAAATAAAATAAATCTTTAAAAAAAATAAAAAGTAACTAAATATTGACAATTTGTAGCAAAAATTGACTATTTACAAAGGCTGTTTACTCTTTTTCTGGACACATCTAAACATTTCCCAGACTCCTTTGCAAGCAGGTAACTATGTCCTAGCTCAGATGTGATCCTGAAGTCACTTGTGGAAGGTAGCATAGTCTCTGCAACCTAGACCCCTGAGTACCTGGAAGTAACTTGGACTGTTTCATTTCTACATGTGGAATATTATATATTCCAGGGTCCATTTCTGACAGCAGTTAGCCTCCTCTAACCTGCACATCCTTGGACCTACCATCTGTTTGTAGAGGTAAAAGTAACAAGACATAAGTCTCTATGAGAAAGAAAATTTAATTGGTAACATTCTAAATATCCATCAATAAGGTAAGAGTTGAATAAATTATAATGCATCCATAGTAAGGAATATTATGTAGCTAGTAGAAGTTTTCTCTGTACCTACTGACCTGAGTAGATTACAATAATTGAGGAGGAAAAAGTCAAGCTGATATAAATGATTAATAAATCTCACTTTTGAAGAAAAAAAAGAAATTGCCACAAAATATGACATATACATGTTTGCATGTATCTGGATGAGGATGGAAGAAGACAAGCAACATCAGAAATCAAGTCTCTAACATTGGTTACTTTAGAGGAGCAAAGAATGGAAGACACTGATTATGGGAAAGAAAAGTAATAGAATGGAAGCATTTCTCAGTGTAATATTGAGTGAAAATGTAGAATATAAAATTGAATCATAAAATATTGAATCAAATATGTAAAAAATGAATATGTATGTAGACAAGGATAAGAAGGCAATGTCAACTTATATAAAATTCATTTTTGTCTTAACTGTTAATATTTCAATATTACTTTTATAATAAAAGAATATTGAAAAATAAAGGAACAGGTTTAACCCCTACTTGGTTTGGGTTTTGATGCCACACTGCTACCATTTTGTAACCTGACCAGCCTGGATTGGGAATGTAGACTGGTGCTAGGGGTGCTTGATTAGCTTGCTGAGCCCAAAGGGCCACCTCACTGTGAAGGTGGAGTTGTCCCTGAAAAAAAAAAATGTTCCCTGTGTCAATCATCATAAGCAGAGTCCAAAGCTAGACTAGGAAATGAAGATTCAAGGGGCAAGCCCCTTCAAACTTTACTGTTCTTACAAATCACATAGAAGTTTTGCTAAAATGCAGATTATAATTCTGAAGGAATTGGGTAGTGCCTGAGACTCTGCATCTCCAATATTTCTCCAAGGTGACACTGCTGCTCATGGTGGTCCTTGGGTCACACTTGCCCAGCCTAGGGCTAATGAGAAAGAAGTCTTTCCACTCTGTGGGGTCAAGGACATGGAGGGAGGGAGTAGGTAAGCTGCCCCCAGGAAAAATAGTAATGAGACTTGGAGCTGGTCTGAGAAGATGACTGAGCCAGCACCACAGTCATCGAGTACTGTGACCCTTCTGTGAAATCTTATTGTCATCCCAGTCTCCGCTGAACCACGGACATTACAGGGGATAATTCCTGGAGGGACCAGTGCCATGCTTGAAATGAAGTAGTCAAGGGTAAAAATCCAGTCTGCTTCCCCTAAAGTCAATGAGGTGGTTTACAAGGGTTCATCAGCAGGTGGCAGCTCTGTCAAGGGGTTCTCGTGAAGTGCAGAAGCCACAGAGGGCAAGAACTGAGTCCTGTTCTGAACAGGAAGCCTATTGGTCACAACTACAATAAAATGGCCTAAACAAGGAAGGGATTTGTTTTACTCATAAAACAAGGAATCTGCAGGTCAAGCAGTTTCAGGATTGACTGATTCTCAATCCAGAGACAGCATCAAGGACCCAGGTCCTTCCTATCTCTCTGCTCTGCTCTCCCAGGCATGCTGGATTCTGTCCTCAGACCTGTCCCTTCATGGTGGCCAGATAATTGCAGAGCCTCACAGTATCACACAAGAGGGAACATTCCTTCCTTGGGCCTCTTTTGAATAACAAAAATACCTTTCTCAGAAGCACCCTATCCTCCAGTTCTCCTCGAAATTTATTAACCCAAACTGCACTGCACTCCAGGTCCCTACACCAATCACTGAAAAGGGTGGCAAAAGTCCCTTGCTTGGGGCCAGTGCTGTGGCACAGCAGGCAAAGCCACTGCCTGCAATGCTGGCATTCCATGTGGGCACCGATTCCAGTCCCAGCTGCTCCACTTCCAATCCAGCTCTCTGCTATGGCCTGGGAAGGTACTGGAGGATGGTCCAAGCACTTGGGCCCCTGTACCCATGTGGGAGACCCAGAGGAGTCTCCTGGCTTTGGATCAGCACAGCTCTAGCCACTGCAGCCAGTTGGGGAGTGGATGGATGGAAGACTTCTCTCTCTGTGTGTAACTTTCTCTCTGACTTTCAAAAAAAATGAATCTTTAAAAAAAAAAAAAAAAGAGTCCCTCGATTGCCTTAGAATGATCAAGACGCCCCTTCTGTATTGGAGTACAGCCTAATCTCCCCCGGGGTATGAAGCTATCTCATACCAAACAAAACTGCTCAGGGAACTACCAGGATAGGCAGATCCATCCAAGTGCTGGGATTGGTTAGGGGAAGCGCCACTGTGGGGAAGGCTGACAACGGTGTCTTTCAAACCTGAAAATTCCCATGAATCAATGAAGGGTTCTTTAAGGGATGTTATTTCTCCCATCAGTAAAGGTGACAGGTGTGCAGACACCCTCGTTCTGTCTACCAGTCAACTTTGGAAGACCAAGGAAAAGAAAAATTAAGGCAGAGGAGGTCAAGTTCCACCAGGAACAATATAACTCCAAAGAGAAGACCCTACCTTGGATTCAACACAAGTGAGCAACCTCAAATGACTTGGAAAAGACAGAACTGCATTTCTCTCTTTCATAAATACATGAATTAATTGCTCAGAGCTGCTATAGTGAATCTATCCACACTCCCACCCGTGGAAAAATTAAAAGAGATGGAGAAACACACAGTTCTAAGACACTTCCTGAGGGGCCAGCACTGTGGCATAGCAGGTTAAGCATCCACCTGCAGCATTGGCATCCCATATGGGCATCAGTTTGAGTCCCAACTGCTCCACTTCTGATCCAGCTCCCTGCTGATGGCCTGAGAAAGCAGTAGCAGATGGGCCAAGTGCTTAGGACCCTGCACCCACATGGGAGCCCCAGAAGAAGCTCCTGGCTTTGGGTAGGCCCAGCTCCCAGTGTTGCAGCCATTTGGGGAGTGAACCAGCAGAAGGAAGACCTCTCTGTCTTTAACTTTGCCTCTCAAGCAAATCAATCAATCTTAAAAAAAAAAAAAAAAAAAAAAAAAAAAGACAACGACAACACTTCCTAGAAGGTACACATACTCTCTCTATAACCCATTGGCCAGAATTTAGTGACGCAGCTAACCTTAGTTAAAAGGGAGACTGGAGGGGCCGATGTTGTGGCATAGTGGGTAGGGCCGCTGCCTGAAGTGCTAGCATCCTATATGGGTGCTGGTTCAAGTCCCAACTGCTCCTCTTCCAATCCAGTTCTCTGCTATAGCCTGGGTAAGCAGCAGAAGATGGCCCAAGTCTTTGGGCCCCTGCACCTGTGTGGGAGACCCAGAAGAAGATTCTGGCTCCTGGCTTCAGATCGGCCCAGCTCCAGCCATTGCGGCCACTTGGGGAGTGAATCAGCAGATGGGAGACCTCTCTTTCTTTCTCTCTCTGCCTCTCCTTCTTTCTCTATGTAACTCAGACTTTCAAATAAATAAATCTTAAAAAAAAAATAAAAGGGAGACTGGAAGTTGTATCTTGATTCTGGGAAGCCACACACCCCTGCAAAAATCTAAGGCCACATGACTGTGCAGAAACCATGTACACCTTCCATGAAATACATAGAACCCATGCACGCCGTAAAGGAAAGCAATGCCCTGGGCAGCAACTGCAATCAGCTCAAATCCAGGAAGACTGAGTTCTCATCCTCCCCACTGGGCAGGATGATACTATTAGTAAGAGATAGTATTTCTAAGTCTTCCCATCACACTCCTAAAAACAACAATAGTAGAGGTGGGTATTTGGTCTAATGGTTAAAACACTGCTTGGGATTCTCGAATCCCACACCAGAGGGCCTGGGTTTGAGTTCCAGCTCCACAACTGATTCCAGTGTCCTGCTGCTGCATATACTGTGGATATGCAGCAGGTGATGGCTCAAGTAGTTGGGTCCCTGCCAACTACACAGGAGACCTGCATTGAGTTCCTGGCTCCCAACATTGGCCTGATATAGTCTCAGCTATTACAAGCCTTTGAGGAATGAAACAGTGAATGGGAGATGTATCTCTATATGTAGATTAGATTAATCTGTGTCTCTTTCAAATAAAACAATAGCAACAGTAGAGAAGAAACAAGAAACAGCAATTTTTAAAGTTTCTATTTGGAAATAGGGGGAATGGGAAATGCCCAAAAGTTACTGGTCCATAACCACTGCCATATCTCACTAAGCAGCAATAGTGAGACTCCTTGCCTTGACAGTGAAGTCAGTTCCTTGCTTAGACTTTCTGCTAGCCTCTCATTCTCCTTTCTGAGAAGAACTCCTTTGCCCATCAGCCCTTGCTTTCCCTCTGAAGGCTTCTTTCTTGTGTATCGTCTTCCTGGCCACATCTACAGTGGGCCTTGGAGAGTACACACCAGCCCCTTTCACACCCTCTTCCTGCTAATACGAGCTCAGGGATTAATGCAGAGATGGATGCTCACAGGCATTCCCCCCCCATACAATTTCTTCAGAATTTTAGTAGATTTTATATTTGTTTCTGTGTGTGGAAAAAAAAAAAAAAAACATGACAAACGATCTCATCTAGACAGAATTCTCAAGCAAGTCTTGGGTCTTATATTTAGTGACTTCTGGCCATATCTCTCTCTCTCTCTCTCTCTCTCTCTCTCTCTCTCCTCTCTCTCTCCCAACATAGCAGCAGCTGAAAAAATCTTGGATGAGTTCTGATTTTTGAGGACAGTTAAGGGGATTCCCATCATATGCAAAGCACTCCAAAGGAAGTTGCCCAAAGAAGGTTCAGGGCCAGGGTGTTATCTCTCAACAAGGCAGCCAGTTTGCAGTCACTTCTTTGGACTGCTTCAATTTGGGGTATAGACATAGTTAGCTTATACAACACTACAAATACCCCAAACTGCCAGCCTCTGAGTCAAATTAGAAGGCAGGCTGCAGCACAGAGCACCTCCCTCAGCAAAGCTATGTTTCCTGAATCACTACTTACAGACCACTTCACTCTTACCTGAACTCAACTCTCTCTAGTAAAACTTGCCAAAAACAGCAAGCAGCAGCCAATACTACCAACATTCTGACCTTTTCTCTACTGTCTCCATAAACATACGGCCTGCCTACCAAGATGCAATCTGACCAAATGTCTTACCACACATAACAGGGGACACCATCTTTCTAGCACACAGTTCTATGTCTTCACAGACCACCCTCTGCCTAAACTAATGCCTTACCACTCTGGTTCAGAGCTAAATTCTGTATTAGAAAGGCTCAGCTGTAAGAGTCAAATAACCCATAATAACTGTTTAAAAACATAGAAACTTCTCTCTCTTGTGAAAGATTCACATAAAATTATGGATGTCTGAGCCTTGTCCCCAAAGACAACGCAGTAATGTTGGATTTAGAACACTTTTTGCATGGGCAGGCATTTGGCAGAGCAGTTAAGACACCACGTGGAATGTCCACATCCCAAATCCCCAAATCAGAGTACCTGGGTCCGAGTTCACTTCTGCTTCCAATTCCAACTTACTGCTAATGAGCACCCTGGGAGGCAGCAAGTGTTGCCTCAAGAACTTGGGTTCCTGCCAGCCACATGGGAAACCTGAATTGAGTACCCTAGCTTCTGGCTTCAGCTGGTGCTGTTTCAGCTGTTGTGAACATCTGGGTACTGAACCAGGGAGATGGAAGATCTCTGTGTCTGAATCAATCAATCAAATCTCTCTCTCTCTCTCTCTCTCTCTCTCTCTCTGCCTTTCAAATAATGTAAGATAAATAAAACTTTTTTCCAAAAAAAAATAAAAAAAAACATTTCTGCAAACAAAATGTCATGGAGTGATCAGCAAAGTCAGTGTGTGGTGACTCATCAGGGGCCAAAGCTACTTCCAATTTACTGTTCAATTCCTCTATGTGATCTGCTTCTTCCACTGGGACTAAGATGGCTCTGTCAACCCAGCCACGCATTCTTTCTGGTGGGGAAGGGAGCCGAGGAGAAGGGCACGCCCTCTTCTGCTAGCCACATTTCCTGGGAAGGTCTCAGGCTATTTCTACTGTGTCCGTGGTCAGACGTTATCCACATGGTTATGTCTGGCTGTAAGGGAAATGGATAAATGACAAGCTGTGTTTGCAACCATCACTGCAAAGCAAACATTGCAGAAAATAAAACACAACAAATACTGGGGGACAACTAGTGTTTTTCGCTTGCCTTCACCTCTAGTCTCATGGACAGAGCTTCAGGAAAGTCACCTGGGGCTTCTCCAGGCCCCCTGAAGGCTGGAAATACAGGAGGGACAGACTTCAGAGGGGCGGGGAGGCAAGGAAAGGGGGAAGGTCTGAAGGAGAGAAGGAAGAGGATGGCCCATGTGACTGCGAGACAGCCAACCTGCCCTCATCCCAAAGGGGCGTTCCCCGAGATTCCCTCCCAGAGAGCCACTCACCAGCAGAATCTGTGTGTCAGTCAGATTACTAGAAACCCAAGGGAACCACAGAGAAGAGATTCCCAGAGGGGGCAGAAAGTATCCAAAGAATACATATGCACACTCACTCCTGCCCCTAAAGGAATCGGCTGTAACCATCTGCACAGCCAGAAGAAGCCAGTGCCCAGACTATCCTGTCCCACTCACCACCAACCTTAACCCACTACAGTCAGCAACTTTGCTGAGCAAGTTGGCTGGAAAGAAAATCCTTGTAAGGTGAGGTGAGAGGTAGAAGCTTCCCATGCCTTCTTCCCCAGCTCGGACGTGCAGACCAGAAGAAGAGAAAAGGGGAAGCTCTCATTTTAAATAAAATGTGAGCTTTTCATTATTTATCTGGGACTGCACACTTCATTTCCATGGTTCTCAACCTGCCTGCCCATTGGGATTACCCAGGGAACTTTTTAAATTACTGATGCTCAGTCTTCCTCCCCCAAAGCTTTTCATTTCATTAGACTGGGGGAGGAGGTGCAACCTGGGCATCAATATTTTTTAAAAGCTGCCCAGGCAACTTTGGTGGGCAACCTAGATTGAAAATCACTATGGTAATAATGAATTAAGAGCAGTTTTGCAAACAGAAGATTGTGGAATGACTGGAACAGTGATGGAACATGCTCTAAATCCCACACAGGGAAAGAGGAACTATTCCCCACAGACGAGGTCTGGAGGGAAAGAATAACAATTCACAACTGTTCCCAATAAGAGTGCTCATTTTCAACCTGACAATTATATAAATCCGACCTCCTTCAAGAAGATTAGAAGCCTCTTCGGGGTAAGGACCATGACTTAAGATTCTCTGGAGTCTGCATTTGCCAAATAGACATTTATTGCCCTGTTATTAGCTTCTAAGCTCCAGGCTGGGATACGCTGAAGTGTCCCTCCTCATGCACAGGACAAACTAAGGTGACTGTTAGATAACCTTAACCTATATGAGAGGTCTTTAAAGAGTTCATGGAAATGCATCCTACAAAAACAACAACAACAACAACAAAAAAAAAAAAACTTTACATGGATTTCAAAAATTTGGGCACCAGGGCCAGCGTTGTGGTACAGTCGGTAAAGCTGCCGCCTGCAACACCAGCATCCCATATGGGTACCAGTTTAAGACTTGTTTGCTCCACTCCCAATCCAGGTCCCTGCTAATGTGCCTGGGATAGCAGCGGAGGATGGTCCAAAGGCTTGGACCCCTGCACCCACATGAGAGATCCAGAAGAAGCTCCTGACTCTGGCCTGGCCCAGTCCCAGCCACTGTGGCCATTTGGGGAATGAACCAGTGAATGGAAGACTGATCTCTCTCTCTCTCTCTCTCTCTCTCTCTCTCTTTCAATAAATAAATAAATCTTCTTTTAAATGTGGCACCAGAAAAACATTTATATTTTAATTCCATTTTCCATGAATTTTGTCAGATCTCATCTTGAAACTGACGAATAATGTAAAAGTGCAGGAGCTGATTAAAGTTCCAGCTGCTCTATTTTTGATCCAGCTTCCTTCTAATGCACCTGGGAAGGTACCAGTGGTTGAGTCCCCGCCACCTTCTTGGGAGACCCAGGTGGAGTAACTGGTTCTTGGTTCCAGCCTGGCCGAGTCCCAGCTATTGTAGCCATTTGGGGAGTGAACCAGCAGATGGAATATATCTCTCTACCTCCTCCTTCCCTCTCCATCTCTTTGTAGCTCTGCCTTTAAAATAAATAGCCCTGCTGTCATGGCTGAAAGCCAGGTGACCTCATGGCCCAACCACTAGTGTTAGCTCCACCCCACCCTAATGGGATTCGCTGTTGCTACTTCCCCGCTCACTGCTTAGCAAAGGTTTAACAGGACCTGTCCTGAACACATGGCTCTCTCAATCTCTTTCTCTCTCCTCTCTCCCCCCCCCCCCTTTTCCTTCTTTGCCCCTTCCCTCCAGTCTGTCAGGTTTCCCCACCAATAAACCCTTTCCCGAAAAAAAAATATATATGTAAATCTTTTTTAAAAACAAAAAGGTAAAAAGTGCATAAGATATAACCATCATGAAGTGCCTGCAAACTTCTTTATCTTTGACCAAAACTCACAGTCCATATTGCAACCTCCACCTTGAAATTATTCCACATTTAAGCAAATTTTTGTCTCAGTGATCTAAGGAAAGGTCTGCCAGAGGGCCAGAACAGCCAGTGTTTCAGAGTAGAGCCGCGGAATAGGCTCTGGCACCTGCAACAGCCTGACACTCAGCCGGCTGAATAAAGCTGATGCAGTTGCTGGGGCAGCATGCATCGCTCCATCACCCCCTCGTGCCCACCTCGACAACAAGACCCTGGGAGGAGAGCCTCACCACATGCACACCATCATTGTGATGGTCACCCTCGGTCAGAAGGAGTCCTGTTCCATTCATGAAGACCGGGCACAATGACATGATGCAGACAAACAGCCAAGAACTTGCAAAACCATCAGCAGCTAACATCCAAGAGCGGCTTTAGGCTGTCAACACAACGATGTCATGTCCCAGAATAAGAGCTACAGCACCGGGATCCCACAGGAGACACTTCTCAAAATGTTCCCAATTCCCCCAAGCCCTCATTTATTGTTCAACTCCATCAAACAGACAGGGGCTGATTGCCAAATGCATCGGGTGCCAAGACTTGACACTTGAGAAATTACCCTTTCCTGTGAATGGATCCTAAAGCTTGATATCAAGACAGCATCCTTTTCATAACCTAAAAAGGAAAAGCAAATAATCTCAAGCTCATCCTGCTATCAAAATTGAGCTTCTCCATCACCAGCTACTGTCTTTTGTCAGATTCAAGGACATTTTTAACCAGAAATAAAATATACTCTACCATGAGCCTGAGCTCAGAGAGAAGTATGCTTAAATTGCATTTGGTGAAAAGAGCCTTCCAATCCCAATATATACTTCTAGACATTCCCAGCATGAAAGGTAAGTTCAATCAAAGATAAGGTCCTGGCTCAGCTCGTCCTGAAGAGTTACCCTGTTGCCCCCAACACTATGCCATCCTCAGGAAGGTTGACCACTTTCCAAAGGAAGTGATAAAAACAGATCCCCTGACACCTGCAATGCTGTTTACAATGTCCCTATTTCATCCTGCAGAAGCACTGTGTCTCCAATCCTGGGTAGTTCCAACAGCACCAAGCCACGAATCCCAGTCTTCAGTTTTAATCAGGTATTAAACACTGGAACGTTAGGCAAGTGAAGCAGTTGATGATTACAATAATGAGTGGCCCATTAAAGGTAATTTTTTTTAAGTTAATGAGCTCTCCCCAAAGAACGGCCACGTACTGTACTGAAAAATGTCTGCAGGACGCACTGCACTTTCTTGCTATTTATTTAACTTTATATGGATGCCATAAAACTTCTTTATTTGCTTTCAGTTAGCCCATAGGTTTTTGACAAGATAAATTTTTTATTTAGGTCTTTGCCCAGCTACAATCAGAAACAGGAGACTCACTTTGCACAGCCAGGCTGATAGATGAATTAATCAAGTACTCTCCACCCTGCTTTCCTTCCAGCAACCACAGGGATCTACAGACGGAGTTTTTCCTTAATTAAAGAAACTCAGCAACAAGGTGATTTATCGATGATGAATCTTGCAGGCCTTTTCATTGTGCGGTCACTGTTGGCCACTGTTTGAAATTTACCAACATAAATAAAGCCTCTCCATGACTAAACAAAGTTAAAGTAGCAATAAATTGAGCCTGCCATGTACTCTGGGCTAGATCTGAAGCCAACATAAATACCAAAATGCCTTGGCTGTGACACGCTTGACACAATGACATCATGCACTCCCAAACAGAACAGCCCAGCCGCAGCCAGAGCCTAAAACCTAATACAATTCCCCTAAATGAATCAAATTGCAGTGGTCTAGACTCGGCTGCACTGAAGTGCTCAACTTCTGGCTTCCTTGCCCTCTGTTGTTGAGAGATCACATTAAAAATAATCTATATGCTGATCTAAATTTCACTTTTTCTGCATGATTAAATTTTGACAAGAGTCAATCTCTGTTATTCTCACTCCCTGGGAATGTTTGCAAAGTTACTAAAAACTCGGGATTTATCAGCTTAAGGCCCAGCCTCTGTGATGTGATCCTGTGGCCTGCCTGCTGCTAACCTCAGCAGGAGACAGGCCCACGGCCGCCGCAGACACTGAGTGTTAATAGGAAGGGTGATGCTGCTCACTTAAAGACGGTTCAACGCTGGCCTCTCTCCTGAAGGACTCAATTTTGCCCACATCTAGCAGCAGGCTCTAACGAAATCCCCACACGAGACAAGAAAGCCCGCTAAACAGGGACTCCACGCCCCCAGCCCCCTTACGACTGAGAGTTGAAAGGGGGGAAGGCACCTTCCAGAATGCAATGAAGGACGCCAAATTAAAAATGGAGAAAATCTAATAACTAATTGGTGAAACCATAAAAGCTGCCATAAAAGACATTTTCCTTAAACTACTTTACACAGGGCTGTATAATTTTATGTCACTCTTTATTTATGTCGCTGTAATGCAGCTGCTCTGGGAGCAAAGGAGCTTGAGAATAAAGGAATTACACTGTTTTTTCAAAGCAGGAGGAAAGTTTACCGGTTACTTAACTATAGGAGAGCCTGGGAGGAGACCCTGTATCTCCTAAAAGCCTCTGAACAAAAATCTTTGCAATGGGCATCTTTCACCCACCACTCTCCTCTCTACCCCCAAGGCCTCCATTAGGTAACACTAATAAAGTGGGTTCAATGGTGTTTCACAAAACTAAGGTATGAGTTAGATAAGATGGCCCCCTGTCATTTAGCCTAATCTGGTGAAACAAAGTTTTCAAATATGTAAAGGAGCATGATTTGAGCTTCTAGAGGGATCCATATACAAATGAGCGCCCTTTGAATAAGACGATGAACTGGTGGATCCAACAGCTCCATAGGACCTCACAGTGCTGGATTCGAGGGTTCTAGAAAGGCAAGTTTATTATTAGCAGACGATCAGAGAAGCTCTTTTCCCCCTCTCGATCTGCATGCATTAACTCAGAGCAAGTTGGGGGAGAAAGGAGCAAGCTACAATATAGAAAACCTTGAATAAATTATAAATAAAAGAAAAATCAAATTGTGCATGTTCCAGCGGTAGGGCACTGAGGTCTCTTGGGGTGCTGTGTTTCTGGTTCTGGGACCTTGTTGCTACGGTGTGTTGAGTTTGTTAAAATTCACTCTCTACTTGTGATGTTTGCTGGTTTCTCTATGTCTAATTATACTTCAATAAAAAGTTTAAAGAATAGCACATGCTCAGATGAGTCCCTCAAAAGAGATGCAAAGACTGGTTAATGTGTGTACAAAAACACAGAAGCATGCTACGAGTTTTCCAGGGAAAATGTTGATTGCCCCTTAAAACACAGAAGCCCTGAGAACTCTGGCTGACTTTCAAAGCAAGATGAGGTTGTTTTTAGAAACAATTTGCCATCTATTAACAATGAAATCCAATTCAGCCTCAAATATTAGAAAGTGAAACATATATACAATTTCGAGGGACTGTTGAAGTATCAAACAGATAGGGCATTATTTAGGTAGGCTCCACAGTCAAGGCCACTTTACACCAAACAGACCAGACTAAACAAACCTGACCCGTAGGGTGACCCTCCAAGGATCCCAAAAGATTGGAAACTCCGAAATGGCAGCTCTGACCAGACTTTACAGCCTGGTAATGGCATGCAAACGACACTCCGTCTCTGTCACACAGCCAAAGGTTGGTGTTGTATATGAGAGCAATTTCCTCAAGAATTCGGAGGAAAATGTGATACGTTGCCTTTTATGTACAGGGTTCCCAACAGCAAATGTATTTACTAGTTGGGGGCACCCAAAGCTCCTGATGGATGCCCTATCAAATCGTTCTGCTCCATCAGTTGGCACTGGCACAGACGCCAGATACAGGAGGAGAGGTGAGCCCACTCAGGCAACACAGGAAAGGCCTCCCGGACAGGGTAGTTTACAATCTGAAACCTGGTCTAGGAGAACATTATCAAGATTCAGAGTCGCTCCTCGCTGGAAAGCAGGTTTTCCCTCACTCCCCGCTCTGTGTGCCTCCTGGGCTATCATCAACACAGGCAAATGCTGCCTGGGGCACCTCTGTGCACCAAGGTCTTGCTCACCTCGAAAGTACTGGCAGCAGGCAGCCCCACATCCAGCACCTTTCAGAGTCTGTTGTCCTACCTCCCTACCACAGGACCAGCCACTCCTCATGGGGTGACTGTAATCTGTCCTGTGGGGAACCAATGACTCCAAACAGCCCTGCACAAGCAGCTGGCTGGAAAACGGGATGCATTTGTTGCACAAAGGTGAGGTGGGGAGGGAAGGCAGGCAAGGGAAGAAAAAAGGAATACAAGAAGAGAGAAGCTGTAGCTCTGTGCTCTGATAAAGAGAATAAGCCGTAGGACAACTTCAAACCCAAGACCACCACAATTCATTCCAGTACCTTTCCCTTTCCTTCCTTCTTTTTTCCTCCTGAAACGGGTCAGGAAACCAGCTCCCCGTGACATGTATATAGTTGCTCCTCAGAGCCTGCCCCAATCCATGAAGAAGGGAGGATTTTCCTGCCTTAGACTTCCAGAACATCTTCACTCTGATGTAACAAAATCCTGGTCTTTCTCTTGACCACCATCGCCATACTCCAGGCCTGTAGTCCACTTCAAAAGCAAACTGTATCTGTGCATCACAAGAAAAAAACCTAAGCCCCAGACCAGCGATCTAAACTCATAACATCTTCTTAAAATCATTGTAAACAGAAAAAATCCTCATCGCCCCTAATTTGGAAGACAGAATTCAGTCCTGCTATGGCTAAAATGTGGCTTGTCCCCTGAAAAGCTTGTACACTGGGAGGTTGGTACTCAGTGTATAAATGTTGAGCCAAAAAAAAAAAGCTTTCAGAGATAGGGCAGCACCTCAGAACGGATTAGAGCTGATCTCAGGGGATGAATGAGTTCTCTCCAAGCAGGCTGTATAAAGCGAAGCTGTCCCCGTGCACATGGTCAGTTCCCTTTTCTTCTCCCCATCACGCTGTGATACAGCCAGGGTACCCTCCCAGGATGCTGGCACCGTGCTGCTTAGATGCTCTAGATACCAGAAACTACACTTGATAAGTTACTCAGCCTTGGGCGTCTTGTTCCAGCAACAAAAAAAAGACAACACAGTCTTGTGCCCTCATTTTGTCAGATGGCCCTTGGCCTCATCTCAGTTCAAACAAGACACTCCTTCAGTCTGTATCTCTGTACATTTCTGTCATTCCATTCAGGGAGCCATTATTTTCAGTTGGGTCATGAGCTTAATTTTGGAGCGAAAAGGCAAATGCATGGTACTTGTGTTGAGGAAAATGAGCATTTTGACTTTTTTTCCCATTTCATTTGAAAAACAGAGAAACAGACAGACAAAAAGACATCCTCCACCCCCTGATTAACTCCACGAATGCCCACAGTAGCCATGGCTTGGCCAAGCCAAAGTCAGGAGCCCAGAACTCAATTTGGTCTCCCACGTAGGTGACAGGGACTCACGCATTTGAGTCATCACCTGCTGCTTCCCAGGGTGCCCATTAGCAGGAAGCTGGATCAGAAGCAGAGGCAGAACTTGAATCCAGTCTCTCTGGTATGGGATGAGGGAATCCCAACCAACATCTTAGCCACTGAGCCAAACTCTCGCCCAGCAGCTTGAGTTTTTCTTCCTTAACACAACTCCCCTGTTTTTGATAGCTGGAACGAAAGGTACCCTGGCTTCAAGGTGAAATGTAGACACAGCTTGGAGACCAATCAGCAAACAGGACATTTGCAGAAACATGAGCATCTGCCTGCCCTGCAAGGCAAGGATGGCCGCAGTTCAAGGCAGCCCAGCCATTACACAGTCCAGGCCTGGTGATGACCAAGCCCTGCCACTGGAAAGAGCCACCGGGAATCTGGGAGGTTCCTTCTCCTTCAGAAACGGAGAGGAAATGACTTCTTCCTATGCACTAACAGACTTGAGCAGTGACCTACTCCAGTTTCTGTACACGTTCCACCAGAAACCAGAAACCTGGCGCAGAGGCCCAACGGCCCGCCCAGGCCCCACATCCTGCAGCAGCAGTCTCCCCTTTCATCTGGCGAGAGCTACTTCCCAATGACCCCTGGCCCCACAGGAGTTTAAAGGAGACCGGCCTTGCTTTCAGCCCATACCCACAGCACATTTTGGCCCTGCAGTTCAAGGCGCCTTTATTTCACCCCTCCGCCTCCCTTCCCTGCCCTTTAATCCCTCCTGGGGAATTCAGTTATGCATATTGCATGAAAGGGGGACCACAGGCTGGGCCTCTACAAGCTGCTAATTGAAAACCTTGTCAGAAGTGGGAGGAAGAGGCAGAGGGGGTAAAACAACAGCCCTTGACAGAACCCCCTCTCATATTAAGAGCAGCGCCGTGTCTCCCAGAAGGGGGCCTCACAACCCTCAGCCACACAGAAGTCTTCCCCCTAACGGGGGGCCTGAGGTTCTGGGAGACAGTGACCAACGAATCAGACACTGCTCACAGCCTCAGGACCTCTGCCAGCCCTGGCTTGCCAGCCCTGTGAGCATGCAGGGCCTGCTGCTTCTGGAGACCCACTACTCGGTGGAGGCCTGGCCCCTACCTCAGCTGTGCCACCCTAGACAAGTGACCCGACCTCCCTCAGCCTCGGTTTCTCCTCCTGGGAAATGGAGCTAAGAGTGATAGCTATTTTATAGAACCACTGTGAGGATTAAATGTGCCTCTAGAGAGGAGTCTCCAAAATTTAATAGAAAGTTCTTATTATGAGAAAACTGTATGTAGCTTTCAAAAAGTGACTGCACCAAAACAATCTTTTAATTTCGTTTTTCCATGAACTTTTTTTTAAAGATTTGTTTATTCATTTGAAAGGCAGAGTGTCCGAGAGAGAGAGGAAGGGAGAGACAGAGGCGCGGAGAGAGATCTTCCGTCTGCTGATTCATTCCTCAAATAACCACAACAGCCAAGTCTGAGTCAAGACAAAGTCAGGAGCCAGGAACTCCATGCTGGTCTCCCACCTGCGTGGCAGAGGCCCAAATACTTGGTCATCTTCTACTGCCTTCCCAGCTGCATTAGCAGGGAGCCGAATTGGTAGTGGAGCACCTGGAACTCAAACTGGCATTCTTAATATGCTGGCATTGCCATTGGTGGCTTAAACCATTGTGCCATGTCAGCTCCTCCAAACTTTTTGAAATACCCTGGTATAAGTATGTCATACAATACCTGATAGATTAATTAACTTAATATATTGCTCCTGTTGGAGCCAGCACTGTGGCATAGCGGGTAAAGCCACCATCTGCAGTGCCAGCTTCTCATATGGACCTGGGTCAAGTCCCAGATGCTCCACTCCCAGTTCTGCTCTCTGCTATGGCCTGGGAAAGCAGTAGAAGATGGCCCAAGTCCTTGGGCCCCTGCACCAGCGTGGGAGAACCAGAAGAAGCTCCTGGCTTCAGATCGGCCCAACTCCGGCCATCGCAGCCATTTGCAGATGGAAGACCTCTCTCTCTCCCTCTGCCACTCTGCCTTTCAAATAAATAAATAAATCTTTAACAGTGCTCCTGTTTGTAACAATGAGAATTCCCCCCTTGCCAGATTGGAGAATGGCCAAGGACCAGGGAATAAAGGATGAGACTGTCATTCTATCCTCCAAGTCACAAGTAAATCTGGTAGCCTCTCTACAGAATCCTTCAGACAGACAAAGGGACAGCAATGCATGCACATGTTGAATAGGGGGAGGAAGGTGGTAAGGGTTCAGCAGAGGACAGAAGGCAAGGGAACTAGGCAAGAAAAGAAAGAGCTGAGAGCTTAATATGCTATTCAGCAGGCACATTCTGGGTGTTTTGATGGAATGTCAACAACCTGTGAAGCAGTTAACAATCATTCTCGTTTTCCACTAAGAATCTGAGGCCTGGAATAGCTAAATAAGTACCCCGTAGTACACGGCTGCTGAGCAAGGCCTTAAGAGACCTCTTTGATCCCCTAAAGACCCAATTCTGCCCCTACTTCCCACATGTTCTGCACTGGGAGCTCCTTCTGCCTCTCTGTAGTGGCAAACAATCCTTGGACAATGGTATCAATCCAATGCTTAGGCATTAGACAGGATGTTCTGATATTCCAAGGACAAAAGGTTCAGATTATTGGTGCCTTCGGTGTGAAAGGCCCTGCCCTACATTTTTGTCCAGAACAAGTTTCCAACTAAGATTCCATTTTTTCTTAAGCCATTTGTGAAAGCCTCTTAAATGTCCTTTTGTTCCCACTGATTTATTTGAAAGGCAGACTGGGGATGAGGGGTTGTGGACAGAGAAAGAGATCTTACATCCAGTGGTTCACTCCCCAAATGGATGCAACAGCTGAAGCTGACCCAGGCCAAAGCCAGAAGCCAAGAACTCTATCCAGTCTCCCATGTGGGTGTCAAGGACCAAGCACTTGAGTCATCATCTGCTGCCTTCCCAGGTGCATTTACAAGGAGCTAGATGAGAAGTGGGGCAGCCAGGACTTGAACCTGTGCTCATAAGAGATGCTGTCATCATAAGTGGTGGCCCAATCTGTTGCACCACAATGCCAGCCCCATCCTACTCATATTTTCATACCAAGGATAAAAAGCAACATGTCTCAACCAAAAAGTGGTAGCATTTTATATATAAAATTATATTTTTTATTCTGGCTAAGGCATTAGCATCCAGGTTAAGAGCATAAGCAGCAGGCTAAACCAAAGCACCATGATTACAATGGCAGTGACTTTGTCAGAGGACCTCCAAAATCACTAGCAATTATGTGGTACGAGATATCTACATTACGAAAACTGCAATGATTTTGTGTCGACTGATGAGGATAATGACTAATATATTCTGTCAACAGACATGACAGCTGTCTGTACATATTTGGAGGCATATATTTTTAGATGCTTGTTACTGTACTTCCAGTTATTTTAGCCACTAAATTTTGTTGACACCATGAACTCTAGTAACAGGGAGGCTTACAGGAAAAGGTTAAAATTCCTATTTCCAGCTGCTTCTCTTCCTTATATCATTTTTGTCTCATTATTCACTAGGGCCCATAAATCTGCCACTCAGATCCCAACTAAGTGATGTGTTGCAGGGAAATTGCTAATGTCACTCGGAAACTAAATAAAATTGAACACTGGCTTCACAGGCATTCAGCGTTTCAAAAGCGTCTACGCCTGGCCTGATACTCATCCTAACACTCACACACTGACCAGAGCGCGTGAGATTTCCATCTGAGAGAGGCCTTGTGCCTCCAGTTCCTCTGGCCCAACTCCCTGCTCTCCTAATTGGGGGCTGGGAAGGAAAAGGAGGTGGAGAGATTTGCAAGACAGGCTCTAATTTTAAGACAAAAGCCATCCCATTAAATCTTAACAGATGTTTCCCAAGTTTAGAAGATTAAGAAAGATTTCAGCATCAAAAATCAAAGAAAATACTCCATGACCTTAAAAAAGGATAAAACACAAAGCTCTAACAAACCCAAAGTCCACTTTGACAGCTGTCTCTGATGGAATTGACGAGGTGCTATTGATGTTTGGATTAAACCATGCCTCTGTGATCAAATACTCAAACATGGGATAAAAGACGAATATATTCTTTAATCCTACCCACTAATTTTGTCTAGGCCCTGAAAAGCAATGAGCACTGAACAAATGTTGAAAGTAGCTTTGCTTCTGTTTATTGACAAAGCTATTTTTACTTCACTAATTTGCCACATATCTTATCAGCATTTAAACTAACACAAGGAAATCCATCCAAGGTACTGAACTCCCACAAACAGATGGCCGCAACTTCCAAAGACACTAAAGGTAAAATCAATAGACAATGACTCTAGAATGTGAGGAAGATGTTACCAGAAAATGGAAAAGAAAAATTGGGTTCTGATTCATTTTTCATTTGTCTTTTTTTTTAAATGAAACTGCAAAATTGCATTGGGAATTCCAGTGTTCAGTCTGGTGAGGTTTGAAAGAAAAGATGAAAATTTTCTTTTTCTTAAAAAGGAAAGGGTGAAGAGGCAATTAAGTCATTAATTACTCTCTTTGTCTAGCCATGTCCAACCCATCAAACTTGGCCTCTTCTGTCTTCATCAAAGGTGGAGCTTGCTCTACTTTACAATAAGTACCTCTTGATACGACAATCTCGTGTTTCAAAAGCTGCTCTATGAGGAATTTAGATGAAGATAAATTAAAAGAACACTTGCAGCAGGCCCCCGAATCTGACAGCCACACAGCGCCCACTGTCACCCGAGGTCCTCAAAGGAGCGGTGCAAGGGGACAAGGGTCCCGCAGAGAAACAGTGTGCTGAATGCCCAGGCACGGAGTCTGGAGGTTTAGCAGAGGGAACCAGATGAAACTGACATTAACGCTAAGCCCTGCAGACTGTGAGCCCCAGCTCTGTCTGCAGGATTCCGGGGGAACAGTGGTTCTTTTGTAGAAGGTCCCAGCCAAGAGGCTGGATGTCCTAACAAAGTAACAGGCAAGGTGGGGAGGAGGAGAGAGCATGAGGTCAGCCCTTAGACCTCTCTGGTGGATGGGAATGACTTGGGGGAAGTGTGCCTAGAGGGGCGTCTCCACCTCAAACCTCTGACATGTCCTTAAGCCCCCTTGGAGACCCCTCTCCTGGACATCCTTCCAGGCAGGTAACTGGTACTCCATGAAAATCCCATTTTTTATGTGTGATACAAGTATTCCTTAAGCGGGGTTACTAGGGTTTCCTCATGACTAAGTGTAGCACTCCTCCAGTCTGCTTTCTCACGTCACCTCTCCTGTTGCTGGCCTGGATGAAAGCATCCATCTCTCATGATTTGGAACCACTCCTCCAGTGGCAGGAAGACAAAGCCACAAAACACAGGGCAGATGCATGAACAACACGCAGGCCACAAGCAGGAGCAGAAGTGTGCATTCCAAAACCTGCATGAAAGACTGGAAAGATGGGACCACGCTGACAAAGCATTTGCCTTTTCACTCCAACTTACGAAGAACCAACCAAGTTACAAGTAACAGAAGCTCCATGAGAACATTCTGCCTGGAATGCAGTCACTTCCTCCTCAGATACTGGAATTACATCAGTAGGAGCGCAACAACAGCAGCTTTATTTTTGTGTGTTGCTATGGAATTTCAAAAACAAAACAAAGAAAACCACTGATCAGTAATTGTGACAAAACTTGTTAGCCACAGCATGGAGAATGGGGCCTAATTATTCTATAAACACACTTTGATTTGTTTACTTCAATGTCAAATTAACTTCAAATACGGAGCAGCAGACACTGATTTGCTACGGTGCGCAAGGCTGCTGCACACTGGGTTCCACGTACCTTGTGTAAAACTCGCTCTTTTCAATAGATGCGTGTGGAAAAGCGTCTCCATAGCATATTTCACACATAAAATTAGGAACTACGTTGTTTCCAAAGTAGGCTGGCTGGCTGTGATTCTGTGTTTGGTTCACTCTCATTTGCCTCTTTACCCGCTACAGAAACTGGAACTTTTGTCATAAAATTTAACAACTCATGATTACAGAGATCATTACAGGTAGACTATGAACCTAGAAAAATTAACAACACGGGGCCAGCACTGTGACGCAGTGGGTTAACGCCCTGGCCTGAAGCGCTGGCATCCCATATGGGCACCGGTTCGAGATGTGGCTGCTCCACTTCCGATCCAGCTCTCTGCTAAGGCCTGGGAAAGCAGTGGAAGATGGTCCAAGTCCTTGGACCCCTGCACCCGCATGGGAGACCTGGAAGAAGCTCCTGGCTTTGCAACAGCATCCTTCCGACCGTTGCGGCCAATTGAGGAGTGAACCATCAGATGGAAGACCTCTTTGCCTCTCCTCTCTCTGTGTAACTCTGACTTTAAAATAAAAATAAATAAATCTGAAAAATAAAAATTAACAATTCAAAAAAACTTTTCAAACAGTTGGGAAAAATCAGTACATGCTGACTGAGAGAAGAGGAAGAGGAGGAGAAATGACCAAACCAATAATGAGACTTGTATCAGTCATTCATCAACAAGATTCATTGGGGTTGGCCTTGGAGCACAGCAGGATAAGCTGACAACCGTGATGCCGGCAAACCCTATGAGCACTGCTTGGAGTCCCCACTGCTCCACTTCCAATCCAGCTCCCTGCTAATGTGCCTGGGAAAGCAGCCAAAGATGGTCCGAATGCTTAGACCCCTGCCACCCATGTGGAAGACCGAGTTGGGGTTCCTGGCCCTGGCCGTTGTGGCCATTTGAGAAGTGAACAAGTGGATAGAAGATGGATCTTCCCCAACTCTCTGTAACTCTGTCTTTCAAAAAAGTAAATCCCTTTTTTTTTTTTTTTTTTTTTTTGGACAGGCAGAGTAGACAGAGAGAGAGGTCTTCCTTTTCCGTTGATTCACCCCCCCCCCCCCAGTGGCCGCTGCATCTGGCACACCGTGCTGATCCGAAGCCAGGAGCCAGGTGCTTCTCCTGGTCTCCCATGCGGGTGCAGGGCCCAAGGACTTGGGCCATCCTCCACTGCTTTCCCGGGCCATAGCAGAGAGCTGGACTGGAAGAGGAGCAACTGGGACAGAATCCGGCACCCCGACCAGGACTAGAACCCAGGGTGCCAGAGCCGCAGGTGGAGGATTAGCCTAGTGAGCCGCGGTGCCAGCCAGTAAATCCATTTTTTTAAAAGGTATTCACTGAGGGCCATTTCATTCTTGTTCCTTTGTTTAACTCATATGGGGCACGGTTCTCTAAGCAGCTTATAAATATTAGCTCATGTATTTCTCCTAGTAACTCTGTGGTTAAGTATTATTAATACCCTCATTTTACAGGCAAAAAAATACTGAGGCACAGTTATATGCCTGAGGTCACACAGCTAGTAAGTTTGGGGTCCAAACTTCCACACTCTATCCCAGTGCATACACTATGCTTCTGACAACCACATCCCCAGCCCTGGTTTCAGACTTGGGATTATAAAACACATTCCTTCTCTCAAGAAGCCCCCAGCTCAGAAGACAGTTACAATATGGTGTGGCAGAGCTGTGGAAGCACTAAGCACAGGGCCATCCCCAGAGCAAAGCCCGACCAATCCCAGCGCTTTCAGTGAGTGGGTCAGACAGCTGGTTAACACTGTTTAGATCCAGAGCAAGGTTTCTCAGCCTTCAGCACTATTGACATAGGGGCCAGATAATTCTTTGTACTGAGGGCTGTCTTGTGGGGCGAGGGATAATCAGCGCCAATCATGGCCTCTACCTATTCAATGTCTAAAGCTTAACTCTTCCCCCAGTGTGATGACCAAAAATACCTCCAAGCACTGCTAAATATCTCACAAGGTAAAAAAATCAGCCCTGGTTCAGAAACACTGGTAAACGAACTGGTGTCCAATCAGACCTGAATGACCAGGAGGAGTTTCTCTCTCTCTCTCTCTCTCTCTCTCACACACACACACACACACACACACACACACACACCACGTAGAAGAGAGCTCTAAGCAGAGGACACAGGCCACCAAGAAGGCCCAAAACAGAAAACTAGCTCTTCCTGAAAATTCCATCAGTGTGGGGGTCGGTGCTGTGGCAAAAGATGGCCTAAATCCTTGGGCCCCTGCACCCATGTGGGAGACCCAGAAGAAGCTCTTGGCTCCCAGCTTTGGATCAGCACAGCTCCGGCCATTGCAGCCAATTGAGGAATGAACCAGCGGATGGAAGACCTACCTCCCTCTCTCTCTCCCTCTGTCTTTCTCTCTCCCTCTCCCTCCCTCTCCTCACTCTGTGTAACTCTGCTTTTCAAATAAATAAATAAATCTTTAAATAAATCAGTGTGAATAGCTCATAGACTTGGAGATAGGAGAGCAGGGAAGGTGAGTCTGAGAGACAAGCATCATCATTATAAGAGGCCTCATCCTCCACATTTGGGAGCTGCTTCTAAATAAATTGGGAGCTACTAAAGGAAGAATGGCATGATCAGACTAGCGCTGCTTTTCTTCCATAAACAATTAGAGAAAAAGACAACGAGAGAACAGCCAAGACAGCATTATGTTTGTACTTTCTTTGCATGTCAACCACTTTTCCTTCTAACTAGAATCTTATTTAAAATTAAATGTGTCCTTCATATGTAAAAAGATCTTGGGTATCAATAAAAAGGATAATCATACCAATAGCAAAAACAGCAAAGTTCATGAATAGGCAGTTCACAAAGAGGAAGTACAAATGACCAATAAACATGTGAAAATGATGTTACTTCTCCAATGATCCGGAAATGAAAAATTAAATCTCATTTTCTACAGATGACACTGGCAAACAATTTTTTAAGCTGTAATTGCAGCTCCTGTTGACATGCAGAGAAACTGCATTCTCCCACACTGCTGGTGGGGGTCAATACTTCTGCTGCTTCACTAGAGAGGAATCGGGGGAAAAACAGTAATAAAACAGGTTCATGAAGAATGAAATGACCCACTATTGAAATGCTCTAAATAGCCAGTAAGAGATTAACTGGCTGCATAATAGAATATTTTGTTTCCATTCATTAAGGAACAATTTTATGGAAATTTGCTAAGATGTAGAAAATATTTGATATAATGAAAAGTAAAAACAATAACATTCAGTGTTGGTGAAAGATAAGGGAGGTGAGCCGGCACCGCAGATCACTAGGCTAATCCTCTGCCTGCGGCACCAGCACCCTTGGTTCTAGTCCCAGTTGGGGTGCTGGTTCTGTCCCGGTTGCTCCTCTTCCAGTCCAGCTCTCTGCTGTGGCCCAGGAAAGCAGTGGAGGATGGCCCAAGTCCTTGGGTCCTGCACCCGCATGGGAGACCAGGAGGAAGCACCTGGCTCCTGGCTTCGGATTGGCGCAGCGCGCTGGTCGTAGTGGCCATTTGGTGGAGGTGAACCAACAGAAGGAAGATCTTTCTCTCTGTCTCTCTCTCTAACTGCCTGTCCAAAAAAAAAAAAAAAAAAAAGATAAAGGGGAAAAAAAGATAGATAAAGGAGGTGGCCATGCAGTGCTGGCTACAGTGGAAAAAGGTTGCCTACAACCCATAGGACACACCATCACTGGAACCAGGTATTGAGGCTGGGTTAGTTTGCCTAGCAGTTGGGAGTGGAGAAAGGTGCCTCAATGTAGTCATCGGCTTCTGGGGCAATAATCACCAGTCAACAGGCTGGCAGGACTCAGGTTCACAGTCATGCTGCCAAGGAAGTCGCCAAGCATGACTTCCATAACACAAGGTGATTGAAGAATTTCTCATGGTTAAGCACTTTGCCACTAACTAACATTTCCTTTGAGGGGCTGAGAAGCAATCAAATCAGACTCTGCATATCAATAAATCTTTCCCTAAATAAAAAAAAAAAACCTCTTACACTATTTTTCACCTTGACAACTTCAAGACCTTATCTTTTTTTAAGATTTATTTATTTTTTTGAAAGACAGAGTTATAGCAAGAGGTCTTCCATCCACTGGTTCATTCCCCAGATGGCCACAATGGCCAGAGCTGAGCTAATCCAAAGCCAGGAGCCAGGAGCTTCCTCCAGGTCTCTCATGTGGGGGCAGGGGGCCCAAGTCCTTGGGCCATCTTCTACTGCTTTCCCAGGCCATAGCAGAGAGCTGGATCAGAAGAGGAGCAGCCAGGACTAGAACCGGCGCCCATATGGGATGCCAACACTTCAGGCTAGGGCTTTAACCTGCTGCGCCACAGCGCCAGCCCCCAAGACCTTATCTTTTAAAACATTTTTTGGGGGATGGCACTGTGGCACAGCAGGTAAAGTCGCTTCCTGCCGGGCTAGCATCCCACATGGGCACTGATTCGAGTCTCGGGTGCTCCACTTCCCATCCGGCTCCCTGCTGATGCACCTGGGAGGGCAGTAGAGGATGGCCCAAATGCTTGGGCACCTGCACCCACATGGGAGACCTGGAAGAAGCTCCTGGCTCCTGGCTTCGGATCAACACAGCTCCGGCCATTGCAGTCAATTGGGGAGTGAACCAGCGGATGGAAGACCTCTCTCTCTTTCTCTCTCTCTCTCTCTGCCTCTCCTTCTCTCTCTAACTCTGACTTTCAAATAAATAAATAAATCTTTTAAAAAAACATTTTGGACAGTGGCAATGCTGACACATCTTAAAGGGAGTATAAAAAGCTCTCATAACCACTAGTGCCTAGCACATTAGATGTCAATAAGTATTAGTTACGGGAATGAGTGATGTGGAGTAACTATGACAGTCCAAGCCACATTCAAATTGATTTCTACTAAATTCAAGGGAAGATATAAACCTAGGTTTGATAGGATGTAGGGACTCCAGAATGACCCAATTATATATTACCTCATACTAAAATTCATAGCTACCTCAAAATGGGGTATGTCCCAAAATGCACTTACTGGACTTAAAAATTAAATGAGGCATTTTCAAAAAAATATGTTATCTATTTTTTAAAGGTTTATTTAACTATTTGAGAGGCAGAGTTACAAAGAGAGGGAGAAACAGAGAGAGGTCTTCCATCTGCTCGTTCTCTCTCCAAATGGCTGCAACAGCCAGAGCTGGGCTGATCTTCCTCAGGAGCTTCTTCCAGAGCTTCCCTGGCACCCAAATAGGTGCAGGGGCCCAAGCACTTGGGCCATCCTCCCCTGTTTTCCCAGGTTATGAGCAGGGAGCCGGATCAGAAGGGAAGCAGCCAAGACTTGAACCAGCACCCATATAGGATGCTGGTGCTGCAGGTGGAGGCTTAACCTATTACACCACAGAGCAGGCCCTATATAAGGTGTTTCTTGTACATAACATACTATTTCTTAGAAAACAGGGTCAAGGCTTGGGCTGTGGCATACCAGGTTAAGCCACTGTCTGCAGTGCCAGCATCCTATATGGCCGCCAGTTTGAGTCCCGGCTGCTCCACTTCTGTTCTGGCTCCCTGCTAATGCACCTGTGAAGGCAGCAGAGCATGGCCCAAGTATTTGGTTCCCTGCCACCCATGTGGGAGACCAGAAGAAGCTCCTGGTTCTTGGCTTCACCCTGGCCAAGCCAGAGCCATTGTGGCCATTTGGGGAGTGACAGATCTTCTGTCAGTCTGCCTTTCAGAAAATTTTTTTTAAAAATTATATAAAAAGAAAGAAAACAGTGTCAAAAGTGAAGTAACTTGGAGGGATCCAAGATGGTTGAATAGGAAAAAGATGTGCTGATTTTGACCACGGGAAAATAACAGAAGAAAAGCAGCTGGACAGAAGTTTGCAGCAGAAATTCTACAGAAAGAAGAGAGATGCCCTGGAGCAGTGTGGACAGTACAAACAGGCAGCAGTGAATGAGGGCACCACTGGGAACTCCACAGCTGGGGGCTGGAGGAGACACTGTCTTCTCAGAGTTTTGTGAGAGGAGCCTGCAGCAGCCTGCATCACTGGGGATACTGCCTGAGAGAGAACTTACAGACCACACTGACTTTGAGTCCAGGTGGAGCGCTCATGAAAGGGGCAGGGTGCCCACCGAACCCCACGAAGGGAGAGCACATTGCTTTCTTCCCACCCCCCAGTAAGGGTGCCCAGTGACTAGCAGGGAGGAAGCACCATCTTAATAAGGCAAGTAGAGGTTGCTGTGGAGCACACGTGCTTGTCTAGGGGATTTCATCAAAGGGATAAATCCACAGCCCCACTGACATTGAGTGTGGCCTAGAGGGTTGGCAAGGGGCAGGGTGCCCACTTAGGCCTGTGAGACACTCCCCTCCCTTCACTCTATCATGAGACCCTACATTCAAACTGCCAAAGCAGAGCTCCAACAGGCACCTAGCCCTGGGAATGTCTTGACTCTTCTCTTCATGGATGGGGCAGGCTCACGAGGCTGAGAGGATCCCCTGCATCCTGCGACTGTGATAGGACTGTGATAGACTGTGATAGGATAGGATGTAGCTGGGTCTCTAGGGAAATCACTGTGTCTGGCTTCACAGGCTCACAGTTCCCTGACTGCCTGGGGTGGGTTACTGTAGAGAAGACCACAGACATCCTTTATGTGGTTCATGTTCCCACGTGGGTGAGAGGGGTAGCCACTGGGGGCTCAGTCCAGACAATGATCACCTTGGCAGAGAGGACGTGAGACTGTAACCACACCAGCTGATGTGATCACATCCTCCCCACTGCTGATAATAGAGGAATCCACCATGCCCAACTTGGGAGTCACCCTGAACTCTTGCTGCACTCTCAGGCACTGACCAGAGCTCCCCAGCCCCACCTAGCACACATTTCTGGATATCCACTGAAGGAGCAGGCACTTCGCTAAACCACAAAGTCATATTTCAAAGATAAAAGCCATAAGAGGAGAAAACCAACAAGTGTTTGCATAAATGCCTAAAAATAAATGCAAAAATACAAGAAATGTGAACAAGGAAGACAATGTGCATGATTCTCCAAAAGGAACACAATACTACTTCAATATTAGAATGTGAAGACGAAGAGATTGATGAAATTCCTGAAAGGGAATTCAAAGGAATGGTAATGTTACTCAAAAACAGAAAAAGCAAATGCAAGATTTAAAGAGATCCACTCATGACATGGATGAAAAATTTTGCCATGAGATAGAGAGATTGAAGAGAAACCAAACTGAAATATAAGAAATGAAGAATTCAATAAGTGAAATGAAAAATACAGTGGAAAGCCTTAACAACAGACTCGGTGCAGCAGAAGAAAGAATATCAACTTAGAAGACAAATCTTTGGAAATATTTTGGGACAAAAAAAGAGGAAAAAATTAGAAAAACTGAAAATAGTGTTGGAGATTTAAGGGATCTATCAAATGATCTAACATATGGGTCTTAGGAGTTCCTGAGGCATGGAAAAGGCAATGGATTAGAAGGCCTACTCAGTGAAATAATAGCAGAAAAGTTCCTTGATTTGGAGAAAGAAAGGGATGTCCAAGTATAGGAAGAATATAGAACTGATAGAAACAATCAGAAAAGATCTTCACCATGACACATAATAGTCAAACTTTCAATGTTAAAACATAAAGAAAATATTTTAAAATGTACACAAGAGAAATGCCAGATTATCCTCAAAGGATCTCCAATTAGACAACTGATTTCTCATTAGAAACCTTACAGACTGGGGCCAGCACTGTGGCACAGCGGGTTAAAGCCCTGGCCTGAAGAGCTGGCATCCCATATCCAGTTCATATCCCGGCAGCTCCTCTTCCAATCCAGCTCTTTGCTTTGGCCTGGGAAAGCCAAAGTCCTTGGGCCCCTGCACCCATGTGGGAGACTAGGGAGAAGCTCCTGGCTTCAGATCAGCACAGCTCCAGTCCTTGTGGCCATCTGGGGAGTGAACCAGTGGATGGAAGACCTCTCTCTATGTCTTTCAAATAAATAAAAGAAACTGTCAACCCAGAATACTGTATCCAGCAAAGCTCTTGTTTATAAATGAAGGTAAAATAAAGACCTCCCAAAATAGAAATTGAAAGAATCTGTCACCATTTATCCAGCCTTACAAATGATACTTAAGGATGTGCTACACCCAGAAACAGTCATCATTATGAAAGAATGTGAAGGCAGAAAAATCTACTAAAAGTACAAAGGAAATTTAAAGCAAACAACAAAGATACTTATGGGAAAACGGCAATATCAAGTCATTACTTATCAATAATAATCAAATTCTGACACATATACATTCATTCATTCAACAAGCAGATCCCAAAATAGTCACAACACCTAGTCTAAGTTCCAGAAGAATTCCACTGTTCGGCTCCTTTTTGAAGTTTCAGGATCAAAGGGAACCTTTACAATAAACTAGTATCAGGTTTCAGCTGACTTTATCATTAGATTCATGAGACAAAAATTCTCTGATAAATGGCGGAGCACAGGCTCATTTTAGAGTGAAGCTTCATGCACCAATCTGAAAGGTACAGACTACGACTAGAATCCAATGTCCCATATGTGTATTTTGCACATCATTTTTTTCACCCATGAAAAACAACAAAGCCTCCGTTGTTGGTTAGCCATAAAGATAGTCGAAGTCCACCTGTAGAGGATGAGATCCCACTAGAAGCTTTCAAAACATTAAGCTCCTAGCCCAGAAGTATATGTTCCCTTTTAGAGTAATAGACTCTCCCTAGAATAAAGGTCAAAATACACACACACACACACACACACACACACACACACACACACTGGAGCAACACTAGCATCCCATATCAGAGCCCTGGTTCAAGTTCCAGCTGTATTGCTTCTGATCCAACTCTGGGCTAATGTGCCTGGGAAAGCAGCAGGAGACGGCCCGAGCACTTGGGTCCCTGCCACCCATGTCAGAGACCAGGATGGAGTCCCCAGCTCCTGGCTTAAGCTAGCCAGGCTATCTGTATCAAAGTATTCTAAAAAGAAACTACAGGTAACATATAGCCTCATATTAAAAAATTTTTAAATCCAGATTAAAAAAAGGAGATAGACAGAAAACTTAAAGACCTGATTTCATTTTTAGGGATGAGTTTTAAACTCAATTCATTTGAAATAAGCCTGAATACATTAGACATGTAGAGAAATAATCCCACTATTAGTATAATCACTTACATCTGTCAAATGTGCCCTGATGTATAATACACGTCCTTTTATTCCAAAGGAACAAAATTCTCGATGAAACTGCAAAAGGAGGGAAAGATTACTCCATGTTAAATCCTATTCAAAAAATTAAAAAGGACGCCCTCAAACTCACAGGCCAAATGCTTTCTGTCCCACAGAATGGACGCCACAGGGGAGAGACAAAGCGTGAACGGGGAGCAACCATAACTGCTGGGAGAAATCCATGGGAGAATCCCCGGAGTCACATCTGAGAGGACTCCCACAGAAGCTGGGCCAGATGCCACAGGGAAGTTCACCTTGACTCCCCAGCCTGGCAGATGGAGAACTAGAGTACCGAACTCAGAGGTGTGAGAACTAAGAGGTGTGAAATCCTGCCATGTGGGACACACGTGCAGGAATCTACCCAATAAAATCAGGAAGCAGGCTGCAAAGAGCTCTCAGCTCCACTCCCTGCCAGCTGGACAAGCTCAGGTCAGCCTCTTCCCCCTGCACCTTCATTCCAACATGTCCAAAACAAAGGCAACAAGGCTGTTCTGCGCCAGCCAGATGGTGTAGCAGGTTAAGCCTGTAATGCCAGCATCCCACTGGACACGTTTGAGTCCTGATTGCTCTGCTTAGAATCCAGCTCCCTGCTAATGTGCCTGGGAAAGCAGCAGAAGATGGCCCAAGTGCTTGGGCCCCTGCACCCATGAAGCAGACCCAGAAGAAGCTCCTGGCTTTGGCCAAGCCCAACCCCAACCGTTGCAGCCAATGTGGAGTGAACCAGTGGATAGAAGAACTCTGTCTTTCTAACTCTGCCTTCCAAATAAATTTAAAACATAAATCTTAAAAAAAAAAAAAAAAAAAAAGCTGTTCTGCCTCCTCTCAGAAGGCTCAAGTGGGATAAAGATGGCCAAGTACATTGAAGAGTCCAGCCCTTTGCAATGCAAGCCCTTTTCTCACAATGCCTTTCACAAACAGTACTCTTCTGAGCACAAATATGCTGAAGACAAATTTCAAGGAAGGAAAGGAGTCAAAAATCTGTTCTGCAGCAGAAAGTAGGAAATCTCCCAAGAAGTTGGGGGAAGCCTCAACCTTCAAACCCTCTTCCCACCACACCTACTTGGGATGATGCTCCAGGTTCTTTAACCGGGTCCCCTGGGAGCCCATATGGAATGGAATCTCCCTTTCAATTAATTCTGGGCATGAGGCGCTCCGGCTCTCGCTCTCTCTGGCTCTACCACTCTATGTAACTCTTTCAAATAAAATAAACCTTTAAAAAAGAAGGTCGGTCAGTCGGACGGTCGGTCTCTCTCTCTGCCTTTCTGTAACTCTGCATTTCAAATAAATAAACCTTTAAAAAAGAAGAAGTAGTAAAACGGTGCTCAATTATCGGATTAGGCTATAGCCTGCAAATCCAGCATTCCATGTGGGCACCAGTTCATGTCTCAGCTGCTCCACTTCTGATCCAGCCCCCTGCTAATGGCCTGAGAAAAGCAGCAGAAGATGGCCCAGGTGTTTGGGACCCTACCACCCACATAAGAGATCCAGATGAAGCTCCTGGTTTCAACCTGGCCCAGCCCTGGCCATGTGGCGACTTGTGGAGTGACCCAGAGGATGGAAGATCACTGTTTCTCCTCCTCTCTCTGTAACTCTGATTTTCAAATAAACAACGCTTGAAAAGAAAGAAAGGCTGCTTTTCAGATGCAGTTAGCATGTCCCCCAAGGGGGTAGCCTCCTTAAAGCATCATTAGTAACGGGATAGTACCTTGGGTTTCAGTTAAGCGTCACCAGCACCAGCTCTGGGCCCTGGCAGAGACTGACTAGCCTTCCACATGCTTTAAAAGCAGATGCTTGGGGGTCAGTGCCATGGATCACTTGGTTAATCCTCCAGTTGTGACACCAGCATCCCATATGGGCGGTGGGTTCTAGTCCCGGTTGCTCCTCTTCCAGTCCAGCTCTCTGCTGTGGCCCGGGAAGGCAGTGGAGGATGGCCCAAGTGCTTGGACCCTGCACCTGCATGGGAGACCAGGAGGAAGCACCTGGCTCCGGGCTTCGGATCAGCGCAGCACCGGCCGTAGCGGCCATTTGGGGAGTGAACCATCGGAAGGAAGATCTTTCTGTCTCTCTCTCCCACTGTCTGTAACTCTACCTGTCAAAATAAATAAACAAACAAACAGATGCTTGAAAACAGGATGATAAACCAAACCCATCCTCTCTCTGTGTAACTCTGACTTTCAAGTAAATAAATAAATCATTAAAAAAAAAAAAAAGAGTTACATACAGAGATAAGGAGAGGCAGAGAGAGAAGGAGGTCTTCCATCTACTGGTACGCTCCCCAAATGGCCACAGCAGCCAGAGCTTTGCGTATCCAAAGTCAGGAGCTTCTTCCACATCTTTCCACATCTTTCACATGGGTGCAGGGGCCCAAGGACTTGGGCCATCTTCTATTGCTTTCCCAGGCCATAGCAGAGAGCTGGATCGGAAGTGGAGCAGCCAGGACTTGAACCGGCGCCCATATGGGATGCCGGCACTGCAGGCAACGGCTTTACCTGCTATGTACAACAATGCACCAACCCCATCAACAAGCATTTATTAAACACCTCCTGTAAGCCTGCACTAGAGTAGTCATCAAGTCAACAAAGGTGGTCCCAGCCCTGAGACAAACACCTAGCAAGGGAAGACAGGACCATGAACAGAAGGGAACAATGGTCCATGAGGGTTTCCAGAGAATGCATTATGGGGGTCTGATTTTCTGACCTTGTGGGTGGCACACAGGGAGCCTAGAGCAGAATTTCACTGTCCATGCAAATCTCAGAGTTCTTTTTTTGTTACCTGCAGCTTTCTGGCTCAGTAGGGCTGGGAGAAAAGGGGAGGCTGAGATTCTGCACTTCCAACAAGCTCCCAGGAGAGGCTGGAATGCTACTGTTACACTGACCACACTTCGGGAGGAAAGGCCTTAGAGGACTCTGATACCTAAGCTGAATCCTGAAAAAGAGTAGAAGTCAGCCAGGGTGAGGGGAAGGGGATGAGGCAACATCGGTATGACCCAGGTGCAAATGTGAGGGTGTAGGAAGTTCAGGGAAGCTGGAGTTTGGCGAGGGCAGGAAGAGGGAGGCAAGGCTGGGGAGGAAGGCAAGAGCAAAGGACTTTGGATTTTAGTAGAAAGACAGTGGAGACCATTGAAAGGATGGGACCACTGCTTTTGAGCTGGGAAGTGGTATTGTTCAGATAGCAAGTCTAACAGCCACAAGTATAAGACATGGACCAGTACTGGTTGAGTCCTGGCTGCTCTGTTTCTGATTTAGTTTCCTGCAAATATGGCTGGAAATACAGCAGATAATAACCCAAGCATTTGGGCCCCTGCCACCCACATGGGAGATATGGATGGAGCTCCTGGCTCCTGGCTCCTGGCTTCAGCATGGCCCAGTTCTGGCTAATAATAAACCACTTGGGGAATGAAGAACCGAATGGAAAATATCTCTATCTCTCCCCCTCCCTCCTTCTCCTTCCCAGTCTGTGTGCTTCAAAGAAAAAAACAAATCTTAGAGAGAATGGGAGAGGGGCCAACAGCAAGGTTACTGCACATCACAGAAATGACAGAATCAGGATGTACAGAGCAGACACTACCAAAAAGAGTGAATCATTTCCCCCAACTTCAAACTGTTTTGATCAACAGTTCCTCAGCACCCTTGGTATAACTGTGAGGTTCTTTTATCTGCTTTTCAAAACATGTGCCAATCAGTTTCACCCCATCTCTCTATGGGATGCCACTACGACCCACCAGGAATGCTCATATGCCGCCCTCTTGCTGATGCCCACACCTCCCAGGTGGCATGCTTAGCTCTCACTGTGCAGCTCACCTGGAGTGTTGCCAGGCTCCTCTCCACCTGCCCATACCCCCTGCTGCTCCCACGCCCAGCAGTAGACAACCTCCTTGGCAAAGCTTCCCCAGACTGCTCCAGCCCCATTGATCTATGTAATGTACTGTCTGCCTCATTCTATTTGCACTTAATCCCAAGGGGCTCTGTGTTTTTTAATGCCTTTTTATAATTCCTTTTGCTTTTCATAAAGTGGCTCATCTTTCAGAAGCAAACACATGGCATATATATGAATTAGATAGGAATGAAAAGAGGAAACCCAAGCAATTCCTCTTAGGTTCAGAGCATATATGGCCTACCAAGATAGCTGAGGCTCCTGGGAGTCCCTCTCTGGTGGTCTAGGGCTTTTCACTGGGGTCTCTCCTAACCACACAACACACCCCCTCCAGAAAAAAAAAAAAAAAAAACAGGAACAAGAACACACTTTGGTGTCTCTTATCTCTTCCACAGCTCTTGTCACAATACTTTATGTACTAAAAATCTGGGCATGCAACCAGCCAGGATAAGTGTATTTGTGGGAAAGTACAAGAGAGTGTTTTAAATCAGCTCTGCCCGGAACAATCTAGCGCATAAGGTCACTCTCACCCTTAGCATTTAGCAGACTGTCTACCAAGAGACAGGCCCTCAGCGAATACGCATTGAATTGAATTCTGGTTTCACTTCATCTAGGGGATGTAACATAGATGCTGGCCAATGTCAGACATAAAACCACTGCACTAAGCAAATGCTCTCCAAAGTGGGCCCAACACCCCCACCCTAGAAATGTGCACTTGCAATCCTTGGGCTCTAGGAAGAGCTAATAGAACTTCTGTTTATACCTATTTTTTTTCTTATTCTTTTATTTATTTATTTATTTATTTTGACAGGCAGAGTGGACAGTGAGAGAGAGAGAGACAGAAAGGAAGGTCTTCCTTTGCCATTGGTTCACCCTCCAATGGCCGCCACGTCTGGCGCACCGCGCTGATCCGATGGCAGGAGTCAGGTGCTTCTCTTGGTCTCCCATGGGGTGCAGGGCCCAAGCACTTGGGCCATCCTCCACTGCACTCCCTGGCCACAGCAGAGAGCTGGCCTGGAAGAGGGGCAACCGGGACAGAATCCGGCGCCCCGACCGGGACTAGAACCCGGTGTGCTGGCGCCGCAAGGCGGAGGATTAGCCTAGTGAGCTGCGGCGCCAGCCCTATTTTTTTTCTTATTCTTTTAAATAGCATGATTTTCTATATATGTCATCTAATGGATTTGATGTATGTAGTATGTATGTAGACATGACAAGTACTCCATAGGATAACATACCACATAGTACATCAGGTAAAATATGGAAGACAGCAGCTCAGCACAGATGCACTAAGGCATCACATTCACATCAAACTAGAGTGGAACAGGAAGGGAAAAATGAAAGACCCAAAGTCTAGTCTCACCTATGAGTTCCTAGAACTCATTCACTCATTCACACACACACAAACACACACACACACACAATTCTTAATCTCCTCATGTGTACCATGCTCTGTTGCCCAAACTACATCAGACAGAGGCAGCAAAGCAAATACTTTTCTCATGCTGGCTATGCCCTGTCCTGTCCCAATGCCCACAGGACTCAGGCTGTCAGTATATAACAATGAGTCACCTAGAGTGAGCAATGCACATCCAAAAACACACCCCTTCCTACGAGGATGAAGGCTCCTAACCCTGGACACAAGTGGATGTCTGTCCACTATGGGCTCAAAGCAACCATTTAACTTTGCTCTTTCATTCACACCTGACCTTCTCCTCTCACAAAGAGGCCACTGTCTCCAGGAAGGCATGCATAGGAAGAAGTTCTTGTACCCCAGAGATGCTTCTCCACCTGTTCCCAGATGTTTGGAATTGCTCTTAGGAGAAGGAAGTCTATATGATTTTGACTGGCCAGCCACAATGCAAAAAAACCTACTGGGAGTTTACAGCATGTTGGAAATGACTCCTATCCAACACCCTGGAGAATCAATTTTGACAAAGGGAGAGGTGCAAAAGAAGACAACAGCAGAGAACAGGCCTGTGGTCTATGGTACCTACAGGTGATGTGACTGGTCTCCTGGATGCAAAAATGAGGCGTGGAAGAGACACAAGCCCACGAGGGCAGGGCAGGGATGTTCAATGTCTCAATTTTGTTGAGGGCTATTTCCAGTTTTGTGCTTGCCCTGTGGCATCAAGAACTTGGTTACTGTGAAGAATGTTAGCACTGTAAGGAAGCTGCGAGAGGGGCCTGCACTTGTTAGGAAGACACTGAGATTCCAGAAGGTTGCCAAGAGCAGGCTAGGCAACCCCTGCCTCCTGACTTCTAGCCCTATTGCTCATTCAATGAGCAAACCTGGAGACAGAAAGTAGATAAACAAAACAAGATGAACTGTTCTCAGTTGCAACTTCCATTTTGAAAAACTAGCTCAAAGCCAAGTTCTATGTGTTGTTAACCACTTAGCCACATTTCTCCCCTCTGGGTTTTTGATATAACATGTTTGACACTTCTCAGAGTGTTGCCAAAGGTGAGGAGGCAGGAGTGATTATTCTCTTCCAAAGCCAATCCTAGAGGTGAACCTTCAAACTATGTAATGCTGTTTTGCTGGACAAAATAAGACAAACATCACTTACCCTGCAAGACCTGGAGTTAAATGTCCTGTGACAATTTGGGGGGAAATTTTAAAAAATAAATAATCAGCAACAGCAGCATCTAAAGCTGCCTTCCTAGTTCCCAGGGATGAGAAAATTAAATTAACCAAGTAGTTATACTGAATCCAGGCACAAATACTAAGTTTATTAGCATCTTGCAGAAGGATAATCAGTTCAATAATATGAGTTTAATATTTTCTTCCTTTAAAGATTTCATTTTAAAGGACAATACTTAAAAATGACTGATACAGAAACTCTTGAACACCAAATCATGAGCTCCATTTCAAATATGCAGAAACATCATTTTAATACATTGACTTTTTTTTTTTTTTTTTTTGGACAGGCAGAGTGGACAGTGAGAGAGAGAGACAGAGAGAAAGGTCTTCCTTTTGCCGTTGGTTCACCCTCCAATGGCCGCCACGGTTGGCGCACCGCGCTGATCCGATGGCAGGAGCCAGGTACTTATCCTGGTCTCCCATGGGGTGCAGGGCCCAAGCACTTGGGCTGTCCTCCACTGCACTCCCTGGCCACAGCAGAGAGCTGGCCTGGAATAGGGGCAACTGGGACAGAATCCAGCGCCCCAAACGGGACTAGAACCTGGTATGCCAGCGCCACAAGGCGGAGGATTAGCCTAGTGAGCCGTGGCGCCAGCAATACATTGACTTTTGAAGACAATAGCAATTTTTCTAATTTTGAAAACAAATTCATGTTTAGGGGCCAGCGCTGAGGCTCACTTGGTTAATCCTCCATCTGCAGCACCAGCATCCCATATGGGTGCCGGGTTCTAGTCCCAGTTGCTCCTCTTCCTGTCCAGCTCTCTGCTGTGGCCCGGGAGTGCAGTGGAGGATGGCCCAAGTACTTGGGCCCCTGCACCCACATGGAAGACCAGAAGGAAGCACCTGGCTCCTGGCTTCGGATCGGCACAGCTCCATCCGTTGTGGCCATTTGAGGAGTGAACCAATGGAAGGAAGACCTTTCTCTCTGTATCTCTCTGTCTATAACAATACCTGTCAAATAATTTGTTTAAAAATTTTTCAAAAAACAAATTCATGTTTACCGTGATAACAGTTTCCTATCAAGTAGCTCAAGAGGCCGTTGCATCCTAGGTGTCCACAAGGACTGGTTTGTCCAAGACCTCCTGCCTGGGCATGCAGGGGCCTGCTCCATGTGCCTTCACCAGTCTTCCCTCTGTGGACGTCTGTGTTGTTATGTCCTCACACAGGACGCCAATTACATCAGATCATGGCAGCATCAGTGCTCACCCTAAGGTCTTTATTTTCTCTTTGAAGATCCGTTCTCCAAACACAGTCACAACGGAACTCTAAGTCAGGATTTCATTTTAAATTCCTATTTATTTATTAAATAGGCAGAGAGAAAGGAAGATCTCCCATCCCCCTTATTTCACCCTCAAATGTCTGTAACAGGGGCAGGCACTGTGGTGCCATGGGTTAAAGCCCTGGCCTGAAACACCATGCATTGCATAAGGGCGCTGGTTCAAGTCCCAGCTGCTCCATTTCAATCCAGCTCTCTGCTATGGCCTGGCAAAGCAGAAGATGGCCCAAGTCCTCAGGCTCCTGCACCCACGTGGGAGACTCAGAAGAAGCTCCTGGCTTTGGATCAGCTCAACTCCAGCTGTTGTGGCCATTTGGGGAGTGAACCAATGAATGGAAGTCCTCTCTCTCTTCTGTCTCTGCCTCTCTCTGTAGCTCTTTCAAATAAATAAGTCATAAAAAAAAAAAAAAAAAGTCTGCAACAACCGGGGCTGAGTTAGGGCAAAACCAGATGTCCAGAATTCAATCTGTGCCTCACACATGGGAGGCAGGGACCCAACGACTCAAGCCATCACATGGGGCTTCTCAGAATACACATTAGCAGGAAACTAGAACTGAGATTCAAACCCAGGTACTCCGGTAGGAATGCAGGCATTCCAATGGCACCTTTGACACGGGCCATATGCTCATCACGGAGGTTAGATGTTTAACACATGAATTTTGGAAAGAACACAATTCAGCCCATAATACAGAATTGTTTTAAAAAAAATAGGTATGTGTTATTTCAAAAATTAAAAGAAAAGTAATAAAGGAAGGAGCAGAATGAGATATACTATTATGTTTGTAAAACTATCTGAAATACATGAGATCTGTTCTCTTCATACAAATAAATTTATTTTAAAAATTATTACCACTGTTCAGTACGATAAATATTAATTTTTATTTACCTACCTATTTACACTTTGTTACTCTTCTTTTTTTTTTTTCTTTTTTTTTTTTTTTTTTTTTTTTTTTGGACAGGCAGAGTGGACAGTGAGAGAGAGAGAGAGACAGAGAGAGAGAGAGAAAGGTCTTCCTTTTCTGTTGGTTCACCCCCCCAATGGCCGCTGCGGCCAGTGCGCTGCGGCCGGCACACCACGCTGATCCGAAGCCAGGATCCAGGTGCTTCTCCTGGTCTCCCATTCGGGTGCAGAGCCCAAGGACTTGGGCCATCCTCCACTGCACTCCTGGGCCACAGCAGAGAGCTGGACCAGAAGAGGAGCAACCGGACAGAATCCGGTGCCCCAAACGGGACTAGAACCCGGTATGCCGGTGCCGCAGGTGGAGGATTAGCCTATTGAGCCACGGCACCGGCCTTCATTTTTTCACATTAAAAAATTTGAAATAAAATATTCCACAGTTAAAAAAAAGATAAGCTTGTGTGGAGTGCACCGTACACAGATAACTGAGCATCTCTGTACTATCACAAGCTTTCTGTTAAACCTGGTTATAATGCATGTGCCTGTGCTTCCAGTGAAATTCCTTTTTTTTTTTTATTTGAGGGGCAGAGTTAGACAGTGAGTGAGACAGAGAGAAAGGTCTTCCTTCTGTTGGTTCACTCCCCAAATGGCCCCCACAGCTGGCACTGCGCCGATCCAAAGCCAGGAGCCAGGTGCTTCTTCCTGGTCTCCCATGCGGGTGCAGGGCCCAAGCACTTGGGCCATCCTCCACTGCCTTCCCTGGCCACAGCAGAGAGCTGGACTGGAAGAGGAGCAACCAGGACTAGAAGCCGGTGCCCATATTGGATGCCAGCGCCGCAGGCCGAGGATTAACCAAGTGAGCCACGGCGCCGGCCACATAGTGAAATTCTTATACATTCTCAGAAAGGATGGCAGTCTGCAGATCATAATCTAGGATTCTATGAGGAATTATATGCACGCACATACACAGGTGTCAGCATAATTTTCCTCAAAGGACCAGCTACTCTTTAACTGTGAACACTCTGAGACATTCAGGATCTCTTTCCCTAAACAATTATGACTTTACAAAATGGCGTCAAGACCACAGCAAAGTTTGACTGCCCAGACCGAGCTAAACGCCTGGAGCCTCCAGGGTGCCCTGGTACTTCCTCTGTAACAGCAGAACCCCTTGTAATAGCTCAGCACTGGTTTGACTGGGATGGGAATTTTTTTTTTCCACCAACCCTCAAACTAGCTTGTGCTCTATAACCAGAAAAACCGATCTGCATGTAAGCCTCCCTCCTTTTGTGAATTCAAGGATACCACTATGCATTTGACAGGTCAGTTTGGTTTCTAATATTCTCATTTGAATTTTTGCACAGAGGAATTTTCTATAAATTTTCTTAATAAAAGCAGTAGAATAGTATCAAAACCTGTTGGTACAATCCGGAGGGTATCTGCTCTTATTTCCTGAGTATTTCCCTTGTTATACTCCCGTGGCCTAGCCCTCCTGCTCACACCATCTCAAAGAGACTCCAGATTTCTAAGAAAAAGAGAACACTAATAATGCATATTTGCCAACTTCGGTTTTCAGAATTGATAACAAGTACCAAGGGCTATTTGCTGGCCTACTTCTGCCCCCTAGTGACCATAACACATGGTTGCTCTTTTCAGTAAGGAAGCTGGGGAGTTAGACTACAGAAAAGTAGCTACTCCCACATCCAACCCCCCCCCCCCTTCAGCTACCTGCTCCCCAGGATACCTCCAGCTACCGCCTGCCACTGCTCTTTCATCAGGTACAGAGAAAGAAATTGATAAATTCATTCACATCCAGGGGGCTACGACTTAGAGCGTCCTTCTCTGGGCATTTTAACAGCAGCACTGAAGCGGGAAGGCAGTGCCGCTTAACTTCAAACAGTAAATCACCCACTCACGACTCAAGGACAAAGACTTTTTTTTTCCCGCTGGTTTTCTTGTTTGTGTTTGCTGTTTGTTTTCTGAAGAATCATCCCAGGTCTCCGTATTTTTAACGAACCACTTCCCCGTCTACCATCAGGCAGATGGGGGGAAATGAACATGGGACGCGATAAAGCAGACGGTCCACTTTCCCAACTTCTCGTCTGCGTTCTCAGTCCCTCCTGTCCCTGTGCCCAGCTGGAAGGCTGCATCTCTGGGGTGGCCCCCGTGTCCAATGGGGCTTCTCCTTCTCAGACACGGAGCGGGTGCAAGCACGAGCGAGGAATGTTCTGGTCGGACTCCAGCACACTCCCACAGCTGCTAACACGGCTCCCCGCGTCAGCTCACTGGCAGGTCAGAGAGGTTTTCAGGCAAGTAGCCAAGCTCCAAGATGGCTCTAGAGCGGCAGAGGAGGGTTGAGCAAAGGGAGCAGACAAAGAGGCAGGATCTGGGGGACTTTACAGAGGCGCAGGCAATGATTCTGAACTCTGGCTTGGGCTTGCCACTAACCAAGCTCATCGCAGCGTTAAGAATTGGCCTCTGCACTCATCCGAAGCAGTGCCAGAGGGACGTTCTGCCCCCATCTGATCCAGGCGGAACACCGAGGAAAATGACGAGGCGGCACCGAAAGCACGGACTGCTGCTGCTGCCAGTTTACTTGCCCAGGGGCCTTTGCAGCCTCCAGTCCCCCGTCGCCAACTTCCGCGGGCACGGAGTCTAGGGGAGGAGTGGGGCCGACTTCAGTGCGAAGTTGTGATGGTGCAGAAGAGTGCAATGAATCAGGCCTCGATGAGCCTGCACGGGGCAGACCTGAGTTTGAATCCCTGCTCTGCTGCTGAAGGACAAACTTTCACTCTGTTCTCTAATCCTCGGCTCAAAGGTTCCAGCCTCGGGGATGCCGTCTCTGAGCCCGCCAGCTAGATCGAGACCCCTGTTTATGCGTCCTTTATGACTTCCACTCTTGACACATCACCATTTGTCGCTTTATATGTAAAATGATTTCTCTTTTTTTTTTTCCTTTCTGCATTGTAAGCTCAGAGAGGGCCAGGACCATGTCTCTCATTCTCTTTCATCCCAAAAACTAACACATAAAATATAGTCAATAAACATTTGAATGATGAATCATACTGAATTTTCAAAATCTCTAAAATAGGAAGAGCCTAGTCTCCTTGCAGATTTGTTGTGAAGAGTAATGAAACATGTTTTTTCAAAAAAAAAAAATCCTTTCTGAGTGCCACACAGAGCAAGTGCTCCAACGGGGCTGCCTTTCTGCTGCCGTCCCTCTGGGGACTCTCCACAGGAGCATGGCTGTCCCCGACCAGCAGAGGGGTCACTGAGCAGTGCAATCAGCCAAAACAGGAAAGCGGGGGCCTGACTTATCCACAAACTCCATCCCAAGTCCCTGAATAATCAAAACTACTTGGCACATTACAATTAATCGCCTCGTCTCTCTCAGCGTCCCTTGATGGCAAGAACGGTTCTATCCACCCCCACTCTCCTCCCCACCCCAGACAGAGAGCAGCCAGAGGGACTGTAAATCCACTCCTAACATTTTCAGTTGTCTGAGTTATGTCCTACCAGAATTAAGAAGGTGACTTTAAAAACATGAAGGAGAAATAAAGGTCGCACTTCCCAGAGCGGAGTACAGGTGTACAGTGAAACTGAACTTTTAATACGAGGCAGCTCTGGGGAAGAGAAAGGACTGAGAATATTTTTATAGAATACTTGCATTAGGGGTAATTCTTTTAAATCCAAGCTTCAACTTGCATGACACTGAGGCATAAGTCTACCACTTAATGACATTTATAACTCTGTAACAATACATTTTGGATAAATTACTGCTGAGGCTTAACGTTTCTGATTATGATATATAGAATAAGTGATGTCATCACGGCAAAGTTTGTAAGTTACGATCTGTCCTGTTGCTTTAAATAAGAGGATTTCTGGAGACAATTGCCTTGATGAATATAAACTCAAATGAACCTTGAATCTCTTCAATTATTCTTATTTAGAATTCATTTTCCTTTGAACTTTCATTTAAGTCAAAGCACAATCGTTCCTTTATAAATCAAATGCGAGCTTGTCTTTCCTACGATAACAAGTATGCTTTAAATAATGAAGCAACACCTATGATCATAAAAGATAATGTTTCAATGCACCAAAATACAAAAGGTAAAGACATTTATTATTCTAGTTCACTGATGGCGAGTTGAATATTTTTGTAGCAACAGACAGTTCTATTCAAGACAACACTTCTGCTTTGACTTATTAGTGCACACCTTTGCCCAGAACACCAGGTGTGCCTCAGTGCCAACAGGGGAAAACCAGGATTCAGCACATGATAACTGTTCAGGGCAGAGCCGTCTAGATTTCTTTCAGAGCAAGCAAATGGGCATACACAAAAAAACTGTGCAAGGTCTGGAGGCCTCTTTCCCACTGACTGAGCCGAATCATCCTAACTTCATCCCAAGGTCTAAAGACAACGACTCAGAGTGTCTTTCCTTTTGCAGACACTCATGGTGAGGATCAACTAAGTTCATGGACGTGAATAGATGCTGAAAGGTGAGAAAGTGCTGTACACAGCACAGGGTTGTTCTCTCTCTGCACTGCGCAGATATCTTCACATATCCATTACGTGAACCATGCTATGGAAAATAACAGGTAAAAAGCCAGGAGCATCTCCAAGCAGTGCCAGATAAAACAGATCCATAAAGAGGACCTTCTGGAGTTCCCATCTCAAATTCTTTTAAACGAGATCTAAGTCCCACATAGTAGGTCAAGTGGTCAACCAACTCCCAACAAGAACCTCCCTGGAGGAAACCTGGGCAGCAGGAAGGAGCAGAAGAATGAAACAGGTAGGCTGAGCAGCTGGAAAGCTCTCTTCCTGTTATCTCTTCAGGCATTCCATCTTCAAAGCATCGGGACCTGTCTTCAATACACCCTCGGGTGTGGGATTTACATTTTTAATATTGCCATTTATGACGTGATGCTTTTTCCTAGTTAATTGGGATCAGAGCTAAATGTTTGCCTCTCTCCTGAAATAAATCTCTTCAAGAGCTTCAATCGCACATTCTTTTGTTCTATCCCTCATTTGAAACTGGCTCTATAAAGCCGCCAGACCACGCTACATAATCTTTCGCCTCTCACGTTTTTAAATCTGGGGTTTATGCTTTAACGGCTTTGATGTGCTTACTATTCAGCCTGTTACTTACACTACGTTCCTCCCCACCCAACACCCAGCTCGCCGTCAGCCCTGCAGCCTGTACCCTCTGAGGCTGAAAGGATTTATTTATCATCCAGAACGTTTCCATAATTTTAGAAACATATGTTCTGAAATTACATTCCAATATCTCATACTATGTTCTTTGTCTTGCATCTGTTCTATAAAAATAAACAAAACACACATAATTATATTCCAATGGCTGCAAAGTCTGTATTTTCCACAAGAGTTGATTCTTCCACAAACAGTAAGAGTCACAGAAAGAGGCACTTACACACCCCTTCAATGTCATCTGAAATCACATTCTTATGTTAATTAGAGCTAACCACCAATAATAACAAACTTCTACAATATGATCTACGTGAGACTTTAATTGACTCCTTTCCAAATTCATTTCAATTTTATAATCTCTTGATTGAAAACTAGCTACCATTGAAAAACCAAAATCTCCACAAACTCAACCTTGCACAGCCAACATCCCAGCAAGCCTTCACCCTCCTGGAGTATGATGTGCATTAAATAAATACACTTTTGAAAATCCACTTCCCTGCCTGGAATATCCTGGTGGAAAGACAATAAGTCAATGTGCAACAAAAAGGACCAAAAGAAAAGCAAAAAAAAAAAAAAATAAACCTGAATGGAACATAGAGAAATAATTGGCCAAAATATATCCCTTTATATATTACTACCCCAACCACACTTCAGCTACCTCTGGCTTCAAACTCTTAAATCCAAACACCCTCCCTCTCTCTCTGCCCCCTCAACACACACACATACACACACCATTTAAACATTAAAAACCCAGAGTGTGCACTTGGCCAAGTGGTTAAGACTCCAATTAGGATGCCTGCATCCAGTATCAAAATGCCGGGGTTCAGGGCTGGCACTGTGGTAAAGCCACTGCCTGAGTGCCGGCATCCCATATGGGCGCTAGTTCGAGTCCCAGCTGCTCCACTTCCAATCCAGCTCTCTGCTATGGCCTGGGAAAGCAGTAGAAGATGGCCCAACTCCTTGGGCCCCTGCACCCACATGGAAGACCCAAAAGAAGCTCCTGGCTTCGGATTGGCACAGCTCTGGCCCTTGCAGCCAACAGGGGAGTGAACCAGTAGATGAAGACCTCTCTCTCTCTCTCTCCCTCTTCCCCACTCCCCCTCTCCCCCTCCTTCTCTCTGTGTAACTCAAGACTTTCAAATAAATAAATAAATCTTTTTAAAAAAAATGTCTAGGTTCTAGACCTGGCTCTGTTTCTGATTCTAGCTCGCTGCTAATGTAAGGAGGCAGCAGATAATGGCTCCAGTAGTTTGGTCCCTACCACCCATGTGGGAGACCCAGACAGAGTTCCTGGCTCCCGTTTGCGCGGTGAACCAGCAGATGCAAGGCTCATATTCATTCTCTCTCCTCCCTCCCTCTCAAAAATTAAACATGCTTCTTTAAAAATGAACTAATTTTTCAGAAACATAAAAACCTAATCATTTTATATCTTTTTTTTCTAAAATATATAAAAACAGGACAAAATTAAGTCATTCAGTACTGATAAATTTAAAAATTCCCTCAAGACCAAAAACTGCTGTTCATCCTATTAAAAATATAATTTCACCCTTGAAATAAGTTTCCTCTCTTTGTTTTTACTCTTGCTTTTGCTCTTGTTATCATGATCCTTATGTGCTCAGGTGTAAATATTTAACAACCAGCTCAAAGTTGTGAAATAATCTCTGCCTGGTAGCATTTCTTAGTTTCCACAATGTAAATTTCACTATCATGGTCAACTTCAAGCTACCAAAGTGATGCCACTAAATGACAGAGCTGGAAATATCCATACACAGTGAGCTCTTCCAGGTGCTATGAGTCGGCTCCACTACACCACCAGATGCCTGTGCAAATCCTACAGCCTAGAAAGTGCTCCTGGCATTTTGGATATAGGGCATCAAGCAGATCCAGTGTTAAGAGTCTGATCTCAACCAATCTGTTTCTAGAATGGTTTTCAAACACTCCTGCCATGTTCCTGGGCAGCACATGGATGGAGGGGCCACTTGTGTTCATTGTGATCAGTCAACATGCAACACAGCACACACCAACTCTGGCCTCTTCGAGTTCCAATCTCGGCATACAGCTACATTCAAAGAAAATACAAATATGATGCAAGAGGATCTGAAAAACAGTTCAGGATTTTGTGCAAATGTTCTATGTAAGTTTTTCACCCAGAAATCTTCCCAGTCAACCTTCCTTAGACATCTTATTCTGCCCCCAAAGTTTTACAGTTACTTTAGTGACTTAACACAAACGTTCTCTTTCTCTCCCCTACATTGTCCCCCTCTTTCTGTACACACCCATACACACACCTCATGTCACCATTCAGTTCCCCCCAGGCAGTCCACACCTCTTCTACTAATACTCCGCCTTCTCTCCAGACCAGCCCTATTATGAATAGCATCCTAGGAAATACAGTTTTCCTCTCACTCTGGCTGTTCTCCAATTCTACTGAATGATACTCTCCATTCCATTACAGTAACAGGAAGGTGTTTCTCAAGGTGACCTTTGCAATATGACAATAAGACTAAGGAGCAGTTACCTACTTCCCACACCATCCCAGGCACTAAGCTGAACCCTTTAGGTAAAGATGCATTTGAGCCATGGGGCCTGGAGTCAAACTAGGCAGAATGGAACCAGGGCCAATTGTTCTTAACCATTACACCCTGCTGATATTCAAGACCATCAAAACAAAAGCCACTGTGGAGCTTCATCCAAGTCAGATTTTCTATGCCTCAGTTTCTGTGCCTGTAAAATGGGACTAACGGTAATTCCTGCCTTACAGCATTTGGAGAATTAAATGAGTTAACTTATGTGAGGTACTCAGAACACTGCCTGGTGTATAACAGGATATATCAGGTTAATTAAGTGTCAGTAAGCATTAACAAGTTCCTGTCAGCTCCTCACGGCCTATACAATCCCATGACTTTTTCACAGAATTCTGACAGAGTCCCAGAAGTTAGCAATTTTTTTTCTGTAAAAGGATCAGATAATAAATACTTCAGACTTTGCAGGCCACATGCAGTCTCTACCACATAATCTTAGCTTTTAAAAAAAAAAAGTCTTTAAATGTAAAAACCATTCTTAGCCTGTGAGCTAAAACAGACCAGAGACTGACTTGGCTATGGGCCGTCATGCACCGAGCCCTGTACTGGACCAAGCGAGAGACCCATCTCAACTCGCATCAACTCACACGTTTCCTTCACATCTCGCTTGTTAAGCACCAGGCACTTGATGGATGCTGAAGAGATAAAGATATCGAAGCACATGATTGGTTGTTGGATGCTCATGGCTCTGTGGCAGGAAAATCGCAGCACAGTGTGCGGCAAATGCCCCACTAAAGGGAGAAAAAACAGGCTCCAGGAGGCAGAGGCGGCCGTGGGGGCGGGGGGGGCACCAACGGGGAAAGATCCTTCAGGCGGAGCTCCAGCAAGTGATGCATCCACCCAGCAGGCAGGTGCAAGAGGGCGAGGGGTGATCAGAGCACCACCATGCCTGCAATCAGGGGAAGCCGAAGAGGTCAGTGAGACCCAGACCAGGAGTGAGGAGCCCCTACACCCACAGAGACACTGCAGCTTTATCCAGTGGGCCCCTAGTTTTCAAAATTTTTAGCACAGAAAATTGTCTTCAGAGAAAACCGCCACCTAGAACCCCGTGTATCAGACTTATCTGGCAGAAGCTGGGGAGGGATCGCAGAGCAGGGCCCGCCCGCAGGCCTCCCGCAGAGGCCAGCCAAGGCGGCCTCCGAGGCTCCTGGCAGCACAGCTGGAAACCCATGGCTCCCGGCCACAGGCAGCACGCCGAGGCCCAGGGAAACCCTGCCGTCATGGCTTCCCATAAACAAATTCTTCCGAAGTAAACAAAATCCCATTTATCTATTTTTATCTTGAGCAGATGTCTTGTTCTTCCCCAGCACCTCTTCCTATGCTGAGCTGCAGCCTCGCCCCACACGATTTAACACTTACTTGCAGACTGCCTTTTGTCATCACCAACCTGCTTCTCGAGCATGCTGTCTCCATCTAGACGAAACGTCCTGAGGACAGCAAGTGCATCTTGGTGCCATCGTGTCCTCAACAAGCAGCACAGGGCTGGGAATTTAACCTAATGGTTCAGACACTCATGACCCCCATCAGAGTACGTGGATCTGGTTCCCAACTCCGGCTTCCCACTCACACAGACCTGGGGCGGCATTAGTGGTAGTCTCCCATGTAGGAGCCCTGGACTGAATTCCCAGCGGCCAGCGTCGCCCCTGCACCAGCTCCAGTCATTGGGGAGTGAACCAGCAGACGGGAGCACTTGTGTGTATGCACATGCTCTCTCTCACACACACACAAATATAAATATACACAATAGGGCAAGGAGATCTACTGAAGAGAGGATCTCTTCCAACCCTAATATCCTAAGACTCACCATGAGATGAAACATTTTCAAACAGGGTAAAAATAGTAGCATTACTAAACATCTCCCACAGCAAGCACTAAATTAATGGAAGTGGGGTATTTACTGGGAAGCTATTGATAAGAACAACCCTTAGTCCTGAAACTTAACAACTTGAACTGTATTGTTTTAAGATTAATAGTCAAGGGGCCGGCGTTGTGGCGCAACGAGTTAAAGCCCTGGCCTGAAGCACCAGCATCCCATATGGGTGCTGGTTCTAGTCCCGGCTGCTCCACTTCTGATCCAGCTCTCTGCTGTAGCCTGGGATAGCAGTAGAAGATGGCAGAAGTCCTTGGGCCCCTGCACCCATGTAGGAGGCCCAGAAGAAGCTCCTGGATCCTGGCTTCGGATCAGTGCAGCTCCAGCCATTGCAGCCATCTGGGGAGTGAACCAGCAGATGGAAGACCTCGCTCTGTGTTTCTACCTCTCTGTGTAACTCTGTCTCTCAAATAAATCTTTAAAAAAAGATTGACAGTCAATATATGTATATGGTGTAGCACAGAGAACTATGTAATTAGCCACAGATTATAAAAACCCCCCAAAATACAGTGGCTTAAAACAAATCTGCAGGATTAGGCAGTGTCCCCTAGGATGGCCTGGCCGGATCTGAGGAACCCACTTTCAAGATAGTGCACTTATATGGTTCACAGTCGGTTTTATCAGCTGGGAGTTCAGTCAAGGCTGAGAGCCAGGGACCTCAGTTCCTTTGTACCCAAGTCTCTTCACAGGCCATCTGAACTATATTATGATGGCTAACTTCTGAGAAAAAATAATCAATCACAGTATAATTTAACATAAGTTTCTACTGGAATTTTGTTGGGATTATCTTCATTTATGGGTTAATTTGAGAATAATTAGTATAATTTTATATTGTCAACTGAACCGGGTACATAGAAACTACCCAAACCATTTATTCAGGCTTCTATTTGTAACTTTAAGTAAAAAATGTACAGGGGCCAGTGCTGTGACATAGCAGGTAAAGCCACTGCCTGTAGTGCTGGCATCCCATATGGGTGCCTGTTCAAGACCACTTCCAATCCAGCTCTCTGCTATGGCCTGGGAAAGCAGTAGAAGATGGTCAAAGTGTTTGGGCCCCTGTACCCATGTAGGAGACCCAGAAGAAGCTCCTGGCTCCAGATCAGCACAGCTCCGGCTGGTGCGGCCAATTGGGGAGTGAACCAGCGGATGGAAGACCTATCTCTCTCTCTCTCTCTCTCTCTGCCTCTCCTTCTCTGTGTAACTCTGACTTTCAAATAAGTAAAATAAATCTTAAGAGTGGGAATAAGAGAGGGAAGAGATGTACAATTTGGAACATGCTCAAGCTGACTTGCCCCAGATGGTAGAGTTAGAAACATACCAGGGGACTCCAATTTAATCCCATCAAGGTGGCATGTACCAATGCCATCTAACTAGTCCAAGTGATCAATTTCAGTTCACAATTGATCATAATGAAAGGACTAAGAGTCAAAGGGAGCACATAAACAAGTCTAGTACCTGCTAATACTAACCGATAGAATAAATAAAGGGGAGAGTGATCCAACATGGGAAGTGAGATACTCAGCAGACTCATAGAATGGCGGATGTCCTAAACAGCACTCTGGCCTCAGAATCAGCCCTAAAGGCATTCCGATCTGGCTGAAAAGCCCATGAGAGTATTTCAGGCATGGAAAGCCAAGACACTCTGGCAAAAAAAAAAAAAATCTAAATGAAAGATCTCTGTGAGTGAGATCCCAGTGGAAAGAACAGGTCTTCAAAGAAGGAGGTACCTTTCTCTGAAGGGAGGAGAGAACCTCCACTTTGACTATGACCTTGTCTAAACAAGATAAGAGTCGGAGAACTCAAGGGGCTTCCATAGCCTTGGAAACTCATGACTGGTGCATAGGGAGATTACTGATGCCATAAACAGGAGTGTCAATTTGTAAAGTCAACAACAGGAGTCACTGTGCACTTACTCCTCATGTAGGATCTCTGTTCTTAATGTGCTGTACATTGAGACTCAATGCTATAATGAGTACTCAAACAGTATATTTCACTTTGTGTTTCTATGGGGGTGCAAACTGTTGAAATCTTTACTTAATGTATACCAAACTGATCTTCTGTTAAAAAAAAAAAAAAAAAGAAGAAGAAGAAATTAGCAATTCCCAACTTGACTCTCACTGGGATTAAACATGACAATAGGTCTGATCTGATTTCATCATCATTTAAAAAATCATCTATTATTTTTCACTTTATGTTTCTATGTGGGAGCAAACTGATGAAATCTTTACTTAATGTATGCTAAACTGATCTTCTGTATATAAAGAGAATCGAAAATGAATCTTGATGTGAATGGAAGGGGAGAGTGAGTGGGAAAGGGGAGGGTTGCGGGTGGGAGGGACGTTATGGGGGGGAAGCCATTGTAATCCATAAGCTGTACTTTGGAGATTTATATTCATTAAATAAAAGTAAAAAAAATAAAAATAAAAATGATATTTTATAAATATATATATAATATCATTTATATATATATATATATTCCCTTGATAAGGCTGTGTCAGCTTTATACAAAGTTTTAGGAGTAACTTAGTCTTACTTCCTCTGTAGTCACAAACCTGCCCAGAATCACAGTGAGGGAACCTTCATCCTACTTCCTGCTGGGAAGAGGGTCAAAGTCACTTTTTAAGAAGAACAAATTGGGTGGAAGACAATGCTGTGGTCATCTTTGGGAATAGAATCTGCCATGGGATCCAAATTTCTTAGTAGATAATCTTTATTGTTTTTGTTTTTTGGTTTCTGGTGTTTTTGTTTTTGTTTTTGTTTTTTGACAGGCAGAGTGGACAGTGAGAGAGACAGAGAGAAAGGTCTTCCTTTTGCCATTGGTTCACCCTCCAATGGCCGCCGCGGCAGGCGCACTGCGGCCAGCGCACTGCGGTCGGTGCACCGCGCTGATCGGATGGCAGGAGCCAGGTACTTATCCTGGTCTCCCATGGGGTGCAGGGCCCAAGGACTTGGGCCATCCTCCACTGCACTCCCTGGCCACAGCAGAGAGCTGGCCTGGAAGAGGGGCAACAGGGACAGAATCCAGCACCTCGACCGGGACTAGAACCCCGTGTGCCGGCACCGCAAGGCAGAGGATTAGCCTAGTGAGCCGTGGCACCAGCCCATCTTTATTGTTTATTAAATTCTGGTTTAAAATATTTTCAGTTTATTTGAAATGCAGAGAGACAGAACTTTTCTATCCACCATTGCACTCCCAAATGCCCACAACAACCAGGGCTTAGCCAGGCTGAAGCCAGATGGCTGGCCAAAGCTGAGCAGCAGGAATTGAATCCAGGTCTCCCATGTGGGTGGCAGAGGCCCAAGTACTTGAACTATCACCCGCTAGGGTGCATGAGGAGGAAGCTGGGTGGGCAATGAGGGTGCCAGGACACAAATCAGTCACACGCAGACATGGGATGTAGGTGGTTAAACTACTGCTCCAAACACCCATCCCTGTTAAATTCTATTCTATACTATTTGCTTGCTTGCTTGTTTGAAAGGCAGAACATTAGAGAGGGAAGAAGAGATAAAGAAACAGAGATCTTCCATCTGCTGGTTTACTTCCCAGATGCCTGCAACAGCCAGGTCTGGGCCAAGCTAAAGCCAAACTCAGGGACCCCATCCTAGTCTCCTGCTTGAGTAGACTATCATCTGTCGCTTTCCAAGGCACATTAGCAGGGAGCTGGGTCAGGAGCAGAGTAGCCAGGATAGAACAGCACTTCGGTATGGGATGCAGGCATCACAAGTGGCAGCTTAAGCCACTGCACCACAGTGCCAGCCTCCTGTTAACTTCTTTACACGCGGGCCTATCGACCAAGCTCTCCACATTACTATTTGTACATTTTGCTACAATAAGGTGTCTTCAAATATTAACCTTAGTAATCTTATTTGAATGTGATAGGACAAGTTCTCCCTCTGTTCTTTTTCAAGCTTCTTAGTTATTTGTGATACTTCACCTTCCAAATCACTTTTAAAATACATCTACCAAGCATCTAAAAAAAAAACATCTACCAGAATTTTGTTGGGATTATCTTCATTTATAGGCTAATTTGGGGAGAATTAACATGATTTTATATTGTCAATCAAATTAAGCACATAGGAACTACCCGAACCAATTATTCAGGCTTCCATTTATAACTTTAAAGAATTTTAAGCGGCAGGTATTCTGCCTAGCAGTTGGGAAATCTGTACCCCATATTGGAGTACCTGGGCCAATGCCCAGTTCCAGCTTCCTGTTAATGCAGACTCAGAGGCAGCAGCGACGGCTCACTTGATTGTGTCCCTGCCACTCATGTAGGAAACCTAAACTGAGTTCCCAGCTCCTGGCTCCAGTCCTGATCCAGCCCATCACAGGCAACTCAGGAGTGAACCAAAAGATGGCAGCTCACTCTCTCCACCTCTCTGCCTCTCAATTAAACTTCTAGAATAAGGAGGCCGGTGCTGTGGCATACCAGATAAAGCTGCCACCTGCAGTGCCAGCATCCCATATTGGTGGCAGTTGGAGTCCCGGCTGCTCCACTTCCAATCCAGCTCTCTGCCATGGCCTGGGAAAACAAAACAAGAGGGCCCCAGTCCCTGGGCCCCTGTACCCACATAGGAGGCCCAGAAGAAGCTCCTGGTTCCAAATCAACAGAGCTCCAACCATTGTAGCCAACTGGGGAGTGAACCAGCAGATGGAAGACCTCTCTCTCTCTCTGCCTCTCCTTCTCTCTGTGTAACTCTGACTTCCAAATAAATAAATAAATCTTTTTTTAAAAAAAAAGGAATAATAATTTTAATATTTCTTCTCTAGAGGTCTTATCTATTTTTGTTTATCCCCAAATACAATTTTTATTGCTGCCATGAAATATTGTCCTTTTTTAATTATATTGTCAAATATTTTTTGACTAGTGTTAAAAACTCTGCTGATATCTGTAAACTGATCTTGTCCCTGGTAACCATGTTCAACTCTGAGTTAGTTGGACCTATCGTTTCTTGCTATGTAGATGATCGTATTATCTGTAAATAATGACAGTGTCATTTCTTCTCCCTCCAATTCATACCTCTTATTCTTTTATGTTGAGTGTTGACTAGGAAGTTCAACATTGTGTTAACAATACTGAGTGATAATGGGGACCTTAATTTTTTTTTAAGTTTTTAAAAGCAAAATTTATTAGTCAGAGACCTCCAGTCATAGTAACTTGGAGGGGGGCTCCAAAAGGGTTGGTGGCAGTGAGTTTCTAAGCACAATTTTGGAGGAAAAAGACACTTGACAATCGGGTTGACACTGAATGGTTGCCAGTCTTCTCTGTTATTTATATTTGTTGGTTTGTTCTCCACTGATTCCTGTCTGTTTATTATTTCCTTAGCACTTACTTTTATATGTTCTGTTGTTCTTTTTTAACTTCTTGGGTAGAATTCACTAACTCATTTGATATTAAAATTTTTGTTTTACAAAACAGATCTAAAGCAATAGATCCCCTCTGATGACTTTTAGTTGTGCTCCTCTTGTTTGGATAGGGAAAATTCTAATTATCATCCAATAGTAACTATTTTCTATTTCATCTTGCTAATTTCCTTTATACTTAAAGCAGTTCAACAAGTAAACTTCCCTTTTGAGAGTTTCTTGGTAGTATTTGGTTTCCAGACTTAAGATTTTTCTTGGTTAACTTTTAGTTGTATAGCACTATAGTCAGAGAATATAGTTTGCATAATTATTCCTTGGACTTTATTGAAACTTCATTTGCAACTGGCAAATAGTAAGCTTTTACAAATATTTCTTGTGTACTCAAAGAACGTGTATTATCTATTGCTGTGCATACAGTTCTACATGTTTCTAAAAGCATGTGCCTTTTATTGTATTCAAGTTTTCTATGTCTCTGCTTACTTTCTAACACTGTTAAAATAACAGTAATTGTTGATTTATGAATTTCTCCAAAAAAAAGGAATACTTTTTATATAGACAGAGGTGGCAGAGAACAGTTTGGCAGATCCCCTCAAACCACTAAGGTATTATATGTTAGAAAATGAATGAAAATTTAAGGCCTGCACTCTATCTTGGCTTGAACTGCTGTCCCCAAAGCGGCAATATATGTCTTGGCCACTTCATCTGCCAAAGGGGAACCCATGAATTTAACTGTATGAAGGTGAAGTTGACCTTGATGTGCCCTTCAGGAGCTTCTGTCTCCAAGATCTGAATCTAAATAAGGGACTAACACAAGCTACCACTCTGATTTGCAGCGGACATCACCAATCAATCACTCTTCAGGTAGCCCTCCATTGGTTAGAATGAGCTTTTTTGGCAGCCCTACTGTCAGCAGCAAGTAAATCTCACTCTGATTTTTGATATTTAAGCTATATCTTAAAAACTGAAAACAATCTCTAGCAAACAGCTCAATGTTGCACCCTCATTTTCTCCAAAGTTCCAGACACACGGGTCCCTCTACCCAAATTCCTTCAGTCCCATGAAAATGTCCACCCTACAAATAAAGTGCTCTCCTATTTTGCAAAAATCCACAAAGAATTTTTGTACTGAGATTGAGGCACATTTTCTTGAGCAAGAATGAATGAGCGCCAACACCCACTCCTCACCCCGGAGTCTCTTACATAACAATTTTGAGAGCTTAAATACCATAACTATTTGCAGGGACACAACCATGATTCCAGTTTAAGATGGTATACCACTCAGTTTGCTGGTCATAAATTGCAAAAATGGAACAGACATTTGTCATGGCAGTTAAGCCATCATTTGGGATGCCTATATCCTACATCAGAAAGCCTGGTTCAAGTCCTAGCTCTTCTGTTCCCAAACCAGCTTCCTGCTCACATGCACAGGTGGTCTCCTGACTTCAGCCTAGTTCAGCCTTGGCTGTTTTAGACATTTGGGAAGTGAACCAGCAAAGGGAAAATCTCTGTCTCTGGGACAGGGATGAAAATAAACAAACAATGGAAATGGCCCCGGTGAACTGACCAGGAAAAGACTTAACCAAGAAGATACTGAGAGGCTCACAACTCTCCAGAAAGGTGAAGAAAGTTCAGAAAACAAATAGACACAAAACAAAGCTGGGCCTGGAAACCACAAACCCAAGCTCCATGCACATAAAGTTCGGAGAGTTCCCTTCCACCTTTGTCACCATTGCAAGTGACTTCATCACTGGCACAGACCCTGTTAGGTCTCTGCCATGAGTACCACTGCCACTACCACTTTCCCATTTCTGAGCCTTGCCAGCTCTTATCTCAGATCCCCAAGCAGGATCATTCGAGGACTGGAACACCAGTGTTCACCCACATCCTGGATACCACGAGAGCATGGAAGGGCAGGTATTAACCTCTACTAAAAGGCTAGCTCCACTCCTACCAAAAATCACATGGCAAAAAATTCTCCAAATTTCCTACAGGCACAAACCTAAAAAGGCACAACCCCCTAAGCTTGTTCTAGCAGAGCTCACTGAGTGGCTATCTAGGGCCCTCTGAGAGGGTACGGCTCCCAGGATGGCTTGGGCCCTATTTGTACCTTCTCATATTAAATAGAGAATATTACCCAACACACATGGTAGGAACAAGGATTAAACTATATACATATGAGGGGCTGATTTTTAAATTATAAAGTGTTGTGTGGATGTGATTTCATTTCTTGCTTTGTTCTTTTTTGCAGACTTCCTTACATTCTTTATCTGATCTGATCCATCAAATACATCTCCCTTTAAGCCTCTCAGAAGACAACAAGGCGTTCTGCCCCAGACTCAATAGAACCCCTAAGAAAGGAATCTCCCAACCTCCTACCACCAAATGACAGATCCTCATGCATCCACTGCCTCCACTCTTCCTTCACTACCACTGCCAGGGAGCTCTCCATTTCCCCTGCCCAGGGCCAATCCTGCCTTAGCAACTGGCCCCCATCTCTCCTGTCTGCTCCAGGATCGTCTGTTACCCATCAACTTCTCTGTGCCCTTGATCTCTCTATGTTGGTATCTCCTTTGGATCCTTCCACCTCATTTTCTCCCTCCTTTTGCTCCCTGACTCCCAGACTCCCATTCCTACTATCCATCCCAGACTCCCATTAGCTACTATCCATCCTTCTCCCTTCACAAACACCTTAGGAGTTGCCTGTACTTCCTCTCTCCTCTTCCTCATCCTGCTCCATGCTAACTGCCACCACACTCATGTGTCCACCAAAACTGGTGCTCCACGCCCCTCTGCTGTCTCCTCTCAGACTAATGATCTGTCCCAACAAGCAAAGAGGGAAAATGAGAGAGCAAACAAATCAGAAGGGGAGAACTGAGCATAAGGAAAAAAGAGAACAATTGAGATACAATTGTGCACTCAATGCTCTTCATATAGGGCATACCTAATTATGACAACTAACACAGGGACTACTCCTGGGATTCCCCAACAGCCCTGAGAAGCACATTGTCCCAGCTTCACAGATGCAGAGGCCACAGCCCGAAACTGTGAGGCTCCCAGTCTCAGAGAGATGGCCAGTGATAGGGACCCAAAACCCTGTCCTCAAATACCACCACTGTCCTCTTCTTCCCAAAACATGTGACCTCCAGAAAGATCCAGCTACCAGACACACAGGAGAAGCACCTTCCAGTTATTCTTCCAGGTTCTGCAAACCCTCTCCTTCCCACCACACTCACCTGCTCCCCACCTCCTGCTCCCACACAGACGAAAACTACAAGTTGACAGAAAGCTTATTGGCTTCTCAAAGAACCTGTTGTGGTTTGTTTGCCAAGAACCTCAGCAAGGTCTCTGTGCTGCCCAACATCTCATTCTAGAGAATAAAAGATTGGCACAGGGAGGAGAAGAGGCCTGTGTCATCCTCGTCCTCCCCTGGTACAGACAACTGCCCGTAGACACAGGCCTAGGTGCTCTGGTGGGTACAGGGATGCCCTCAGGGACCAGATGCTGAAGCTGGGGGCATGACACATTCATCAACAGAACAAAGAGCAGCAGCAGCAGTCACCCCTTGAGTGCTTGGCATGCACTACCACTATCACAAGAGCTTTCCAGGATTTGAGTCATGCTTAATCCTCATGACTACCTAATGGAGTAGGCTCTGGTTTTCCAAGAGAAACTCAGAGGGGTGAACAGTCACAGCCAGGAGGACACATGAGCAAGGGGCAGAGCCAGGACTCAAACCAGCTATCTGACACCAGGGGCCAACTCTTAGCCACCATATATACACTGTGTCTTGCCCTACAGAGATCCAAGTTGGAGTGGGGGTCGGGGAGGAGGGTACAAACTCCAAACAGCTGGTAGGATTAATGGCTGCCAATATCCAGAGTGGTGAGGAAAAGCTTCAAAGAGGATGTAAGACTGATGCAGACCTGTAAGGAGGAAGACGACAGAGCCTGGGGTCACATACAAGAGCAGTGTTGGGAACAGATGTGAAATCAAATCTGAGAGGGTTTACAAGGGGAAGAGGAGATCACAGGCAGCCTGAGTGGTGCCGCAGGAGTCACTGCTATTGATGGCTGCTCCTTCAGGCACACAGATTCAGCACCAGACACAGAAGACGAGCGGCCAAGCACAACAGTGGGGAGCAGAACGCAGGCATCGGGGTTAGTGTGGGACTGCAGTCAGTAAAGGAGAAATTCATCCCACAGTCGGGTTGTTCAATCCCCAGGTAGCCGGAAAAAGCTTCTATCCCCGGAGTAGCTGCTTCTAAATGTTTCCAGTCATCCTCCTCAGAATCAAGGGGGCAGGGAGTGGGCCGGATGCATTCTCTTTAATGTAGGAATGGCCCTTTCATCGCAAATAAAGGGGAGAAGATCAGGAAACAGTGAGTCAGTGGCAGGGGCGGGGAGCGGTGTTCGTGAAAATTCAAGATGTCCCACTGCATTTCCCATATCCCGACAGGGAAACGATCCCTGTGCTTGTATCATGCAGTTTTCAGTGGGACCCGCTTCCAGCCACATTTGCACATCACAAACTAACACAGGCAGCAACCCACAATCCATTCAGTTGGCTTGCTCAAATCCCCCAGACTGGGCAGTCAGGCTCCTAGAGGCCTGGGCAATCTCCCATCATGCTGGCAAGGAGCTGTTAGTGTCAAGCCTAAAACATGCTGGCACTGTGTTCACACAACTTTGTCAACACATACCAGTGTGTTCCAGCTTGCCCTCGTCGCCACACAACCCATGTCCTTGGCATTGTTGCCTGTCACTGGAGCTCAGCATCTCAACTTCCTTGGGGCCCTGAAACCTCCGAGAAACAAACATGACCCCACCAAACAGCATCTCCCAAAGATGATAAAAATTATCATTGCCAGGAAAGTTTGTATGTTTGATCAAACTCACTAAGGTTTGTCTTCTCCATTCTTACGAAGTCCTGTTTCAGGAGCACGACTTTAACTGCTTCTAGGCTTTCAAACAGGTATATTTGTTATATATGTGTATAATATACACACATGTAATGATTTTACCATATAAGACAGCAACCACAAAATTGAAATTCTGTCTCTCAAAGGCGTTTATACACTTCTCTAACTGAAAACAGCTTCACAATAAAAAGATCCAGTTTTATAAGTGAACCATACCCAAAATAGTAACTACAGCCTTAGGGGCTATTGTCCCATTGTTGTAAGGACGTAAGGCATATAAATGTCCATTAACACGGCTAAGCACAATAATCTGACACCCAGAGTACCCCTGTGGCACCCTACAATTACACTGCCCCAAGGCAAACATCCTAGAAGCCTAACAGACTCATCCTGAAAGAAACTGCCCTGTAAAAAACATGACCTACCACCCAAAAAAATCCTGATGAGAGGGTTCTAGGGCAAGGTGGCAGCAGCGAAGTGGGTTACTGGACAAAGGCAGGCTTTTTAAGGGTAATCCCTACACTTGACACCTGCCAAAGCACACAGCAGTAAACAACACCTCCAGAGCAAAGAAGCAGCAAGAGGAGGGCGAGTGGGCATCTGCCTCAGACTTCCCTAATCAAGTTGGCATTTGCTTGCTACGAATGAGCACTTTGGATTCCTACTGTGGGAAAGCCGAATGACACAGTCAGCTGGAAGAATCTTTCTGTTCCAGAGATCTATTTGGGGCATGGAATTTGGACACCTTCTCTCAACCTTGACCCAAGTTACCTCCAGTGGCTGCTGCACTGTGCTGGGTGCCAGCCATGTGCGTGTGCATGTGTGTTTCACCAGGATAGTTCTCTTCGTATCTACTCCTGGACATTCAATCAACAGCACAATGGACAGATACCTGTCAAAGTATATCCTGCATTCCTACATCTCAGTGAACAAAAGACATTTTCAAAAGAATTTTGAAAGAATTTGCTAAACTAAGAGTCTCCAAAGTCAGCTCACAGCTGATCTTAATGAAGGATGAAAAGTGTTCCCTGAGTATACAAGGGAGAAAAGCATGCAGTGAAGAAGAAAGGAAGGCAAAAAACCTACGCACAACCAGCCAGCCATGCACTCTTGGGTCCCACCCACCACTTGACTTACTCACAGCAACTTAGCAAGGACACCGCTAATGTTAATACTCAAAATGCCAGGGAGCATTTGGCCAGACAGGTACTCTAATACTGCTAGGGGGTAGGGAGGCTAACTGTTGCAGCCTCTGTTAAGAGCAGCCTGCCAAGATCTACCAAGAGCCTTTAAAATGCCTATAACCTCCGATTTGCTTCTGGAAATGCATTCTACAGAAATCAGCAAAATGTGGTGGACAAGCAAAACACACTCACTCTCACCACAACATTGCTTAACCCAGAAAGCGATGAAAAATAATCTGATAATTCAGCAATAAGGAAAAAGTTACGTGAACTGTAGTAAATCCACAAAGTATTATAATGCCTTTAAAAGTCATGTTTACTGAAAAACACAAGAGTTGAATAAAAGAAAACAAACCGTATCTCTTCAAAGTCTACATAGTATGAAGATGTCAATTCTCACCATCTTAGTCTATAAATTCAATGTGAACAGTCAACATTTCAAAAGGGTTTTCTTTGACTATTTTGTTGGAAAGGTAGAAGTTTCAGAAAATGATTCTATTGTCACCTGGAAATTTAATCCATGTAAAAATAGCCAAGAAATTTTCTTTAAGAGTGGCAAGTGTAGCCTAAACCCCCCCTTATAAAAATACATTAAAATTGTAGTAACTGGGGCCAGTGCTATGATATAGCAGGTAAAGTTACAGCCTGAAGTGCTGGCATTCAGTTCTCTGCTTTGGCCTGGGAAAGCAGTAGAAGATTTGCCCAAGTCCTCGGGCCCCTGCACCTGCGTGAGAGACCCAGAAGAAGCTCCTGGCTTCAGACTGTCCCGGGTCCAGCTGCTGTGGCCTTTTGAGGAGTGAACCAGGGAATGGAAGACCTCTGTCTCTCTCTGCCTCTGCCTCTCTGTAAATCTGCCTTTCAAATAAATAAATAAATCTCAAAAAAATGTAGTAACTAAAACAAGAAGGATATAAACATAGGACTAGGCCAGCACTGCGGCTCACTAGGCTAATCCTCCACCTAGCGGCGCTGGCACACCGGGTTCTAGTCCCGGTTGGGGCGCCGGATTCTTTCCCGGTTGCCCCTCTTCCAGGCCAGCTCTCTGCTGTGGCCCAGGAAGGCAGTGGAGGATGGCCCAAGTGCTTGGGCCCTGCACCCCATGGGAGACCAGGAGAAGCACCTGGCTCCTGCCATCGGATCAGCGCGGTGCGCTGGCCGTGGCGGCCATTGGAGGGTGAACCAACGGCAAAAGGAAGACCTTTCTCTCTGTCTCCCTCTTTCACTATCCACTCTGCCTGTCAAAAAAAAAAAAAAAAAACAAACCACATAGGACTAGACAGACAGTCCAAAAGAACACACTGGAGAGCTTAGAGAGCTTAGGAAGTCAAAGAATCTAAGTATCTAAGAATTTAATGACCACTTCAAACAAGAAGAAAAAAATACAGCTTATTTAATAAATGGGGGTGGCGGGGTTTGTGGTGCACAGGTTAAACTACCACCCAGACACCCACATCAGAGTGCCTAGCTTAAGTTCTGACCACTCCATACTCCCAATCCAGCTTCCGGCTAACGTACCTAGGGGGCTGCAGACAATGGTCCAAGTATTTGGGTTCCTGCTACCCATGTGAGAAACCTGAATGGAGTCCTGGCTCTTGACTTCAAGTCCTGGTCTTGCCCTGGCTGTTACAGGCATTTGGGAAATGAACTAAGAGAGGGAATATCTACTCTCTCACTTTCTCACCCTCCTTCCCTCTCTGTCACTTTGTCTTTCAAAAATCTTTTAAAAATAATGATAAAAAGTAAATGGTGAAAGACAACTAGCTAGATACTTGGATAAAAGTTTACACTTACATCTTTTGATTTTAATATGAAAGTAACATGATTTGAAAATGAAAATTTAACAATTTTGTAAAAACTTTCAGTAGAAGGGCCAGTGTTGTGACATAATGGTTTAAGCCACTGCCTGCAAAGCCTGCAGCCCATATGAGCATCAGTTTGAGTCCTGTATGCGCCACGTCCAATCCAGCTCCCTGCTATTATACCTGGGAAATCAGCAGAAGATGGCCCAAGTCCTTGGGCCCCTGAACCCACATTATGGAGAACCCGAATAAACTCCCAGCTCCTGGCTCTGGCCTGGCCCAGCCCAGGCTGTTATGGCTGTTTGAGGAGTGAACCAGCAGATGGAAAATCTCTGTAACTCTTTCAAAATAAATAAATCTTTAAAAAAGACTAAACATAACATGAATGTAATCATTTTTATAAATGCTTTCAATAGAAGAGTGAATTGTCTAAATAATATTGCAATAAATTAGACTCAATATGAAATAAGACAACTGTAATAAATTTGATTATATAAACACTTTAAATTGCTGCAAAAACAACATAGCAAGGTCAGAAACAGATCAAAAAATTGTGAAACATCAATCAAAAATGAAATTAACAAATGAAAAAAAATTTGTTGATCTAAATCCAGCACATAAGATACTTGGCTAGTTTCTTCAGTATCTAAAGACATAATATACCAGTAAGAAACCAACATTATAGAAAAGAGTACAAAATGCACAAATAGCAGTTTATAGAATAAGAAATATAAATGGGGCAGGCACTGTGGCATAGCAGGTAAAGCTGCCACCTGCAGTGTTAGCATCCATATGGGCACCAGTTTGGGTCCCGGCTGCTGCACGTCCGATCCAGCTCTCTCCTATGGCCTGGGAAAGCAGTAGAAGATGGCCCAAGTCCTTGGGCCCCTGTGCCCATATGGGAGATCCAGAAGAAGCTCCTCGCTTCTGATCAGAACAGCTCCGGCCACTGCAGCCATCTTGGGAGTGAACCAGTGGATGAAAGACCTGTCCTTCTCTGCACCACCCCCCATCTCTGCCTTTCAAATAAATCTTTTTTAAAAAGGAAAATAAATACAAGTGACTAATAAATGCACAGTCTTTAATTGAATTAAGATAGCAGAGTAGGGGCCGGCGCCATGGCTCAATAGGCTAATCCTCCGCCTTGCGGCACTGCCCTCCCACCCCGGGGTTCTGGTCCTGGTCGGGGCACCAGTTTCTGTCCCAGTTGCTCCTCTTCCAGTACAGCTCTCTGCTGTGGCCCAGGAAGGCAGTGGAGGATGGCCCAAGTGCTTGGGCCCTGCACCCACATGAGAGACCAGCAGGAAAGACCTGGCTCCTGGCTTCAGAACAGCGCCGTGAGCCTCTGCACCAGCATTGGAGAGCAAGATAAGACCAGACTGCAGTAGCCCAAGCCACTGGCGAAAAAGCTGTAGAATAGCCTAGAGGGAATCCAGCTTGGAGCCCCATGGGGGATAGTGTACCCGCCAAACTAGAGGAGAAAAAAAACAAAGGAGGGGGCGCATCTTCTCTCTCCCCAATCATTCTGCAAAGGCACCTTGTAATAAGCTGACAGAGAGCAGGCACCATTTTTTGGACATACATAACAGCTGTGCCAGCTCAGGTCTGCACCCAGCAATGAGCCAAGCAAAAACTCCTGAGTCTGGTGGGGAGAACAGACTGGAGGCGGGTGCTTGTGACTGTGGGAGGCTGGTGTGCTGGGACTACGAATACACTGAGGCTGCATGGGAGGATTCAGGTGTGGCTGGGACATTGAGCAGTCACTGTGGGAGGTTTCACACCATCAGGACTCTCTGGTTACCTGGCGAGGGGCATTGCTGGGAAATCTGAGCTTATACTGAGGACTCCATAGATCCTTTGTGTGGTCACTGTAGCAGAGCAGACAAAAATATACCCACTGGGGCTAGCACCCAGGACTGGTCTTCTTCAAGGTGAGCAGCTCAGCTGAGTCTATGTCAACAGACAAGAAGAACCTTCCCCTCTAATAATAATTAAAAAAAAAAAAAAAGATTTATCACGCCAAACCTGGGTGTATCACCTCAGACACACCCTTCACTCGAGCATTGAACAGAGCTCCCTGGCCACTCCCACCACACATCTCTAGATATTCCCTAAAAGCAGACACTCCACTAATCCAATCAGACATAGTCCAAAGATAAAAGCCACTACAGTGAAAAATCAAAGAAACGAACGAGTATTCCCACAAATGCTAAATATCAAATGCACCAATCCAAGAAAAAAGAAAAAGGAAGACTACATGAAATCCCTAAAAGAACACAACACCTCAATACTAGATTGTGAAGATGATGAGACTGAAGAAATGCCAGAAATGGAATTCAAAAAATTGATCATAGGATTACTTAGAAGTAATCAGAGGCAAATGCATGAACTAATAAAATCCATACATGGCATGAAAGAATATTCCTCCCATGAAATTGAGAGCTTCAAGAGAAATAAAAATGAAATCTTGGAAATGAAGAATTCAATAGAATAAAAAATACAGTGGAAAGCCTTAACAACACAATCAGTGAAGCAGAAGAAAAGAAATCCAACTTAGAAGACAAAGCACAGAAGTTATACAGTCAGATCAAACACAAGAAGAAATTAGAAAACTAAAAACACTGTTGGGGATCTATAGGATGCTATCAAATGACCCAACATATGAGTTCTAAAAGTTCCTGAAGGTATGGAAAGAGAAAAAGGATTAAAAGGCCAGCCGGCGCCATGGCTCACTAGGCTAATCCTCCACCTTGCGGCGCCGGCACACCAGGTTCTAGTCCCAGTTGGGGCACCAGATTCTGTCCCGGTTGCCTTTCTTCCAGGCCAGCTCTCTGCTGTGGCCAGGGAGTGTAGTGGAGGATGGCCCAAGCACTTGGGCCCTGCACCCCATGGGAGACCAGGAGAAGCACCTGGCTCCTGCCTTGGGATCAACGCGGTGCGCCAGCTGCAGTGCGCTGGCCGCAGTGGCCATTAGAGGGTGAACCAATGGCAAAGGAAGACCTTTCTCTCTGTCTCTCTCTCTCTCTCTGTACACTCTGCCTGCCAAAAAAAAAAAAAAAGGATTAAAAGGCCTTTTTAGTGAAGTAACAGAAAAATTCCCCAATTTAGAGAAAGAAAGGGGCATCCCAATACACCAAGCACATAGAACTCCTAATAGGCCTAACAAGAAAAGATCTTCAGTACATTGTAATCAAACTCACCACAGTAAAACAAAGATTCTGAAATGTGCATGAGAGAAATGCCATATTATTTTCAGAGGATCTCCAATTAGACTCACAGCAGACTTCTCATCAGAAACCCTACAGACAAGGAGAGAATGACAAGATATAGTCCAAGGCTTAGGAGAAAAAAAAAAATGTCAGCCCAGAATACTATACCCTGCAAAGCTCTCATTTATGAATGAAGGTGAAATAAAGACCTTCCATAACAGAAACTGAAAGCATTTGTCACCACTCATCCAGCCCTGCAGAATATGCTTAAGGATGTGCTGCACATAAATGCAAAAACATGGTCATCACTATGGAAGAAGGTAAAGGAAGGAAAGCTCTGAATATAAGTACAAAGGAAATACAAAGTAAAACATAGGAATATTTATGGGAAAATGGCAGAGCAAAGTCATTGCATATCAATAGTTACCTTGAATGTAAATTGCATCAACTCTCCAGTTAAAAGACACAAAGTGGCTGAATGGATTAAAAAACAAAACACATCTGTTTTCTGCTTACAAGAAACACATCTCACCAAAAAAGATGCATGCAGACTTAAAGTGAAAAGATGAAAAAGATATTCCATGTTAACAGAAACTAAAAAGAGCTGGCGTAGCCATCCTAGTACCAGACAAAATAGACTTTAACACAAAAACTGTTAAGAGATAAAGAAGGATACTATGTAATGATTAAAGGATCAATTCAATAGGAAGAGGTGACTATTATAAATATATATGCACCTAATTACAGGGCACCTGGCTAGTTGAAAGAAACGTTAAGGGGATCTAAAGGAAGACACAGACTCCAATACAGTAGTAATGGTGGATTTAATACTTCATTTTCAACAATGGACAGATCAACCAGACATAAAATCAGCAAGGAAACAGCAGAGTTAATCAACACTATAGACCAAATGAACCTAACAGATATCCAAAGAACTTTTTATCCTACAGTTTCAGGATACACATTCTTATCGGTTCATGGAATTTTCTCTATGACTGATCACATGCTAGGTCATAAAGCAAGTCTCAGCAAATTCAAAAAAAAATCAAAATCATTTCCTTCCTCTTATTGGACCACAATGGAATGAAGCTGGAAATCAGCAACTCAGGAACCTCTAGAATATATTGAAACAGATGGAGACTGACCAACATGCTTCTGAATGAACAGTGGGTCATAAAAGAAATCCAAAGAAAAATCAAAAAATTTATGGAAAGAAATGAAGACAACAAGCAACATATCAAAACTTATAGGATACAGAAAAAGCAGTGTTAAGAGGAAAGATTATAGCAATTGGTGCCTACATCAAGAAATTGGAAAGACACCAAATAAATGACCTATCAATGCATCAAGGCTCTAGAAAAACAACAGCAAACCAAACCCAAAATGAGTAAGAGAAAAGAGAATTAAAACCAGTAAAGAAATCAACAAATTAGAAATCAAACAAATATAAGAGATCAGCAAAATGAGGGGTTGGTTTATTGAAAAAACTAAATAAACAAAATTGACACACAATTGACCCAACTAACCAAAAAAAGGAGACAGAAGACCCAAATCAATAAAACTAGAGGTGAAAAAGGAAATGTAACAACAGACATCACAGAAATAATAAGAATCATCAGAAATTACTAAAAAGAGCTGTATGCTAACAAACTGGGAAACCTAGAAGAAATGGATAGATTCCTGGACACATACACTTACCTAAATTGAGCCACAAAGACATAGAAAACCTAAACAGATCCATTACTAAGATGAAAATTAAATCAGTAATAAAGACAGGACCAGATGGCAACACTACTGAATTCTACCAGACATTTTAAAAAGAACTAACTCTACTTCTTCTCAAGTTATTCAAAACAATTCAAAGGGAGGAATTCCTCCCAAATTCTTTCTATGAAGCCAGCAACACCTGAATTCCTACACCTGAAAAAGATGCAACAAAGAAAGAGAACTACAGACCAATTTCCCTGAGGAACACAGATGCAAAAATACTCAACAAAATTCTGGCCAATCGAATCCAACAACACATTAGAAAGATCATTCACCCCGACCAAGTGGAATTTGTCCCTGGTATGCAGGGATGGTTCAACATTTGCAAACCATTCATGTGATACATCACATTAACAAACTGAAGAACAAAAGCCATATGATTATCTAAACAGATGCAGAGAAAGCATTTGATAAAATGCAACACCCTTTCATGATAAAAACTCTAAGCAAACTGGGTATTGAAGGAAAATTCCTCAACACAATGAAGGCAATTTATGTCAAACCCATGGCCAGCATCCTATTGAGTGGGGAAAAATTGGACGCATTCCCCTACGATCCAGAACCAAAGATGCCCATTCTCATAATTGCTATTCTCTATATTTCTGGAAGTTTATATGTTTAGCCAGAGCCATTAGACAAGAAAAAGAAACCAAAGGGATTCAATTTGGGAATGAGAAAGTCACACTATCCCTATTTGCAGATGACATGACTCTATATATAAGGGACCCAAAAGACTCCACCAAGAGACTACTGGAATTCATAAAATAGTTTGGTAAAGTAGCAAGATATAAAATCAATACACAAAAATCAACAGCCTTTGTATACACAGACAATGCCATGGCTGAAAAAGAACTTCTAAGATCAATTCCATTCACAATAGCTACAAAAAAAAATCAAATACTTTGGAATAAATTAAACCAAGGATGCCAAAGATCTCTATGATGAGAATTACAGTGCATTAAAGAAATAGAAGATGATACAAAAACAGGAAAAATCTTCTATGTTCATGGATTGGAAGAATCAATATCAAAATGTCCATTCTTCCAAAACCAATTTACAGATTCAGTGCAATAGCAATCAAAATACTAAAGACATTCTTCTCAGATACAGAAAAAAATGATGCTGAAATTCATATGGAAACAATGAAGACCTTGAATAGTCAAAGCAACCTTATAAAAAAAAAAGCTAGAGGCATTATAATACCAGATTTCAAGACATACTACAAGGCAGTTATAATCAAAACAGTATGATACTGGTACAAAAACAGATGCATAGACCAATGGAACAGAATAGAAATGCCAGAAATCACACCAAGCATCTACAACCAACTTATATTTGACAATGGAGCTACAACCAATCCCTGGAGCAAGGATAGTATCTTCAAGAAATGGTGCTAGGAAAACTGGATTTCCACATGCAGAAGTATGAAGCAGGACCCCTACCTTATACCTTACGCAAAAATCCACTCAAAATGGATTAAAGCCCTAAATCTATGACCTGATACCATCAAATTACCAGAGAACTTTGGGGAAACCCTGCAAGACATTGTTACAGGCAAAGAGTTCTTGGAAAAGACCCGAGAGGCATAGGCAATCAAAGCTAAAATCAACAAATGGGATCACATCAAACTGAGACATTTCTGTACTACAAAAGAAATGCTCAGGAAAGTGAAGAGGCAACTGACAGAATGGGAGAAATTATTTGCAAACAACGCAACTGATAAAGATCAATAACCAGAATATCTAAAGAGATCAAGAAACTCCACACCAACAAAACAACCAACCAGTTAAGAAATGAGCCAAGGACTTAAACAGACATTTTTCAAAAGAAGAAATCCAAATGGCCAACAGACACATGAAAAAATATTCAGGATCACTAGCAATCAGGGAAATGCAAATCAAAACCATAATGAGGTTTTACCTCAGCCCAGTTAGAATGGCTTTCATATAGAAATCAACAAACAACAAAATACTGGTGAGGATGTGGGGAAAAGGTACCCTAATCCACTGTTGGTGGGAATGCAAACGGGTAAAACCACTATGGAAGACAGTTTGGAGATACATCAGAAATCTGAATATAGGCCTATCATGTGACCCAGCCATCTGAGAATTTACTCAAAGGAAATGCAATTAGCAAATAAAAGAGTTATCTGTACCCCCATGTTTAGTGCAGTTCAATTCACAATAGCTAAGAGATGGAATCAACCTAAATGCCTGTCAACTGAAGACTGAATAAAGAAATTATGGGCTATGTACACTATGGAATACTACACAGTGAAAAAAATGAAAACTGGTCCCTTGTGACAAAATGGATGAATCTGGAAAACATCATCACTAGTGAAATAAGCCAGTCCCAAGGGGACAAATACCATATGTTCTCCCTGATGTGTGATAACTAACAAAGCACATAAAAGGAAATCTGTAGAAGTTAAATTGACACTTTCAGAAGCAATGACTTAAGGAGCCCTTGTCTTGACTGTCCAGGAACAGCTTTTTGCTTTTGTTCTTGTTCTTCTTAATGCAGAATGTGACTGGGAAAGAGAGCGAGAGAGGAGCAGGTGGGATGGAGTTGGGGTGGGAGGGCTGGCATGATGAGGGCTGGTATGATGGGAAGAATCACCATATTCCTAAAGTTGTACTTACGAAATTTGTATTCATTAAATAAATGGTTTCTTTGGGGGAAAAATATAAACCCACAGTCTCACAAATAACAAATAATATGTAAAATAAAACAATCAGAAGTTTCCTATTTTGTTTCTTTGTGTTTGTTTTTTGGATTTTTTTTAAAAGATTTATTTATTTACTTATTTGAAAGGCAGAATGAAGAGGGGTTTGGGTTGGGGGAGAAGGGTAGAGAGAGAGAGAGAGCCATCTTCCATCCATTGGTTCACTCCTCAAAGGGCCACAATAGCCAGGCTGTGCCAGGCCAAAGCCAGGAGGCAGGAACTCCAACTGGGTCTCCCATATGAGTTTCAGGGGCTCAAGTAACTTGGACCATCTACCACCACTTCCTCAGGAGCATTAGCAGAAAGCTGGACTGGATGTGGAATAGCTGGGACTCTAACTGGCCCTCTGATGTGGGATGCTGTCATTGCAAGTGGCAGCTTAACCCACTGCGCCACAGCACCCGCCCCTTGTTCCCATTATTGCTATGAGTACGAGAAATGACTGATGAGATAACATTTTTGGAAGGCAATTTGTTCCCATGCTTTCAATGCTTTAAATGTGAACCTTCCCCTAAATCTAGAATTTTCACCTTTAAGCATTAATCCCACATAATCCAAGCATAATGCCTACATCTTGTAGGCAGAAATACATTGCGCGCTGGCACACAGGGTTCTAGTCCCGGTTGGGGCGCCGGATTCTGTCCCGGTTGCCCCTCTTCCAGGCCAGCTCTCTGCTGTGGCCAGGGAGTGCAGTGGAGGATGGCCCAGGTGCTTGGGCCCTGTACCCCATGGGAGACCAGGAGAAGCACCTGGCTCCTGGCTCCTGCCATCGGATCAGTGCGGTGCGCCGGCCGCAGCGTGCCGGCCGCGGCGGCCATTGGAGGGTGAACCAACAGCAAAGGAAGACCTTTCTCTCTGTCTCTCTCTCTCTCACTGTCCACTCTGCCTGTCAAAAAATAATAAAAAAAAAAGAAAGAAATACATTGCAAAGATGTTAAATGAAGTATTGTTTATAATAGGAAAAGGTAGCTATCAATGAATTTGATTAAGGATTAGATTTCCCTAGAATTTTGTAGCAATTTATAAGAATGAGGTAGATTTGTATGTAGTGATATATAAAAGATGACAAAAATATAATATGGGTGAAAATCATGCTGAAAAACTGTATCAAGGTTGATAGTGTGGCATAGCAAGTAAAGCCACGGCCAGAAATGCCAACATCCCATATGGGCGCTGGTTTGTGTCCTAGCTGCTCCACTTCTGATCCAGTGCCCTGCTAATGACATGGGAAAAGCAGTGGAGGATGGCTCAAATCCTTGGGCTCCTGCACCCATGTGAGAGATCTAGAAGAAGCTTCTGGCTCCTGGCTTCAGCCTGGCCCAGCCCTGTTTCAGCCATTTGTAGAGTAAACTAGCGAATGGAAGATCTGTCTCTCCCTCCCTCTGCATAGCTCTCACTTTCAAATAAAGAAATAAATCTTTAAAAAAAAGAAAAAGAAAACCTGTAGCAATAATAAACCTATACTTTATGTGCCTTTGTATGCAAAACTGTGTAGAAGGAAATATAAGACATTGTTTAAAACCATTCACATGAAATGAGCAGATTAAGGAAGAGGAAAAATTTGCTTTTCATTCCATATCTTTGCAGATATCTGAAAGGTATTTTTATAATTCGTTTAAATCAAAAACAAATAAAAAGTTGAAGTTTTAAAATTTAAGCATTTTAATATTTATCAATACTCTTTTAAAGATCCAGAGAGGTAATTATAATGTAGTATTAAAAGGAAAACACAGATTATATAGACAGATCATGCTCTAAATTATTTTAATATTTATAAAATGGGAAAAGTAATTGGCCTAGTGGTTAAGACACAGGTTAGGAATCCACATCAGAGTAACGGATTTGATACCCGATTCCAGCTCCAGGCTCCATCCAGCTTTCTGTTACTGTATGCCCTGGAAGGCAGCAGTGATGTCTCAAATGATTGGGTTCCTGTACCCATATGGGTGATCTGGATAGAGTTCCCAGGTCCTGGCTTAAGGCTCTAGCCTAGCTCAGAGCTTTTGTGGGTATATCTGAACAATGCACTACCAAACAGGAAAGCTACCTCGCTCACTCACTCTCTTTCTCTCTGCCCCAAATTAAAAAATTTAATAAGGGGTCAGCTCCATGGCACAGTAGGTTAATCCTCCACCTGCAGCACCGGCATCCCATATGAGCACCAGTTCTAGTCCTGGCTGCCCCTCTTCCTATCCAGCTCTCTGCAATGGCCTGGGAAAGCAGTGGAAGATGGCTCAAGTTCTTGGGCCCCTGTACCCACAAGGGAGACTGGGAGGAAGCACCTGGCTTTGGATTGGCGCAGCTCCGGCCATTGCAGCCATCTGGGGAGTGAACCAAAGGAAGGAAGACATTTCTCTCTGTCTCTACCTCTGTCTGTAACTCTACCTCTCAAATTTTTAAAAATTTTAATGAAATTAAGTTTAAATCTAAATACACACATAAAAATGCTGGCAAGGGGGCCAGCACTGTGGCTCACCGGGTTAATGTCCTGGCCTGAAGCGCCAGCATCCCATATGGGCACCGGTTCGAAACCCAGCTGCTCCACTTCCCATCCAGCTCTCTGCTATGGCCTGGGAAAGCAGTGGAAGATGGCCCAAGTCTTTGGGCCCTTGCACCCACGTGGGAGACCCAGAAGAAGCTCCTGGCCCCTGGTTTCGGATTGGCGCAGCTCTGGCTGTTGTGGCCAATGGGGGAGTGAACCATCAGATGGAGGACTTCTCTCTCTCTCTCTGCCTCTCCTCTCTCTGTGTAACTCTGACTTTCAAATAAAAAAAAATGCTGACAGAAATAAAGCCAAAATGATAATGATAATTACCTCTAGTATTAATGTGATAACATTTCATTTTTTAATATTTTTGCAAATTTTCCAAAATTAGTATTCTATGTAACCAGAAAAATAATGTAGTATCAATTCAGAATTTGTTTAGCAAATATTTTATGTCCTGCTCTATATTAGAAATGGAGGGAAGATAAAATATGGGACTAATTCCTTCCCTCAACTTACCATTGTACAGATGACTCTGTACATATTGCTAAAACACTTGTATCAATAGAGATCTATACATATAGAAACTAGGAAAGAACAGTAAGGAGCCAAGTGCTATACTGAGTCTTATCCAACATCAAAATATATTGAAGAGACAACATAACAAATGAGACCACAGAAAGGGAAGAGACACTGGTCCCAATTCTTAGCTCCTCCCTAACCAAAAAAAAACAGCCCTGAAAAATAACAGGATAATATTTTTCCACGGACGGTCGGAACTATACACATGCTTGATTCTGGGCATCCAGAGATTTACTTTCTTAAAAAAAATGCAGTCTCCACACACTAATATTCAAAATCTTAAAGATGTACTTCCTTATTTCATATGCTCTATTCCTTTAGAAAAAAAAAGATCTAGGAATGTCAATACTTTACACCCTTCCAGTCTCCTTGTGCCCATAACAGACATTGCTAAATGATCTCAGGACACTTTCCTTGAGAGATAATCTCAGAATCCTTCTCAGCACAACACTGCAAGCAGCCACTATCCACTGAGTGAAGCTGAGATACAAGCAGAAAACTACTCGCCATCCCTTATTAATGTGATGCTGATAATAAACTCACATTTGAACAGGAGTCAAGAAGCTTACTAAGTTCTGTCACACTCATTCTCTCTTTGGAGCAGGCGTTATTATATTTTTCTTTACTCCAAAAAAGAAAATTTTAAGAGTTTCCACGAAGTGTTCACCGGCCACTCTTCGGAGGCAGGCCCAGGACTGTAACGTGGAACCCAGTCCTCGCTCCAGGCTCTTGCTCAGAAGACTCTTCCCTTACACATCAGTATGAACAGGCTGAGCCTTTCCTATCTTTAGTCAGGTTGGGTAGGGCAGTAGATGAGGATCCTAGGACGCACTGAGGAATAGAAAAGGGTGTCCCATAAAAGCTGCAGAGGAACACAGAAACCAAAGACTGCAGACATAAGGAGCAAGTGACCCTGGAAGAACCACTAGAAGCCCTCAGGTTCCCACCCACCACTGCCCTCTGACTGGAAATCCAGCAAGAATCCCATTAAGAGCAAGAAGGCCCCACTAGCTGACAGCCTGACAGGCGCTGACAAAGGCTGAGGGCTGCTCTGCCCTCTGTGTGCCTGTGCCCACACAGCTTCCCACCCGCCCTCTGCACTGGGAAGGACCAGAGCCAGCCCGGCGACCCTCCCAAGGTCTCCCCAACATGCAAACAACCTGCCAAGTCATTTTCTCTTTCACTCCTTCGAACCCTCAGACCACCCTCCTCCTGCCCCGACCTCAGGCTGCCCCAGGACGTGAACTTCCTCTTATCTAGCTCCTCCTGGAGTCATGTTAAGGTTAAATTCTACAAATGAGAGGAATCCCTGATAGACACCCTGAGTGTGTGATGTCCAATCTACACCCATCAACTCACCCTCCAACCTAATCCAATCCAGTATTCTAAGTGCAAGAGTCCTAAAAGCGTTTTAAAACGCCAGAATTAGATAGCATGTTAAATTTGAGGTTAACATACGGATTTTTGACTTTAAAAGGCTAGATTTTCACAACAAACATGCGTTGCTATGGAGATGGCATAAGCCTATGTAAACTTCAGGCATTCATATTCATAGAAACTCCCGAAGCAAGACCAAATGTTGGCCTTCACGTTCTTGTTCTTGCCAACTTTCAAATAGTGCGCAATTTATGCCAAAAATAAATGGGTGCGACTAATACAAGCTTAGAACATTTTTTTTCTTAATTTTACCTTGAGGGCAACATTTGTTGATATAGGAGTTGGGTGTGTAAAGTATACTTCCCCCCTCAACAAATCCATCTGCTTTATTTACACTTCCTGAAAGACCTGTGTGCACATTTTTTCCATAAATTGTACAACTGCTAGTAATCACGGATCATTTCAATCTGTGCGGCAGTTCTATTTTAACACTACGCGTCTTCCTTTTTCGTTTGTGTTCCATTAAACACATACTAGAAGCAAAGCAGTCGGAACTTAACTCTTCCATTCCCAAAAACAAACTGCAAGGCTGCAGGCCAGAGAACAAGCTTTTGCATAGGTGATGCCTCCAAGGTCTGTGAGCCCAGGGTAAATCCTATTACAAGCTCAGAGATGTCAAATTGGTTTCTACTACTGACCTTCTTTCTCTTGACCCCTGCTCCAATCCTCTGGGCCCCAATCTCCCAAATCCCTCATTTCTTCTGCGCCAAGGTCAACCCATGTGACGACTGTGCTCAGCCCTGCATCTACTCTACCCCATGCTGGATATTTGCTGCTAATTACTGTAGTCACACTTCTTAATTCAACAAGCGCCAGGCGGCTGCCAGCCGTCTCCCCAGTGGGATGGGTCACCAGCTATCTCATGCAGGTCACCAAGTCGGCATTTATTTCCTGATAGGAGATGGCGTTACAAGGTGGCTGTTCCAACATGAACGGTAATCAACAATAATTAAAAGTGATACACCCATTCTGACTCATATGATAGTGTGAAAAAAAATCCAAGAAAGGTGGTAGAGAGAGCAAAGTGAGAGCGAAGAAGCTCTTTAGCCACAGCAGATCTGTTCTTCAAATCTGAATTTCGGGGAGGGGAGGGGAAGGATGTGTGTTTTTATTTTCTTTTCACTCACACAGAAGGAGGACATGTACACGGCAACCACAGTGAAAGTGGTAAATTTGGATTTTCCACAAGGCCTTTTCCAAGGCTCAACCCTCTCCAGTGCCATCAGAGAGAGGGCAGATCAGAAATTAGACCACACATTGAGTCTCTGTCCAGAGGCCGTTATGACCAATTCATGTGTGATCCCAACGATGACCGACCTCTTTATCCACAAGCAGTTCAGCCTGCGCCACATAAACTCATTGCTTCCCTCCACGTCTCCAGCCCCATCTAGAATGCACTTTCCTAGATTGCTGGCGGCCTCAGCCACTGGCCAGCAAACCAATTAGGTCAACAGGAGTGCTTCACGTCCACGGTCCAAAGCTTTGCACAGCTTTACTTTAACCATGATTGGGGTTGTCCACGATCTACATCCTCAAACCATCACCACCAGCAGCCCCACAGTGCCACCCCTGCCTTAAGACAAGTTGCCCAGAATCAGACCTTGAGACTGCAGCTCACTTGCCAGCAACACACCAATGAAGTGCTCTCAGGAGAAACTGGCAGGGAGTGGGAGAAGCGGAGCAGGAGCAGGGCAAACATCAAGCACAAGTGGATGCCGGGCTATGTTTCGGCCTCGCCTAATTCCAAGGGGAGTTCCAGAGCATAAATTGGCCCACCTCCATGTAAAGGGGCTGGCCTTCCTTCCATGGTCATTTGCTATTAGCTCCCCAACATCCTTGGAAAATACTTTCCAAGACCCCTAACAGATGCTTAAAACCACAGACAGCACCAAATTCTATGTATACTATATTTTCCCATACATATATATCTATTGTAAGGTTTAATTTATGAATTAGACACAGTAAGAAATTAACAACAGTGATGAGTAATAAAATAGAACAATCAAAACAAAAGTTGGCCTGCGCCACGGCTAAATAGGCTAATCCTCCACCTGCGGCGCTGGCACACCAGGTTCTAGTCCCGGTCGGGGTGCTGGATTCTGTCCCGGTTGCCCCTCTTCCAGGCCAGCTCTCTGCTGTGGCCCGGGAGTGCAGTGGAGGATGGCCCAAGTGCTTGGGCCCTGCACCCCATGGGAGACCAGGAGAAGCACCTGGCTCCTGCCATCGGATCAGCGCAGTGCGCCGGCCACAGCGCACCAGCCACAGTGGCCATTGGAGGGTGAACCAACAGCAAAGGAAGACCTTTCTCTCTCTCTCTGTCCACTCTGCCTGTTAAAAAAAAAATTTAAAAAAAATTTATGGGAGTGTGGCCTCTCTCCCTTTCTCTCTAGGTCTCGGATGGGACTGTTCTCACCCTTCCTCTTCCATGACGATGGACATGAGATGAAGTGAGGCAATCTAGCACTAGGCTACCACATAGGAGCTGCTCACACACAAGCAGTGCAGTCTCATAAGAGGGGACCCGATAACCAAGATGGCTGCTAAGTAACTACCAGATAGGCAGTGTATACATGTGGCTATGCTAAATAAAGGGATGATCCATGTCCTGGGCTGCATAGAGTGGGATGGTCCCAGATTTCATCATGCTACTCAGAATAGTGTGCTATTTAAAATTTGGAAGTTGTTTCTGGAATTTTAAATATTTTTGGACTTTATTGGACCTCAGATAACTATAGAAGGTAAAACTGTGGCTGGGGGAGACAAGTGCACTGTAACCCACACAGTAGTAGTGGCCCCAGGGCACCCTCTGAAGAAGGCCATTGTTGTCAGCCTGGAAATGAAGTGAAGGGAAGCCATGTGCTGAGCACACAGAAATGGAAAAAGTACGTGGGGACAACGACAGCATCTATTAACCCTCAGGGAAGTGAACCCTGGTAGTATCATAACGTTTATTTCTTAGGACAAATTTTTTTTTTTGACAGGCAGAGTGGACAGTGAGAGACAGAGAGAGAGAGACAGAGAGAAACGTCTTCCTTTTGCAGTTGGTTCACCCTCCAATGGCCACCGCGACTGGCGCGCTGTGGCCGGCACATCGCACTGATCCGAAGCCAGGAGCCAGTTGTTTCTCCTGGTCTCCCATGAGGGTGCAGGGCCCAAGCACTTGGGCCATCCTCCACTGCACTCCCTGGCCACAGCAGAGAGCTGGCCTGGAAGAGGGGCAACCAGGACAGAATCCGGTGCCCCGACCGGGACTAGAACCCGGTGTGCCGGCACCGCAGGTGGAGGATTAGCCTATTGAGCCGCGGCGCCAGGACAATTCTTAACATGAAAATCTTAGAGAAGCAGGTATCCATCAGGAGAGGAGACACAATCACACCTCTGATTCTGCCTACTCATCAAAATGGAGCGTCCACCTATGTGATGTCACACCTACCTATGTGATGTCACACCTGGATCAGCGTGTACTTTATAGTGCCATGCCCTGAAGCACCTATGGAAAACCTTAAAGTGCTGTTTAAGTCATCTGTTCTTCTTTTGTTATGACCACCATCCAAGCATGATCCCCCAAAAGCCTCCGTGTGGCCAGATTTCAAGCGACTGGTCCCATGGCCACGTCATCCTCCTGCCTTCTAACTCATCTGCAAACCACATCTTTCTTCCTATGGCCATTTCAGAGAAGAGAGAGAAATGGGGGAAGGAAACCGCAAAGCAGTGCACCCCATGCATGCTTCAAAGCAGGAGCCAACAATGATCAATTTAGAGAGTCAGTGCTGAACAGCGCAGTCGGAAGGAGAAGGCGTGATGGTCTATTACTGATGCCTAATGCAGGTGCAGGGTGAGGAAGTCAAGGCAATTCCCTACAGAACAGATGTCAGTGGACCCTCGTCCGCCCTTGAGAACCCATCTTTCCTTCTAATGTCTGTCCTCCCCACTGCACATAAACTGTACTCACAAAAGGAAAAGTCACAGGTTTTTAAATGTTTACAGTGTTCAGCACAAAGTTTGAAGTTGAACATGTATAAAAGAAGTAGGGGTTTTTTGATCCTAAAAATGCTAACAATCTCAAGAAGAATATGAGACCACTTTTAAAAATTCATGGAAAGTAGAACTGAAAGGTAAGTTTATTTTGGTGTAAAAAATTCTTTTATTCTTTAACTGATTGCTTTGAGCACTACTTTTTAATTTTTATTTTATTTGTGAGAAAGCCAGAGACAGGTAGACAAAAAGAGTTCCCATTTGTTGTTTCAGTCCTCACATGTCCACAACAGAGAAGCCAGAAGCCATAAACTCACTTTAAGGCTCCCACATGGATGGCAGGGACCAGACTACTTCAACCATCACCTGTTGCCTGCTAGAGTGTGCACCAGCAAGAAGCTAGAAACATGAGTGGAGCCAGGATTCAAACCCAGGCACTCCATATGGGATGTGGGCATCCCAAGCAGTGTCTTAACCATTTAACCAAGCCAAATGCCCACCCCCATGGAAAAAATTTTTAAATCCATGCCTATTTTTTCATGATACACATTTTGTGCAAACATTTTTTGACATATCCATGTATATGACACGCACACAGTGTATTTCTCAAGACATACATGACAAACTGACAAGATAAAAATAAATTCCCAGGGCAGGCGTTTGGCACAGCAGTTAAGACAGCATTTGCAACCACACATCCTATAGCAGAATGCCTTATTTGACCCAGCTCTGTTGCTTCCATCCAGCTTCCTGGTTGTGCACACCCTGGGAAGGCAGCAGATGGTGGCTTAAGTCTTTGAGTTCCTGCCACCCATATGGGAGATCCAGATGGAATTCCCAGCTCCTGGCTTCAGCCTGGCCCAGGCCAGCTACTGAGAGCAATTGGGCATTGAACGATCAATGTAAGTATATACTTGTGACTTTCAAATAAAATGAAAATAAATTTTTAAATTTTTAAAAATAAATCCCCAAGTGTCAACACACATAAGCATGGAGCTTCATGTAAGCAGGTGTCAGCTCATGTGATGGGTATAAACAGGGTTCCAAGTGTTCATGAAAACAGTCCTGTAAGTATAGGAAGAGGCGGGATTTGAGCAAAGCCTGGGGGTGCATTGAGTTGGAAGGGAGGAAGAGCTTTTTATTCAGTGGAAAGAACAGGAGAAAGATGACCACACTCTGGGAATGCTCAGTGGAGGCCTTAAAGGTTCCAGGACACAGAAAATCCTATTCCTGTGCCCCACACAGGAATAAGGGTGGGCTCCCAGCCTCCCAAATCCCTCAAGCTGTGCCAGCAACGAGCCTCCATGCGGAGCTGCTCCCTAGGAATGGCAGAGCTCCGTGCGCCAGTGGCCAGTGAAAGCAGAGGGTGGGATTTCAACTCCCCAGTTCCCTGGTCTTCCTGTGCTGTCCAGGCCAGTCTTGGGAACCCTGGTCAATACCTGGCCTCAAGGTCATACCTAAGGTCATACATGTGAGCTTCTGCAAAGAGAAGGATGAAACCAGTCAGCAAGGACACAAGGGCGGCAGTGACCTCCCCCTTGCACCTCAAAAGAGTGGAGGAAATGGCACCTCCCTGAAGGACGCAAGTCACCCCAGAAACACCGCCAGCCCCTCTCGTCCCCTTTATGAGCTGTTTTCCAGCAACTGGCTCGGATTTAATGAATTGTGACCAGCAGGAAGAACACTGAGGAGTTGATGGAGTCAAATCCTCCCTCCAGCCTCCACACCCACCCATCCCAGGACTCCGCTGACGCTGCAGTGAGCGGACAAAGCAGCAGGACCAGAGGAGAGGCTCAGACCTGACCCGCGGCCTCCTGTCTCCTCCTGGCTTCCTGATTTCCCCCAGCATGCACTACTCCCTCCCCAACTTCTTGCAGAAGCAAGTCCTCCCCCCTTCACACAGCTAGGCCAATATACACGAAACCAACTCAGTTTCCAGAAGCTGAAATTCAGCTCCAAGCCAAGACTTGTTCTAAAATAATGGGGGGTGGGGGAAAGAGATGTGAAAACAAAGACAAGAATTAAGGCCACTGGCTCTCTGTCACTTGGCAGTGAACCTGCCACAACAAAGTTTCCAGTTTTTAAGGCTTCAGAGTGGAACTTTGGTAGGGGGACAGCCCCGAATTCATTCTGAGTTTAAGAACAACTTTTCATCCTATGCACACAGTGTACACAGGACGGGGTGGGGGGTGGGGTCCTGCTTTAAAGCAAGAACCCCATAAACCACAGCTCTTTCCAAATCTCCCCCAGTCTCCTCAGAGTTGGGATTCATTTCAGGAGTGTCTGACAGCTGCGGATTAACAACAATAACAATTTGCATTTGCGAGGAGCTTTTAACTTTTCAAAGTCCCCCTCCATCCATCATCCGTCTTTATCCTGCTGACAGCCTGGTGATGCAGGTGGAGCAGGGATTACCAGGGCCAACCCTTAGTGTAAGCAAAGCAGATTATGTACTCAGTGGCTTTGGGAGCCCAGGAAGGGCCAACTGCCTCAGAGAATCCCTCCCAACAAACTGCACCTGAACATTCCCTTAACACAAACAGCCTTTGCATTTCACAACACAGATAAGGCTTAGGAGGCAAATACCCTTTGGAAAACTATCCCAACAACCAGTGTTGTAGCATAGGCAAAGCCACCAGCAAACCTTTCTTGACAGCACGTTCTCATGGGGGAAAGAAACAGGACACCCAAATGGAATGTAAGGGTAAAAGAGGAAAACATAGTGTGGGTCACAGTTTAGCCCATGGTTACCCTTAATAATAATTCACACTGTTTTATAAGTAGGAAAACACGAAAGTGTCAAGTCACCCACTTACTCATTCATTCCTTGGCTCATTTTTTCAGTTACTCCTGTTGTGCCAGCCAAGCTCTGGTGGTACAAGATGAAGACAGACCCTGCCTTCCAGGAGCTCACTGTGGAATGGAGGAGGCATTGAGGGGCAGGTACCATTTTAGATCCCACCCTCTCTAGCTTCCCTGTTCCCCAGGTCCCTAGATCTCACTTTGGGCAGCAGCAATGGGTTCTAGACACAGCTCAGGGCAAAAAAATGTAATTGGTTTCAGAATGCATGTTTTATCAGACACATAGCAGAGATTTCTTGAAGATTTATTCATTCATTTGGAAGGCAGAGCGAGAGAAAGAGGGAGAGAGAGAGAGCGTGGACAAGCAAGCAAGCTATCTTCCATCCACTGGTTCACTTCCCAAATGCCTAGAACTACCAGAGCTGAGCCAGCTGAAGCCGGGAGCCAAGAACTCCAGCTGGGTCTCCCACATGGGTGGCAGACACCTAAGTACTTGGGCAGTCATCTATTGCTTTTCCAGAAGCATTAGTAGAAAGCTGAACCAGATGTGAGAGAGTCAGCATTCAAAACTCATGATATGGGATGACGGCACTCCAAGCAGTGCCCTACCCCACTGCACCACAATGGCTGTCTCAGCATTATGGGGTCAAGAGATTTGGGAATTCTAAAATTTCAGTTTTCATATCAAACGGCAACTTCTGAAGTCTATGCAAAGAGTATCAGAAATGACAGAATGGGGAAGAATGCACAACAATGAGAAGATTCCTTACTGTGGGAGAAGGGTGCCCACCCCACCAACTGTTCAAAGCAGGGGAGTCCTTGCTAATCTGATCAGATGAGAATACTGGGCCCTGATTAGCCTGGGGGACAGAAATGGTGCTATGCAAGGCTTATCATTCAGGTCATCTGCTACTCAGGTGCAAGACTGGCGTTTTAGAGACCTCTCTCCTGAAATGCAGAGAAAACTGTTTTGGGTCTTTTGATACATTTTTAAAGATTTATTAATTTATTTGAAAGGTAGAGTAGTGGGAGGGGGAAGAGAGAAATCTTCCATTTGCTGGTTCACTCCCCAAGTTTATGCAATTACTGGGACTAGGCCAGGCTGAAGCCAGGAGCATGGAACTCCATCTTGTTCCCCCAACAGGGGTGGCAGGGACCCAAGTACATAAACCATCCTCTGCTGCTTTCTAAAACCCCAAGCAGTTGGGTTCCTGCCACTCAGGCAGAGATGTGGATTGAGTTCCCAGATCCCAGCTTCAACCATAATGCTGCAGGTATTTGGGTAATGAACCAGTACACAGTAATGAGCCCACCTGCTCTTTTAAAAAAAGATTTATTTATTTGAAAGGCAGAGTTATAGACCAAGAGAGAGAGATCAATCTTTCATCCACTGGTCCACTCCCCATATGGCCACAAGGGCCAGAGCTAGGTAAATCAGAAGCCAGGAGTTTCTTCAGATTCTCCCACATGGGTGCAGGAGCCCAAGAACTTGGGCCATCTTACACTGCTTTCCCAAACCCATTAGCAGGGAGTTGGATCAGAAGCAGAGCAGCTGGGACTGGAACTGGTGCCTATATGGGATGTCATCACCGCAGGCAGCAGCTTTACCTGCTACACCACAGTGCTGGCCCCCTTTGTCTGCCTCTCCCTCTCCTCTCTTCTGTCTCTGCCTCTCAAATAATATTTTAAAAATAAATAAGCAAAGAGATCCAAGACGGCTGAACAGAGTACAAACACACCAACTTCAGTTGCCTTGTAGTATGAAAAGAATAAGGAATGGGAAAAAAAATAAAAAGAATAAAGGAAGGACCAATAAAGGAAGTTTCCAATGGTCTAATGGAAATTTTTGGCAGAGAAGTGGAAACAACAACTAAGACTCCATGGGACAAGAGGAGAGGAGACAGAAACACCACTGCAGCCAGGCATGCTGCTCAGTCAGCCAGGAAGCAAAGCCAGCTGCCAGCTGTGAGCTGCCATCTTACCAAGTCAAGGTAGCAAGAAATTGCCACGCACACCGCCACTCGCAGTTTTAGTTAAAAGATAATTCCACAATCACCCACTGATGTTGGCTTCAACCTGGGGTGTTACTGGGGTTAGAGCAACTACTGGGCTTGGAGAAAGGAAGCCACACTGCTTCCCTCCCCCACCAAGTACTGGAAGCTACAGCAAAAAGTTACCCAGTGGGTCTCTATTCTGCTTCTACCATAATCCATCAGAGTCAGGGCAACTTGTCTGAATTCATGCAACTGTGGGAATTTTGGGGCATTAGCCCCAAAAATAAACTCACACACTCTGCATGAGCCAGGGGGATTTCCCTTAGCTTCTAGGATCTAGCACCAGCAGCAACCCATAAAAATTACACCCCTATCCTGGGAGATCTGGTTAATGACCCCACTGTACCCTGCAACACTAGGACTGTAACAATTAGTTCTAAATTTCTCAATCCCACTGCAATCTCCCTGGTGGATCTCGGGAAGAAACTAATTGCATTCCCCATGTCTGAACTCATCCCCTGCACACGTTTGTAGTCACCCTGTGGGATGGGAGCAGGGTTAATCCACATGCCCTAGTGCCAGGACAAGGGCTGTTGGTGTTAGAACCAACACCAGCTGGACTCTCCTAGCAGGACCTGTAGAAGGGCCCATCCACATCACACAGTCCTGGAGCCACAGCAATTTGTGCCATAAGTCCCAACAACACCCATGCTTGCCAGTGGGACAAGCAGACAGCCACCTCTGTCTCCCTCAGCACCAAAACAAGGCTCTGGTGAGCACAAACTCCCTGTGGGCCAAAGATACACACCCTAGGAAACCCATACTCATCTCAAAGCCACACTTCCATCCCCATGAACTACAGCAGACTAGTTTACTGTGACACTTATAGACTTAACTGACACTGATTAAGACAAAAGAAAGCATTCAGAGACTATACTCCCGATCTCATTTGGAACCAAAGCTGAAGCAACAGATCAACTAACAATCTAAACCATAAACTCTTCTACAATAAGACCTACTCCATAAAGGTGAGACAAGTGCACCAGATGCACAAATGTCAACATAGAAACACAGAAGACATGAATAAGCAAGGTAGCATGACACTTCCAAAAGAACAAAATAATCCTCCAGAGGTAGATCTTGAACTGAAGGAAATCTATGAAATTACACAGAATTCAAAATAATGATTGTAAGGAAACTCAATGACATGCAAGAGAATACAGGTAGATTAAAGACAGGAGGAGATCAACTATTTACATGAATGAAAATATTACCAAGGAAATAGAAATCATTAAGAACAACAAAATAGAGGGGCCAGCACTGTGGCACAGGTTAAAACCCCAGTCTGCAACTCCAGCATCCCTTATGGGTGCTGGTTCGAGTCCCAGCTGTTCCACTTCCAATCCAGCTCTCTGCTGTGGCCTGAGAAAGAAGTAGAAGATGGCCCAAGTCCTTGGGCCCCTGAACCCACATGGGAGACCCAGAAGAAGCTCCTGATTACTGGCTTTGGACAGGCACAGCTCTGGCTGTTGCAGCCATTTGGGGAGTGAATTTGTGGATGGAAGACCCCTCTCTCTCTGCCTCTGACACTCTAACTCTACTTTTCAAATAAATAAATAAATCTTGAAAAAAGTGAGGACAGTGCAAACTCAAAGAGTTAGGGAGAAAACTACAGAGGAAACTCCATGCAAATTACAGGAACATTGTGGATCTACGTGAAGGACGTGGACTCGTGCAACTCAGCACCACAGCAGCTGACAGCCTCAGTACCAGCTTTGCAGAGTAAGGTGAAACCAGACTGCACAGCCCAAGTCACTGGCAATAAGGCTGCAGACAAGCCTGGCGAGAGTTTGGCTTGGATCCCAGTGGGGGAGACTATACCTGCCAACATAAAGGGAAAAAGCAAGGAGGGGGCCAAATTCTCTTTCCCTGCCACTCAGCACCAGCATCCTGTACTAGCTTAGAGAGGATAGGTACCATTTTGGACATAAGGAACAGCTGCAGCAGGTTGTATCTCCAAGCCCAGCAACCAGTTGAGGGGAGATCCCCGAGTCTGGCTTGGAGAAATGACAGGGGGCTGGGCACTCGTGACTGTGGGAGCTTTGTCTGCTGGGTCAGACTGTGAAAACACTGTGGCTGCATGGGAGGGGGAGAGTGTGGCTGGGTCTATGAGCAGTCACTGTAGGCAGCTCCACATGCTCAGAGCTCCCTAGCTGCCTGGTCAGAGTCACTACTATGGGATTCTTGCTCACAATGAGGACTGCACAGATCTGTTCTATGGTTCTTGGCACCCACTGGAGCTACAGATCAGGCATTGTTCTCCTTGGAGGAGAGAAGCTGAGCATGAGACTAAGCAAACAGAGTGCATCATACCCTCCCCTCTGATTAAAAAAATATACATATTTACCAAGCCTAACTTAGGTTCCTCCTTGGATAGTCCTCTCACCCTAGAGCCCTGAAAAGGGCTCCCAGGTCACAACCAGCACACACCTCTGAATATTAACTGAAAGAGCAGACACTTCCACTCCACTAAACCAGAGGCATAGTCAAAGAAAAAAGCTGTAATATGGGGGGGAAATCAAGTATCTCCATAAATGCCCAAAAATAAATGCACAAATTCAAGAAACAGTAAGGAAATAAACATGACATCCCAAAAGGAAAACAACACTTCAATACTATGATGTAAGGATGAAGAGATTGAAGAAATGCCAGAAACAGAATTCAAAAAGTTGATTGTAGGGTTACTTAGAAGTAATCAGAAGCAAATCCATGAACTAAAGAAATCTATACATGTCATGATGGAAAATTTTTCCCATGAAATTGAGATTTTAAAAAGAAATCAAAATGGGCCGGCGCCGTGGCTCAATAGGCTAATCCTCCACCTTGCGGCGCCGGTACACCGGGTTCTAGTCCCGGTCGGGGCGCCGGATTCTGTCCCAGTTGCCCCTCTTCCAGGCCAGCTCTCTGCTATGGCCAGGGAGTGCAGTGGAGGATGGCCCAGGTACTTGGGCCCTGCACCCCATGGGAGACCAGGAAAAGCACCTGGATCCTGGCTCCTGCCATCGGATCAGCGCGGTGCGCCGGCTGCAGCGGCGGCCATTGGAGGGTGAACCAACGGCAAAGGAAGACCTTTCTCTCTGTCTCTCTCTCTCACTGTCCACTCTGCCTGTCAAAAAAAAAAAATCAAAATGAAATATTAGAAATGAAGAATGTAATACATCAAATAAAAACGTAGTAGAAAACCTTAACAACAGACTTGGTGAGGCAGAAGAATGAATATCTAAGTAGAAGATAAATCTCAGGAAATTTTACAGTCAGACCCAAAAAAAAAAAAAAAAAACAAAGAAGAAATTAGAAAACTTAAACAATGTTGGAGTTTTATGGGATACTATGAAATGACCCAACATACAGATCCTAGGAGTTCCTGAAGGCATGGAAAGAGAATGGATTAGAAGGCTGTGGGGAGCAGCCTGGACTGGACTGAGTTACTGGAATTAAGACTTATTCTATGCATCTGCTCTCCCACAATATGGCGCTGGGAGAGAAGAAAACAGCTTCTACCCAGCTGCCTCCAGTTCAGCCAATAAACTGTAGGACTTGCTCCTGATTGGAGGAGAGCAGCGTACTCGGTGTGTGGGCAGCCGAGTTAGGATTGGCGGAGGAGGACTATAAAGGAGGAGAGAGATGGCATGCACTAGGAACATCTATGGGGAACATCTAAGGGGAACATCTAGCTGAAGGAACACCCGTGCAGCCCCCAAGAAAGCCGGCCGGCGGTGTGCCGCTCCCCTGCGGAAGTGGGGAATGTGGCCAGGGGGAACTGCCCTTCCACGGAGGTGGAAGGGATAGTAGCCAACCCGGGAAGAACCAGCAGCAAACCCGGGGAGGGCCGAGCAGACGAAAGAACAGCGCAGGGTCCTGTGTCGTTCCCCCACGAAGACGGGGAGCGACATAATGGTGCCGTGACTCGGATATGAAGCCTAGGCAGGGTTCAGTGTTGCTCCTCCACGAAGAGGGGGAGCGACATAATGGTGCCGTGACTCGGATTAGGAAACCTAGCTCGGATAGGAAACCTAGGACGGATAGCAAACTTAGGAGGGAAGAAACGGGAAGAACTGGGAAAATATCGGAGAGAGAGACTAGCAAACAGCCTAGGGAAATTACTGGAGAGAGAGACTAGCAAACAGCCTAGGGAAAAGCCAGACGAAAAAGGTGCCGGAAGAAGCTATTGAAAGCCTAGGCATAGACTCGGATACGGACTACGGGGGGAAGCTGGGAGAAATCTCTAAGGTCGAAAGCGAAAGTGAAAGCTAGAACAAACAGACTCGGATACGGACTGTGGGGAGAGGCCAGGAGAAATGAGGGAGGAGTATTGTTGGAGGAAAGCTTGGGGAAACATACCGGGTAGAGAAAAATGTTAGGGAAATTGAAGCCGCGGGGGGCAGGCCAAGGCGGAAACGAAAGCCACTTTGGGATTCTCAAGTTAGCCCGGGAATAGGGGGCGAAAAGTTGAAACCAGAAGCGGAAACGTAAGCCAGATTGGGATCCGTCTGATTAGCCCGGGGAGCAAAGGACGGGAAGCCAAATCGTGGGGTGGAGACGTGAGCTGGGTTGAATTCGCCAGGCTAGCCCGGGGAACTTGGATTGAATGCTAGTGGCGGAGACGTGAGCTACGCTGTGTGACTCGCGGAGGCTGCCGCACGCAGACAGAGCGTGCGGGGCTCAAGTAGATAGGGAACGCTGGGCTAAAGCGAAGCCGCGCAGATGAGAGAGGCGCGGGCTGAAGCGGCTCAGAGCCGGAAAGCCGCCGAGAAGCAGCCTCGGGGCGCCGGGAGGCCGCGGGGATAAGAGAAACAGAAGTTTAGAAGTAAAATGAGAGAAATAGGAATGCTGGAAGATAGAAGTAAAATGGGAGAAATAGGAATGCCCGGAGATAGAGAAATAGAGAAATAGAAAGGCCTCCCCTCAACATGGCAATGAGAAAGCTTGGATTCGGTCTGCCTGATTAAGGCGGTAAGCGCCAGCAGGCGGCTCGACCAGAGTGTGAGCCGCAGGTCACCGAACACAGGCACGCATCAGCGCCTAAAAACCTCCTCATAACATGGCAAAGAGAGGACCCGGATTCGGTTTGCCTGATTGATAGGACTTGCAAAGAACCTGTGGCAACTCTAGCAAGTAGAGCAGAGTGTGTGCCGCGGGACACCGAAGACAGGCGCGTATCAACGCCAAAAAATAAAAAGAAAGGGGGATCTGTGGGGAGCAGCCCGGACTGGACTGAGTTACTGGAATTAAGACTTATTCTATGCATCTGCTCTCCCACAATATGGCGCTGGGAGAGAAGAAAACAGCTTCTACCCAGCTGCCTCCAGTTCAGCCAATAAACTGTAGGACTTGCTCCTGATTGGAGGAGAGCAGCGTACTCGGCGTGTGGGCAGCCGAGTTAGGATTGGCGGAGGAGGACTATAAAGGAGGAGAGAGACGGCATGCACTAGGAACATCTATGGGGAACATCTAAGGGGAACATCTAGCTGAAGGAACACCCGTGCAGCCCCCGAGAAAGCCGGCCGGCGGTGTGCCGCTCCCCTGCGGAAGTGGGGAATGTGGCCAGGGGGAACTGCCCTTCCACGGAGGTGGAAGGGATAGTAGCCAACCCGGGAAGAACCAGCAGCAAACCCGGGGAGGGCCGAGCAGACGAAAGAACAGCGCAGGGTCCTGTGTCATTCCCCCACGAAGACGGGGAGCGACAGAAGGCCTTTATAGTGAAATAATTATAAAAAAAAAAAAACTTCCCCAATTTGGAGAAAGAAAGGGATGTCCAAGTACAGGAAGCACATAGAACTCCTAATAGACATGACCAGAAAAGATATTCACCACGACACATTGTAGTCAAACTCCGCACAGTAAAGCAAAGAAGATTCTAAAATGTGCAGGAGAGAAATGCCTGGTAACTTTCAGAGGATCTCCAATTAGACTCACAGCTGACTTCTCTTCAGAAACCTTACAGGCTAGGAGATAATGGTGAGATATACTCCAAGTCTTAAAGAAAAAAAACCTGTCAACCCAGAATATGATACCTGCAAAGCTCTCATTTATGCGTGAAGGTAAAATAAAGACCTTCCCTAACAAACAGAAATTGAAACAATTTGTCACTTGTCCAGTCTTACAAAAGATGCTTAAGGATGTGCTACACACAGAAACAGAAACATGGTCATCATTATAAAACAAGGTGAAGGCAGAAAATCTCCCAGTAAAAGTACAAAGGAAATCCAAAGTAAACAATAGGGGAGGGGATTAAGGTGGAAGAGCAGGGAGGGAGCTTACTGCTCTAGTCTAGAAGATAGTTTTTAAAAAGCAGAGAGTGCAGTCTCAGGGAAGAGTTCGGGATAAAATAGCAGAAAAAATTTTATGCAAACTAGAGGGACACAGTGGACCTACATGGAGGGCATGGACACTGACAACTCAGGACCCCAACAGCTGAGAGCCTATGCACCAGCTTTGGAGAGTGAGGTGAGATGAGACCGCCGCAGCCCAAGTCATGGCAATAAAGCTGCAGGAAGAGCCTAGAGGGAATCTGGCTTGGAGCCCCATGGGGGATAGTGTAACTGCCAAACTAAAGACAAAAAAAGAAAAGAAGGGGCACATTTCTCTCTCCCTCAACCACCCTGCAATGGCATCCTGTAACAAGCCGATGGAGCAGGCACCATTTTGGACATTCGTAACAGCTGTGCCAGTTCATGTCCATACCCAGCAACCAACTGAGTGGAGATTCCTGAGACTTGTGGGGAAAACTGACAGGGGGCTGGGTGCTCATGACTGTGAAGGCTTGTGTGCCAGAACTGTGAAAAAAAAAAATGAGACTACATGGGAGGACTCAGGGGGTGGCTGTGACTTTGGGCAGTCACTGTGGGAGCTCCACACACTCAGAGCACCCTGGTTACCTGGTGAGGGACATTGCTGGGGAATCTGAGCTCACACTGAGGACTGCATGGATCCTTTGTGTGGTCCTTAGGGCAGAGTGGACAAATACTACACCCACTGGGGATAGGGCTCAGGTACTGGTCTCTTTTGAGGAGAGAAGCTCAGCTGAGCAGAATAAACTTCTCTGCTGATGAGAGAGAGAGACAGAGAGACAGAGACAGAGAGACAGACAGAGAGAGATATTTACCATGCCAAACCTGGATGTGTCACCTTAGACATGCCCTTCATCCTGCTGAACTGAACAGAGCTCCCTGGCCACACCAACACACACCTCTAGGTATTCACTGAAAGCAGAAACTCCAATAATCTACAGAGTGACAGTACAAAGATAAAAGTCACCACAGCAAAAAAAGAAAAAAGAAAGAAAGAAAGAAAGAAAGAAAGAAAGAAAGAAAGAAAGAAAGAAACCAATGAGTATTTCTACAAATGCCAAATAATAAACCCACCAATTCAAGAATAAGAAAGACAACATGATGCCCCAAAAAGAACACAACATTTCAATATGAGATTGTGATTATAAGATTTAAGAAATGCCAGAAATGGAATTCAAAAAATTGACCATAAGATTACATAGATGTAATCAAAAGCAAATGCACAAACTAATGAAGTCCATACATGAAAGAAAATTTCGACCACAAAATTGAGATCTTAAATAAAAATGAAATCTTGGATATGAATAATTCAGTAAAATAAAAAATGCAGCAGAAAGCCTTAACACAGAACCAGTGAAGCAGAAGGAAGAATATCCAACTTACTAAACAAATTGCAAGAAATTATACAGTCAGAAAAAAAAAATTAAAAACTAAAAATCACTGTTGGTAATCTACAAAATACTATCATACAATACAATATATGGGTTCTAAGAGTTCCCAAAAGTGTTAAAAGAGAGAAAGGGCTGGCGCTGTGGCTCAAAAGCTAATCCTCCACCTGCGGCGCCGGTACACCAGTTCTAGTCCCAGTCGGGGCGCTGGATTCTGTCCCGGTTGCCCCTCTTCCAGCCCAGCTCTCTGCTGTGGCCCAGGAGTGCAGTGGAGGATGGCCCAAGTCCTTGGGCCCTGCACCCCATGGGAGACCAGGAGAAGCACCTGGCTCCTGGCTTCATATCTGCGCGGTGCGCCGGCTGCAGCGTGCCGGCTGCAGCACGCCAGCCGCAGCAGCCATTGGAGGGTAAACCAACGGTAAAGGAAGACCTTTCTCTCTGTCTCTCTCTCTCTCTCACTATCCACTCTGCCTGTCAAAAAATAAATAAAAGAGAGAGAGAGAGAGAGAGAGAGAGGATTAGAGGGCCTTTTTAGTGAAATAATTATAGAAAACTACTCCAATTTGGAGAAAGACAGGGGCATCCAAGTGCATGAAGCACATAGAATTCCTAATAGACATGACCAAAAAAGATCTTCACCACAACACATTGTAATCAAACTCACCACAGTGAAACATAAAGATTCTAAAATATATATGACAGAAATGACAGATTACTTTCAGGGGATCTCCAATTAGACTCACAGCAGACTTCTCATCAGAAACCCTGCAGGCTAGGAGAGAATGGCAAGATACATCCCAAGTCCTAAGAGAAAAAAAGACCAGCCGGCGCCGCAGCTCACTAGGCTAATCCTCCGCCTTGAGGCGCCGGCACACCAGGTTCTAGTCCCAGTCGGGGCGCCGGATTCTGTCCTGGTTGCCCCTCTTCCAGGCCAGCTCTCTGCTGTGGCCAGGGAGTGCAGTGGAGGATGGCCCAGGTGCTTGGGCCCTGCACCCCATGGGAGACCAGGAGAAGTACCTGGCTCCTGCCATCGGATCAGAGCAGCGCACCGGCCGCAGCGCGCCGGCCGTGGCGACCACTGGAGGGTGAACCAATGGCAAAAGGAAGACCTTTCTCTCTCTCTCTCTCACTGTCCACTCTGCCTGTCAAAATTAAAAAAAAAAAAATCAACCCAGGAAACTGGACCCTGCAAAGCTCTGATTCATGAATGAAGGTGAAATAAAGACCTTCCATATAAAAAAATTCAATCAATGTCACAACACATGCAACCCTGCAGAGGATGCATAAGGATGTGCTGCATGCAGAAACACAGAAACCTGGTGTTTCTGGTTCACTATGAAAGAAGGTAAAGGAAGAAAATCTCCAAGTAAAAGTACAAAGGAAACCCAAAGTAAATAATAGGAATACTTCTGGGAAAATGGCAGGGGAAAGTCGTTACTTATCAATAGTTACTGTGAATGTAAATCGCTTCAACTCTGCAGTTAAAAGACACAGACTGGGCTGGCACCACGGCTCACTAGGCTAATCCTCCACCTGCAGCACCGGCACCCCAGGTTCTAGTCCCGGTCAGGGTGCCAGATTCTGTCCCGGTCGCTCCTCTTCCAGTCCAGCTCTCTGCTGTGGCCCAGGAAGGCAGTGGAGGATAGCCCAGGTGCTTGGGCCCTGCACCCGCATGGGAGACCAGGAGGAAGCACCTGGCTCCTGGCTTCGGATTGGTGCAGCGCACCTTCCGTAGAGGCCCTCTGGGGGGTGAACCAATGGAAGGAAGACCTTTCTCTCTGTCTCTCTCTGTCTCACTGTCTAACTCTGCCTAGCAAAAAAAAAAAAAAAAAAAGACACAGACTGACTGATTGAATTAGAAAACAAAACCCATCTATTTGCTGCCTACCAGATGGTTAAATGTTTACATCTCAGCAAAAGATGCATGCAGACTGAAAGTGAAAGGATGGAAAAAGATATTCCATGCTAACAGAAACCAAAAAAGAGCTGGTGTAACTATCATAATATCAGACAAAATAGACTTTAACACAAAAGCTATTAAAAGAGACAAAAAAGGGCACTATGTAATCACTAAGGGATCAATTCAACAGAAGATGTAACTATTATAAATGTAAATGCACCTAACTAGGGGATACCTGCCTATTTAAAAAAAATGTTAAGGCATCTAAAGGGAGACACAGACTCAAATACAATAGTAATGGGAAATTCAATACCCCACTTTCAGCAACGGACAGATCAACCAGAAATAAAATCAAGAAGGAAACAGCAGAGTTATCAACAGTATAGACCAAATGGACCTAACAGATATCTACAGAACTTTTCATCCTACTGTTGCAGAATACATATTCTTCTAACAGGTGAACGGAACTTTCTCTATAATTGACATATGCTAGGCCATAAAGCAAGTCTCAGCAATTCAAATAAATCTAAATCATACCATGTATATTCACAGAACACAATGGAATGAAGCTGGAAATCAGCAACTCAGGAACCTCTAGAATATATGCAAACACATGGAGACTTAAAAACATGCTCCTCAATGAACAGTGGGTCAAAGAAGAAATCCAAAGAGAAATAAAAAAAATTTCTGGAAACAAATGAAAATGACAATGCAACATATCAAAACCTATGGGATACACCAACAGCAGTGTCAAGAGGAAAGTTTATAGCAATCAGTGCCTACATCAAGAAATTGGAAAGGCACCAAATAAACGAACTATCAATGCATCTCAAAGATCTAGAAAAACAAGAGCAAACCAAACCCAAAACTAGGAGAAAAGAAATTAATATTAGAGAAGTCAATAAAATTTAAACAAAAAAATACAAAAGATCAGCAAAAATGAAGAGCTGATTTATTGAAAAAAACAAAATTGATACAACATTGGCCCAACTAACCAAAAAAGAGGAGAAAGAAGACCCAAATCAATAAAATTAGAGATGAAAAAGGAAATGTAACAACAGACACCACAGAAACAAAAAGAATCAACAGAAATTACTACAAAGGGCTGTATGAGAACAAACTGAGATACTTAAAAAGAACACATACAACCAAAAAACTGAGTCATGAAGACACAGAAAACCTAAACATACCCATAACCAAGATGGAAATTGAATCAGTAAATAAGCACCCTCCCAACAAAGCAAAGCCCAGGACTAGATGGCTTCACTGCTGAATTCTATCAGATATTTATAGAACTACCTCCACATGATCTTCTCAAGTTATTCAAAACAATTCAAAGGGAGGGAATCCTCCCGAATTCTTTCTATGAAGCCAGCAACACCTGAATTCCTACACCTGAAAAGATGCAACAGAGAAAGAACTACAGACTAATTTCCCTGATGAACACGGATGCAAAAATCCTCAACAAAATTCTGGCCAATCGAATCCAACAACACATCAGAAAGATCATTCACCCAGACCAAGTGGGATTTATCCCTGGTATGCAAGGATGGTTCACCATTTGCAAGATCAATGTGATACATCACATTAACAAACTGAAGAACAAAAACCATATTATTATCTCAATAGATGCAGAGAAAGCATTTGATAAAATACAACATCTTTTCAGGATAAAATACTAAGCAAACTGGGTATCGAAGGAACATTCCTCAACACAATCAAGGCAATTTATGACAAACACATGGCCAGGATCCTATGGAATGGGGAAAAGTTGGAAGCATCCCCACTGAGATCCGGAACCAGATAAGGATGCTCACTCTCACCATTGCTATTCAATATGGTCCTGGCAGTTTTTTTTTTTTTTTTTTTTGGACAGGCAGAGTGGACAGTGAGAGAGAGAGAGAGAAAGGTCTTCCTTTTGCCATTGGTTCACCCCCCAATGGCTGCTGCAGCCGGCGTGCTGCAACCAGCACACTGTGCTTATCAGAAGCCAGGAGCCAGGTGCTTCCTCCTGGTCTCCCATGCAGGTGCAGGGCCCAAGGACTTGGGCCATCCTCCACTGCACTCCCTGGCCACAGCAGAGAGCTAAACTGGAAGAGGGGCAACCGGAACAGAATCCAGTGCCCCGACCGGGACTAGAACCCGGTGTGCCGGTGCCACAAGGTGGAGGATTAGCCTAGTGAGCCACGGCGCCGGCTAGTCCTAGAAGTTTTAGCCAGAGCCATTAGAAAAGAACAAAAGAAATCAAATGGATACAAATTAGGAGAAAATCAAACTATCCCTATCTGCAGATGACATGATTCTATAAATAAAGGATCCAAAAGACTCCAACAAGAGACTACTGGAACTCATAGAAGAGTTTGGTAAAGTAGCAGGATATAAAATCAATATACAAAAATCAAAAGCCTTTGTAATTCAGACATTTCCAAGGCTGAGAGTGAACTTCTAAGGCCAATTCCATTCACAAGAGCTTAAAAAAATCAAATACCTTGGAATAAATTTAACCAAGGATGCCAAAGATCTCCACGATGAAAATTTTAAAACATTAAAGAAATAGAATGTACAAAAAAAGAAAAATCTTCCATGTTCATGGATTGGAAGAATCTATCAAAATGTCCATTCTTCCAAAACCAATTTACAGATTCAATGTGATACCAATTAAAACACCAAAGACATTCTTCTCAGCTATAGAAAAATGATGCTGAAATTCATATGGAAACACAGGAGACCTCGAATAGCTAAAGCAATCTTAAACAACAAAAACAAAGCTGTAGTCATCACAATACCAGATTTCAAGACATACTACAAGGCAGTTATAATTAAAGCAGCCTGGTACTGGTATAAAAACAGATGGATAGACCAATGGAACAGAACAGAAATGCCAGAAATCAATCCAAGCATCTATAACCAGCTTATATTCAACCAAGAAACTAAAACCAATCCCTGGAGCAAGGACAGTCTCTTCAACAAATGGTGCTGGGAAAACTGAATTTCCACATGCAGAAGTATTAAGCAAGACCCCTACCTTACACATTACACAAAAATCCCTTCTAAATGGTTTAAAGACTTAAATCTATAACCCAGCATCATCAAATTATTACAGAACTTTGGGAAAACCCTGCAAGACCTTGGCAGAGGCAGAGTTCTTGGAAAAGACACCAGAGGCACAGGCAATCAAAGCCAAAAATCAACAAATGAGATTACATCAAATTAAGAAGTGTCTGTACTACAAAAGAAACACTCAGAAAAGTGAAGAGTCATAGGGCCAGCACTGTGGCATAGCAGGTAAAGCTTCAGTGCTGGCATCCTATATGGGTGCCAGTTAGGGTCCAGGCTGCTCCACTTCCAATCCAGCTCTCTGCTGTGGCCTGGGAAAGCAGAGAAGATGGTCCAAGGGCCACTGCATCCACATGGGAGACCCGGAAGAAGCTCCTGGCTTCAGACTGGCGCAGCTCTGGTCGTTGTGGCCATCTGGGGAGTGAACCATCAGATGAAAAACTTCTTTCTCTCTTTGCCTCTGTCTCTCTGTAACTCTGCTTTTCAAATAAATAAATAAAAATTTGGGGAAAAAAAGAGAGGCAACCAACAGAATGTGAGAAATTATTTGCAAACTATGCAACTGATAAAGGATTAGTAACCAGATATATAAAGAGATCAAGAAACTCCACAACAACATGACAACCAACCCAGTTAAGAAAAGCACAGGGCCAGCGCCTTGGCTCACTTGGCTAATCCTCCACCTGCAGAGCCAGCATCCCATAAGGGTGCCAGGTTCTAGTCCTGGTTGCTCCTCTTCCAGTCCACCTCTCTGCTGTGGCCCAGGAGAACAGTGGAGGATGGCCCAAGTGCTTGGGCCCCTGCACCAGCATGGGAGACCAGGAGGAAGCACCTGGCTCCTGGCTTCGGATAGGCACAGCACCTGCCATAGCGGCCATTTGGGGAGTGAACCAGCGGAAAGAAGACCTTTCTGTCTGTCTGTCTATAACTCTACCTGTCAAATAGAAAGAAAAAAAGAAAAGGGCAAGGGACTTAAAACAGGCATTTTTCAAAAGAGGAAATCCAAATGGCCAATAGACACATGAAAAATGCTCAGGATCACTAATCATCAGGGAAATGCAAACCAAAACCACAATGAGGTTTCACCTCACCCCAGTCAGAATGGCTTTCATACAGAAACAAATAATCAACAAATTCTGGTGAGGATGCAGAGGGAAAATGTGCCCTGATCCACTGTTGGTGGGAATGTAAACTGGTAAAACCGCTATGCAAATCAGTTTACAGATACCTCAGAAATCTGAATAAAGACCTACAAAATGACCTAGCCATCCCACTCCAGAATTTACTGAAGGAAAATGAAATCAGCATATGAAAGAGTGATCTGTACCCACATGTTTACTGTAGCTCAATTCACAATAGCTAAGATATGGAATCAACTCAGATGTCAGGCAACTGAAGACTAGATAAAGAAATTATGAGATTTGTACACCATGGAACACTACACAGTGGTAAAAAAAAAATGAAATCCTGTCGTTTGCATCAAAATGGATGCAAGTGGAAAACATTATACTAGTGAAATAAGCCAGTCCCAGGAAGAGAAATACCATATGTTATCCCTGATCTGTGGCAACTAATACAGTATCTAAAAAGGTAACCTACAGAAGTGAAATTGACACTTTGAGCTGTGATTATTTTTAACAGCCCTTGTCTCTATTGCTCAGGAACAATTTTTTGTTGCTGTGGTTTCATACTATCTTTTGGAATCTTTACTCAGTGTAGGGTTAATCTTATGTATGTACAGTTAATTGAAAATAGATATTGGTAAAAACTACAAATGGGAATAGGGAAGGGAAGAGGAAAAAGGGTGAGTGCAGGTGGGAGGGAGGGCAAGATGGGAAGAATCACTGTGTAAACATGAAATGCGTGAAGTTTGTATGCCTTAAATAAAAAGTCTCTAAGTTAAAAAAAAAAATGCTAAAACTCATGAGGATACACAAGAGACCCCAAACAGCTAAAGCAATCTTATACAATAAGAGCAAAGCCAGAGGCATCACAATACAAATTTCAAGACACTTAATAATAATCAAAACAGTCTGGTACTGGTACAAAAACATATGGATAGACCAATGGAACAGAATAGAAACACCAGAAATCAATCCACACATCTACAACCAACATATCTTTGACAAAGGAGCTAAAGGTCAATCTGTAGGGCAAGGACCGTCTCTTCAACAAACAGTGCTGGGGAAACTGGATCTTCACATGCAGAAATATGAAGCAAGATCTCTATACCTTATACCTTACACAAAAACCCTCTCAAAATGGATCAAAGAATTGAATCTACCAGCTAATACCATTAAATAACTAGAGAACATTAGGGAAACCCTGAAAGATTTGGCATAGGCAAAGACTTCTTGGCAAAAATCCCAGAAGCACAGGCATTCAAAGCCAAATTTGACAATGGAATTACATCAAACTGAGAAGCCTCTGCAGTGCAAAACAAACACTAAGCAAAGTGAAGAAGCAGCTGACAGAATGGGAGAAAATATTTGCAAACTATAGAACTGACAAAGGGTTAATATCTAGAATCTATAAAGCATTCAAGAAATTCAGTAACAACAAAACAATCCAGTTAAGGAATGGGCAAAGGACTTGAACAGTCGTTTTTCTTTTTTTTTTAACTTTTTTTAGTAAATATAAATTTCCAAAGTACAGCTTATGGATTACAATGGCTTTTCCCCCACCAAAACTTCCCTCCAACCACCAACCCTCCCAACTCCCGCTCCCTCTCCCATTCCATTCACATCAAGATTCATTTTCAATTATCTTTATATACAGAAGATCAATACAGTATATATTAAGTAAAGATTTCAACAGTTTCCACCCACACAGAAACACAAAGTGTAAAATACTGTTTCAGTACTAGTTATAGCATTAATTCACATTGAACAACACATTAAGGACAAAGATCCCACATGAGGAGTAAGTGCACAGTGACTCCTGTTGTTGATTTAACAATTTCACACTCTTATTTATGGCATGAGTAATCTCCTTAGGCTCTTGTCATGAGTTGCCAAGACTATGGAAGCCTTTTGAGTTTGCAGACATTGATCTTATTTAGATAAGGTCATAGTCAAAGTGGAAGTTCTTTCCTCCCTTCAGAGAAAGGTACCTCCTTCTTTGGTGACCCGTTCTTTCTACTGGGATCTCACTCGCAGAGATCTTTCATTTAGGTCCTCTTTTTTTCCCAGAGTGTCTTGGCTTTCCATGCCTAAAATACTCTCATGGGCTCTTCAGCCAGATCCGAATGCCTTAAGAGCCGATTCTGAGGCCAGAGTGCTGTTTAGGATATCTGCCATTCTATGAGTCTGCTGTGTATCCCGCTTCCCATATTGGATTGTTGTCTCCCCTTTTTATTAAATCAGTTAGTATTAGCAGACACTAGTCTTGTTTGTGTGATCCCTTTGACTATTAGACCTATCAGTGTGATCAATTGTGACCTGAAATTGATCACTTGGACTAGTGAGATGGCATTGGTACATGGCACCTTGATGGGATTGAATTGGAATCCCCTGGCACATTTCTAACTCTACCATTTGAGGCCAGTCAGCTTGATCATGTCCCAAATTGTACATCTCCTCCCTCTCTTATTCCCACTCTTATATTTAACAGAGATCACTTTTCAGTTAAATTTCAACACCTAAGAATAACTGTGTATTTTTTTTTTTTTTGACAGGCAGAGTGGACAGTGAGAGAGACAGAGAGAAAGGTCTTCCTTTGCCGTTGGTTCACCCTCCAATGGCCGCCGCGACTGGCGCGCTGCGGCCGGCGTACCACGCTGATCCCAAGACAAGAGCCAGGTGCTTCTCCTGGTCTCCCATGGGGTGCAGGGCCCAAGCACTTGGGCCATCCTCCACTGCACTCCCGGGCCACAGTAGAGAGCCGGCCTGGAAGAGGGGCAACCAGGACAGAATCTGGCGCCCCAACAGGCACTAGAACCTGGTGTGCCAGTGCCACTAGGCAGAGGATTAGCCTAGTGAGCCGCGGCGCCGGCCCCAATTGTGTGTTAATTACAGAGTTCAACCAATAGTATTAAGTAGAACAAAAAAAATACTAAAAGGGATAAAGTATTAAGTTGTTCATCAACAGGACAAGGGCCGATCAAGTCAACGTTTCTCACAATGTCCATTTCACTTCACCAGGTTTCCTTTTTTGGTGCTCGGTTAGTTGTCACCAATCAGGGAGAATATATGATATTTGTTCCTCTGGGACTGGCTTATTTCACTCAGTATGATGTGTTCCAGATTCCTCCATTTTGTTGCAAATGACCGGATTTCATTGCTTTTGACTGCTGTATAGTATTCTATAGAGTACATGTCCCATAATTTCTTTATCCAGTTTACTGTTGATGGGCATTTGGGTTGATTCCAGGTCTTAGCTATTGTGAATTGAGCTGCAATAAACATTAAGGTGCAGACAGCTTTTTTGTTTGCCAATTTAATTTCCTTTGGGTAAATTCCAAGGAGTGGGATGGCTGGGTTGAATGGTAGGGTTATATTCAGGTTTCTGAGGAATCTCCAGACTGACTTCCATAGTGGCTTTACCAGTTTGCATTCCCACCAACAGTGGGTTAGTGTCCCTTTTTCCCCACATCGTCATCAGCATCTGTTGTTGGTAGATTTCTGTATGTGAGCCATTCTAACCGGGGTGAGGTGAAACCTCATTGTGGTTTTGATTTGCATTTCCCTGACTGCTAGTGATCCTAAACATTTTATCATGTGTCTGTTGGCCATTTGGATTTCCTCTTATGAAAAATGTCTATTGAGATTGTTGGCCCATCTCTTGAGTAGATTGTTTTGTTGTTTTGGAGTTTCTTGATCTCTTTGTAGATTCTGGTTATTAACCCTTTATCTGTTGCATAGTTTGCAAATATTTTCTCCCATTCTGTCGGTTGCTTCTTCACTTTCCTGACTGTTTTCTTTGCAGTATAGAAACTTCTCAATTTGATGTAATCCCAGATGTTAATTTTGGCTTTGACTGCCTGTGCTTCCAGGATCTTTTCCAAGAAGTCTTTGCCGGTACCTATATCTTGCAGGGTTTCTCCAATGTTCTCTAATAATTTGATGGTGTCAGGTCATAGATTTAGGTCTTTAATCCACATTGAGTGGATTTTTGTCTAAGGTGAAAGGTAGGGGTCTTGTTTCATGCTTCTGCATGTGGAAATCCAGTTTTCCCAGCACCATTTATTGAACAGACTGTCGTTACTCCAGGGATTGGTTTTGGATCCTTGATCAAATATGAGTTGGCTGTAGATGTTTGGATTGATTTCTGGTGTTTCTATTCTGTTCCATTGGTCTATCCATCTGTTTCTGTACCAGTACCATGCTGTTTTGATTATAACCGCCCTGTAGTATGTCCTGAAATCTGATATTGTGATGCCTCCGGCTTTGTTTCTGTTGTATAAGATTGCTTAAGCTATTCGAAGTCTCTGAACAGGCATTTTTCAAGAAAAGAAATTCAAATGGCCAACAGACTCTTCAAAAATTCTCAGGATCACTAGCCATCAGAGAAATGAAAATCAGAACTACAATGAGGTTTCACTCCACTTTAGTTAGAATGTCTCTCATTCAGAAATGTTGGTTGGAATGTAAACTGGTATAGCCACTGTGGAGATATTGAGTATGGAGCTACCTCAGAAATCTAAATACAGATGTACCATATGACCTAGCCATCCCACTCCCAGGAATTTACCCATACCAAAAGAACTTGGCATATGGAAGAGTTACCTGTACCCCCATGTTCACTGCAGCATGATTCTTAATAGTTAAGATAGAAATCAACCCAGATGTCCATCAACTGTTGACTGGAAAAAGAAATTATGGTGTGTGTGTGTGTGTGTGTATGTATATATTACTACGGAGTACTAAGCTGTAAAAAAAAATGAAATCCTGTTATTTGCAACAAAATGGACAGAACTATAAATCATACTTAGTGAAAGAAGCCAGTCCCAGAAAGACAGATACCATATGTTTTCCCTCATCCAAGGTAACAAATAGAGTACCAAAAATGTAATGTATTAGAGTGAAATGGACATTTTGAGATTCAATGATTGCTTACAGCCCTTGTCTCTTCTGTTAAGGAACAGTGTTTTCTTCCTTCATACTATCTGTTGAACTCTTAGTGTAGGGTTAACTTTATAATCATTAAGTAAACTGAAAGCAGACATTTATAAAAATTAAGAGTGGGAATGGGAGAGGGAGCAGGAAGAAGTGTTGGAGCACGGGCAAGAGGGAGGGAAGTGTGGGACATATCACTGTGTTCCTAAATATGTATATATAAAATACATGAAACTTATATAACTTAAATTTAAAAAGAATTTTAAAAAACCATGATACAAACTCTGAATCTCCAGAATAATTAAGCTGGGACTAGATAAACAATATGGCTCAGTGATCTGAAGAGACTGTGGAATCCCTATAAATAAATTCATGTTTTTCACATTTATGCAGTTACCCACACTGGGCTGTGATAGACCCTGGCCGGTGTGGTACACACAAGGTACACAACCCAGGTCCCAAAGCTGGGCAGGACCTCTGGCCAGACCTTCCAGGTCTTCCTCAGTGGAGAGCTGCCTTGAGCAGCAGCCCACATATGATGTATGATCTCTTGAATATAAAAGGCCTGGCCATGTCAACCCCATGCAGGATCCAGACAAGCAATACTTGATTCAGAACTCTCCAGCAATTGGTCAAGGCTTCATCAGGCTTGCATTGCCGCTCCACTTCTTCCTCTGCCCAAAGCTACTTCTTCCACCTTCCGGAAACTGAACCCCAATAACAAGATGTGCATCAAACTTAGTCTTGGCATGTGCTTCTGGGCAGCACTCACTTCAGCAGTTGGCTATTAGTAGATAGCCAGGCACATACATACAGGTATATGTTTGAAATTTTGATCAGAGATCCACTTCTTCACAAATTGACCCAGGAACAGATTCTGATTAACCTGTTGGCAGTCAATTTGGGCCCATTTCCCTTATTAGTTAATTTAGAGAGGGACTGTGACCCAGTCCTAACCATTGAGATGTGACAGGAAATCTACAGATGAGTTTCCAGAAAATGTTTTTTCAATAAAAACCAATTCATAGGGAGAATTTTCTTCCTTTGGACACAGTCATATTTGTTTTGATGTCTGAACTCTTGACTCAGAAAGAAGGCATTAAGTTCATGGAGAACAGCAAAATAGCCAGAATAGAAGACCCTGATGATATTTTTTCTAAAGATTTATTTTTATTTATTTGAAAGTCAGAGTTACACACAGAGAGAAGGAGAGGCAGAGAGAGGTCTTCCATCCACTGGTTCACTCCCCAGATAGCCACAATGGCCGGAGCTGCGCCAATCCGAAGCCAGGAGCTTCTTCCTGGTCTTCCACACGGGTGCAGGGGCCCAAGGACTTGGGCCATCTTCTATTGCTTTCCCAGGCCATAAGAGAGAGCTGGATTAGAAGTGGAGCAGCTGGGACACAAATCAATGCCCATATGGGATGCCAGCGCTGCAGATAGCAGCTTTACCTGCTACACCACAGTGCCAGCCCTTAGTGATGTTTTGAGTTACAGATTTTAGAGGCAATCCTAAAGTTTGCTTTCGCTACCTCTTCACATTAGACATGATGACAATCATCTCTATCATTTAAACCATTCTGAACTGGGCCTTCTATATCTTGTAGTTAAAAGTGTCCTACTCCATTACAGACAAATCAAGCATAGCCTAATGAGAGTTTCTTGTAGGATCTCTTTAAAAACCATAAATACCATGCCAACTTTTATATGTGAAGCAATTAAAATGTCATCGAGAGAAATGTAAGCATGCCTTTGAAGTCCCATTTCATTTGCAATATCTTGGAAGAAGTTGCCAAGCAGAAACAAATCTCATCCTAATTCCCACTAATTATTGTTGACTATCAAAATATTTCAAGTTCAAGGTAACAGCCTTGGAATTAAAGTTTCGTAATACAATCCACTCAATATGGCTGCCCCACCCTTGGTATTCAAGTTGTGCCCTGGAAGTCCACAGGACTTTGTGATAGCTCTTCTCTCCAGGGAACCATATCCATGTACAAAGTCAAAACTCATCGAATCATTCCTTATTACGTTGAAATGGCCTCTTCCACAAACCACAAAGAGCTCACCTGAGAGACTCCGTTTCTGTTATGTTTTCTAAAGATGTAACTTGTTACTGACAAGCCATTAAACTTCTCATGGGCTAACAGAGAAAAAAAACTCTAAATGGAAGGAAATGCAAATTTCTGCAAACAAGGCCATGTGTGCGGGTCAGGAGGGCAGTGCACTGTGAGCTGGCTGGGCCAGCAGGGCTCTAGCTCCCCAGCTGGACGTGGGCAATCTGTCTTCTGTCTCCACCAGCTTGTGGTTTCCAGGATTTGGGCCCAGAAACCGTTCCCTATGCCAACTCCCTTTGGCAGGAAAGACACCTTCTGGCACCATCACTGCTATTCCCAGTGCTTTACCCCTGCCAACCTCCTCATGTTTTATCTATTTTTATTTGAATTGGTGATCAAGGGATTAACCCAGCTTATACAAATTCCATCTTCCAAAAGCCATTATGGTGTAGTTGCCGTTGTGATATTTCACTCTCCAAATGAATCGAATTGGATTTTAATGACAGTAGACTCCATTAAGCAACACCTGATTGGGTTATTTCCTGGAAATTTCATCTTCATTGTTTTTCACCATCCCTGGTATCCAAAAAACACAGCATGAGAGCTATCAAAGCTGCTGCCAAGCTATATTGGATTATCCTTGAAATCATGGTCACATTTTCTTCTGTTTCAAGCAAGTCAAATGCCTCCATTTTATTCATTCATTCCCAACAGAGTGTCAACTTCCATTGAAAAAGGAAAAAAAAAAAACTTTGTTTTTTCTAAGTAACATAGTAGTTGTAAGGGACTATAGTTCTTCATAGGAAATCTTACATGGGGTATATAATTCACATAATTATAATTAATTGTAGATAAGGAGAAAAGTCAATTTATTTTATATTAATTTAAAGAAGCCAACTTAACTCCATGTAAGTTAAGTGAACAGCAAAAAAGTGTCTGTGGAATCAGTCTGAAGATGTTCAACACTTCTTCTGGCACCAGACTTTAAGCAGTTCATAATCAACTCTACAAAGAGGCATCCAGAGTCTAACCATAGAAGTCCCTGGGGGTCAGGCTGTTTGTCTTGTCCCCACTGTAAATCTAGGGCTGCATGATGCCTGCCATATAATAGGTGATCAATACATATATATTGGGGGGCAGGCATTTGGTAATTGTTAGATGCCACCTGGAACACCTATATTCCCCATCAGAGTGCCTGGGTTTGAGTCCAAGCACCACTTCCAATTTCAGTTTCCTGCTAATATGCACCTTGAGAGGTGGCAGATGTTAGCTCAAGTTCTTGGGTCCCTGCCACCCACTTGAGAGATTCTGATAAGAGTTCCTGGCTCCTGGCTTCATCTGGCTCAGTCCTGACTGTTGTAGGAATTTGGTAAGTGAACCAGCAATTGAGAGATCTTTCTATGTCTGATCTTTCTCTCTTCTCTCACTCCTTTCAAATAAGTAAAAAAATAAAAATTGGGGAGAATGTGGTGGCACAAAGCTTAATCCACTGCTGGGGACTTCCACAGCACAATGCATATCTGAGTGCTCGGTTCAAGTCCCAGCAGTTCCATTTCTGAACCAGGTTCTAGATAGTACACATCCTGGGATGTACCAAGTGATGGTTCAAGTACTTGGGTTCCTGTCTCCCACAGGGGAGGCCTGGATGGAGTTTCTTGGCTCCCAGCTTTGTCCTGGCTCACCCCTGAGTGGCTCAGGCATTAGAGTAAACCAACAGATGGTACAGCCTGTTTCTCTCTGCTTTTCAAATAAATCAGTTCTTTACTTCTTGAAATGAACTACTTACTTCTTGAATGAACAAATAGATGAATGTCTGAGAATCACTAAGTGGTATGTTATACATAAATTACTTAACAGTGTTTCCAACCAATCTCCTATCATTTTGCCTTCATAATTTGTGCCCACCAGAAGAGGGGAACGCGGGCCAGCACTGTGGCATAGAAGGCTAAGCCTCTGGCTGTGGCACTGGCATCTAGTACAGCGCCAATTTATGTTCCAGCAGCTCCTCTTCTGATCTACCTCTCTGCTGTGGCCTGGGAAAGCAATGGAAGATGGTCCAAGTGCTTGCACCCCTGCATCTGCACGACAGACCTGGAAGAAGCTCCTGGCTCTGGATCAGCCCAGCTCCAGCCATTGCACCCATTTGGGGAGTGAACCAGCAGATGGAAGACCCTTCTGTCTCTCCTTCTCTTTGTCTGTAACTGTATCTCTCAAACAAATAAATAATAAAAAAGAGGGGAACATGGTAAAACCATGCTGCATAAATAAGTATGTGGGGAGGCCGGCGCCGCGGCTCACTAGGCTAATCCTCCGCCTAGCGGCGCCGGCACACCGGGTTCTAGTCCCGGTCGGGGCGCCGGATTCTGTCCCGGTTGCCCCTCTTCCAGGCCAGCCCTCTGCTGTGGCCAGGGAGTGCAGTGGAGGATGGCCCAGGTGCTTGGGCCCTGCACCCCATGGGAGACCAGGAAAAGCACCTGGCTCCTGGCTCCTGCCATCGGATCAGCGCGGTGCGCCGGCCGCAGCGCGCCGACCGCGGCGGCCATTGGAGGGTGAACCAACGGCAAAGGAAGACCTTTCTCTCTGTCTCTCTCTCTCACTGTCCACTCTGCCTGTCAAAAAAAAAAAAAAAAAAAAAAAAAGTATGTGGGGAGGGCGGCTATAAGAAAGGTACAAAAGACATAGCAACTTGGCTTTTCATCTCATTCAAATCTAAATACTGATTTAGTTTCCCTTTCTCCAAATAAGTCTTTATAAAATGAAACCCAACCAATTAGTTTCAACTAAATGTTTTTATTCTTTCTTAAGAAACAGTCAAATAATGAGTGAACCAGAAGATAGCAAAGATTTGTAAAACCACCATTATTCCCAGTAGCAACATGTGGACTATGTCCCTGTGTAACAGATCTGAACTAACCCAGTGCTAATTTGCACTTATTTTTAAAGATTTGCTTGTATTCATTTGAAAGGCAGAGTGACAGAGCAAGGGAGGGGAGGAGGGGGGAGTATGGGAGGGATAAAGAGAGAGATCTTCCATACACTGGTTCATTCCCCAAATGTCCAGGGCTGGGCTAGGCCAAAGCCAAGAGTCAGAAACTCCACCCTGGTCTTCCATATGGATGGCAGTGGCCCAAGTACTTGGGTCATCTTCCACCACTTACCCAGATGCATTATCAGGGAGCTCAATCAGAAGTCAAGCAGCCAAGACTTGAACTGGTGCTTACCTGAGATGTCAGCATTGCACTGCAGGCTTAACCCACTGCACCACAACACCAACTATACTAATCTGTACTTCTAATAAAGAAAAATATTTATTGAGCACATACTGTATACAACATACTTTAAGTGATATAGGTCACAAAAATTTAGGATACAGACTTACATTACTCAAGGAGCTTATAATTTATCTGGGTAAGTAAGAAACTGGTAAATAACCTAAGATACCACCATAATTGATTCAACAAGCAATGCACAGAAACAGACAAGGTAGTGGGCAAAAAATGAGAACTACGTTTTAGAGATTGCATAATGAATCTCTCTTACTAAGGACAGCAAAGCAAAATGCAGACTATTTAAAAGAGAATTCTAAGTAACAAATTACATATTTTAATGGGTAGGTATCATACAAAATGCTAAACTGAGAGTACTCAGGACTGGTACTGTGGTGTAGTGGGCCAAGCTTCTACCTGTGGCACCAGCATTCCATATGGGTGCCAGTTCACATCCCAGCTCTCCTCTTTCTAAAGAACAGAGACTTCTAGCCCTATGCTATTAAGTAATAAGAAGCTATGGCTAGCTTTTCTTACATTAAGTAACTGTTCCTGTGTTACTTTTCTAACTTAAGCATTTTTTAAATATTTAGACACAGAATCTAATTTAGTTTTCTAATGGTCTCCTGAAGTCTATCCGGTATTCTTTCTCACCGTTCTTCACTTTAATGGGGCATATTAGGCTGAATTTTGACAAACGTTCAAAATGGAATATCTGAATAACCTTCTTATGCTTTGATAAGTGTTAATTCACATACTGAAGACAAAGCACAACGGGTTGGAAAACAAATGAATTCTGACACATCAAAAGCATTTTCTCTCCTCTGATATTTTATCTGTTGTAGTCTGGATTTTGAAATACTGGAGAATGTTATCATGAATTCCAAATATAATTATGTGTTTCTAGAAAAGAGCCATCATTATTTGATAGCATGAATGACTCTGGTATGATATCCAATGCCATTTCCCCCACTTTGTTCTCGTAACTTATCCTAATTGAACACTTGGAGAAGACTCAGGCCCTGGCCACATAGGCAAAATAGCATTAAGGTTATGAAAGAACATCCTACTAAGAGATTACTTCCAGGAGATAATTAAATCAAAAGCCAGACTTAAAGGAGGGGGACAAGCAGTAATCTCATTCTTCTCCCGTAACGAAAACGACATCACCCCACAACACAAGGGGTTTGTCTTTCATAGCATACAGAACAGAAAAAGGATCAGGCTCACATCCTAATCTTATTGATTTTGCTCCAAATGAGAAACTGGCCCAGCAAACTCTGCCTATGGCATCATATCAGGTTAATACCAATTCACTCTTTAATAGCAAGATTAATTCATACACCCTGGGAAAAATATGACATACATATAATATTCTTAGGCACCGATTTTTATTGAAGCCAGTACTCTACTTGGCCACTTACTAGCCTCCTAAACAGAGTTTGAGGAATGTCTGTAGTTACTCACTTCTACTCCAGCCTCTGCTGGGAGCAAGGACACTGATAGGTGCCCCAGGAAGTTCCCACGTGCCTGCAGCTGTGACCAGCATATGAATGCTCCTCTCCTTGAGCTGAAGAATCAGATATGACTCAAAAGAGGGTTCCTCTATACCTGTTTCCTCCTTGGAGAATGGCCAATGGCAGACATACCAGCAAAGGCCAATCCAAGAGGGAGCAGAATGGCTCCTGAGATTGTAACAATCTTCATTCCTATCTCTTCATCACAAGCCATGAGGATTCCTGGACTGAAGAAAAATGCTAATGGGCCGGCGCCGCAGCTCACTAGGCTAATCCTCCGCCTAGCGGCGCCGGCACACCGGGTTCTAGTCCCGGTCGGGGCACCGGATTCTGTCCCGGTTGCCCCCCTTCCAGGCCAGCCCTCTGCTGTGGCCAGGGAGTGCAGTGGAGGATGGCCCAGGTGCTTGGACCCTGCACCACATGGGAGACCAGGAAAAGCACCTGGCTCCTGGCTCCTGCCACCGGATCGGCGCGGTGCGCCGGCCGCAGCGCGCCGGCCGCGGCGGCCATTGGAGGGTGAACCAACGGCAAAGGAAGACCTTTCTCTCTGTCTCTCTCTCTCACTGTCCACTCTGCCTGTAAAAAAAAAAAAAAAAAAAATGCTAATGGAGAGCCACTCACTTTCCAATTCACATGGTCACCCCCACAGTGGGTTATACTCAGAGCACCCCCTTCCAACCTGGATTCTACAGCAGCGTAATAAGAAGTACACATCTTCTAGGAATATTGGGATCCACACACAGAGGTAAGCAAATCAGGAGTTTTGTATTGTAAAAAGGATCTTGTACAAGCCATGACAATGCTACAATGGTTGATAAAACTCTGAAAGATACAATTTCTGGGGCTAGCGCTGTGGCATAGGCGGTAAAGCTGCCACCTTGCAATGCCAGCACCCATATGGGCACCGGTTCAAGTCCCAGCTGCTCCACCTCTCTGATATAGCCTGAGAAAGCAGTAGAAGGTGGCCCAAGTTCTTGTGCCCCCGCATGGGATACCCATAGGAAGCTGTTGGCTCCTGGCTTCAGATCAACATAGCTCTGGCCATTGCAGCCATCTGGGGGGTGAACCAGCAGATGGAAGACTTTCTCTCTCTCCTTCTCTCGCCTCTCTGTAACTCTGCCTTTCAAATAAATAAATAAATCTTAAAGAAAAAGATGCAATTTCTATCATATTGTATCAGAAAGTCAGACTCAGACTACTCCCACATGCCCACCTTGGAAACTAGAGTGGTTTCAGAAAAGATCTCTAGTGCCCTGTTTAGCAAAAGGTCTTTGAGTCCCTTTAAACCCAGATTTTTTTTGCAGGGAAGGGTGTTCTTGTTAGAGAGTTAAACATTGAAATCAAGACCACACATTGATAACGGCTGTCTTAGAAAATCCTATGGGGGCCGGCACCGCAGCTCACTAGGCTAATCCTCCGCCTTGCGGCGCCGGCACACTGGGTTCTAGTCCCGGTTGGGGCACCGGATTCTGTCCCAGTTGCCCCTCTTCCAGGCCAGCTCTCTGCTGTGGCCAGGGAGTGCAGTGGAGGATGGCCCAGGTGCTTGGGCCCTGCACCCCATGGGAGACCAGGAGAAGTACCTGGCTCCTGCCATCGGATCGGCGCGGTGCACTGGTAGCAGCGCACCGGCCGTGGCGGCCATTGGAGGGTGAATCAACAGCAAAGGAAGAACTTTCTCTCTGTCTCTCTCTCTCACTGTCCACTCTGCCTGTCAAAATAAAATAAAATAAAATAAGAAAATCCTATGGGAAGATAATCTAGGGGCCTATTCCAGATTCTGTCACAGAGAATTGGGCATAGCACAAAGTGCACTACCCAAAAGGAGGCAAACAAAGCATTCTCAATAGAGGGAAGATGTAGAGAGAGGAGCAGAGAGGGCAACACTGGAAGAGCCCAACTATCTAAAGTAAATCAAAATAGTCATCACCTTGGAAGAGAAAGCCCCTTTCAACTTGGATTAAAAAGAAAAAAACAGACTAAGCAGACATTGGATCAAAAAACTATTGTAGCCTAGCAGCTAAGATATCTGCATTTCTTATTCAGAAGGCAGAATTACAGAGAGTAGAGGCAGAGAGGCAGAGTCTTCCATCCACTGGTTCACTCCCTAAATGGCCATAACAACCAGAGCTGGACTAATCCAAAGCCAGGAGCTCCTTCCAGATCTCTCACCTGGGTACAGGGGCCCAAGGACTTGGGCCATTTCTACTGCCTTTCCAGGACATAGCAGAGAGCTGGATCAGAAGTGGAGCCACCGGGTCTCAAACTAGCGCCCATGTGAGATGCCATCACTGCAAACAGCAGTTTTACCCACTAAGCCACAGCCCCGGCCTCACCTCAAATAATTTTTAAAACTAAAATATGAGGGTCAGCAAGTGGTATAGTAGGCTAAGTCTCCTCTAGTGATGCCAGCATCCCATATGGGCACCAGTTCTAGTCTCAGCTGCTCTTCTTCTGATCCAGGTCTCCGCTATGGCCTAAAAAAGCAGTAAAAGATGGCCCAAGTGCTTGGGCCCCTGTAGCCGCATGCAAGACCTGGAAGAAGTTCCTGGTTCCTGGCTTTGGAATGGCCCATCTCTGGCTGTTGCAGCCATTTGAAGAGCAAACCAGAAGATCGAAGAGCTTTCTCTTTGTCTTGCCCTCTCTCTGTCTATAACCATTCAAAACTATAACTATAACCATTCAAATAAAATCTTTAAACATGAATAAATAAAAAAACAGTGACTTACACTACCACTCAAGAGAGAATAAATTGCATTATAACTCATCTTCCCCCCCACCCCATTAAAATTTAAAATTCTCTTAGAACAAAAAAAAATTTTAAAAAGCAACTGCCTGAGGGGTCTGAAAAGTAAGCAATAGCAGGCAGTTCAAAGTCAAACCTTGAATAACATTCAGTAGTACATCAGCGAGTTTCCTGGGTTTTTTCTTCTTACATCCAACTTTGGCCAAAAGGATGGCCCAGATGCTTGCGCTCCTGCACCCACATGGGAGACCCAAAAGAAGCTCCTGGCTTCATATCGGTGCAGTTTGGCTGTTGCGGCCATTTGGGGAGTGAAATAGTGGTTGGAAGACCTCTCTCTCTCTCTCTCTCTCTCTGTGCCTCTGTCTCTCTGTAACTCTGCTTTTCAAATAAATAAATATTTTTTAAAATTTTACTGAATGAGTTCAACAGCATAAAGGAGAAGACATAGGAAAGAGTGAACTTTATAATTTAATAGAAATTATTCAGTCTGAAGAATAGAAAACAAGGTTGAAAAAAAATGAACCAAGTCTCAGGAATATCGTTAAGTCTCAGTTAATATCGTAAGTCTAACATTCACTACATTCTGGTCACCAAAATAGGAAAAAAAAGGATTGATTGAGAAAAAACAACTTGAGTAAATAATGGCTGAATTTTTGGGGGGTTTGGTGAAAGCTATGTTTACAATTCAAGAAGCTCAGATGAACACCGAATAGAATTAACCCAAAGCATCCTGATCAAACTGCTAAAAATATATAATAACATCAATGTCTCTTAAAAAAAACTATTTATTTACTTATTTATTGGAAAGTCAGAGTTACAAAGAGAGAAGGAGCGGCAGAGAGAGAGAGAGAGAGAGAGAGATCTTCCATCCACTGATTCACTCCCCAGTTGGCTGCAACAGCCAGAGCTGCGCCAATCCGAAGGCAGGAGCCAGGAGCAGGAGCTTCTTCCAGGTCTCCCACAAGGGTGAAGGGGCCCAAAGACCTGGGCCACCCTCCACTGCTTTCCCAGGTCACAGCAGAGAGCTGGATAGGAAGTGGAGCAGCCAGGTCTTGAACCAGCACCCATAGGGATGCCAGCACTACAGGCAGCGGCTTCACCAGCTACGCCACAGCACCGGCCCCAACATCAATGTCTTGAAAGCAGCCAGAGAAAATGGATTACATTTAAGGAATAAATAACTGCAGATTTTTCCCCAGAAACAATGGAAGCCAAACACAAAGAAACAACATGTTGGAAGTACTCAAAGAATGGTCAACACAGAATTCCATAGTCAGCAGAAATATTTTTCTAGAATAGAGGAAATAAACTTACTATAGTTTGATGAGCTCCTCCAAAACACTTAGAGTTGAATGCCAGTGCAATAGTATGAAAAGGTGGGACAACTCCAAGATGATGGAACAGAGAGTGAGCAGCCCAAGATGGCACAAGGGCTTGGGCTCCAACACCCAAGTAGGAGATCCGGAAGAAGTTCCTGACTCCTGGCTTCAGTCCAGCACAGCCCCTGCCATCGCCACTCCTGGGGAGTGAACTAGCAGATGAAAGATCTGTCTTGTCCTTTCTTCGTAACTCTGCCTTTCAAATAAGTAAATCTTTTTAAGAAAAAAAAATCTGACAATGCCAAGCACTGACAAGGATACAGAGCAACTGGAACTCTCGTATATTGCTAGCAGGCTGCAAAATGGCACAGCCACTCTGGAAAACAGTTTGGCATTTACTTATAAAATGAAACTTACACTTACTATATGACTGGACAATCTCATTGCTACTTATGTATTCTAGAGAAACTAAGGCTGATTGTCACACAAAACTCTTTATGTGAATAGATACAGCTTTATTCATAAATACCAAAAACTATAAACCACCGAAATATCCTTTATATTCAAACTGTGGCACATCCATCCATAGAATACTACTCAACAATCAAAAGAAAGAAACTACTGATGAATCACATATGCATTATGCTAATGGGCAACAAACCTATGATCACATTTAGATCTACACATCCTGAAAGAGGAAAAACTGCAGGATCAAAGACCAGAGCAGTGGTTGCCAGGCTGAAGGGTGGGAAAGGAATGGACTTCAAAGACACATGAGGGAACTGGCAGATGATCGGGTTATGGAACCATAACTTGATGGCAATGGTAATTATAGAACTCTATATGTTTGTCAAAACTGTAATGATACCAAAAAGAATTTTATCATACATAAATTTTAGAATAAATTTTGTTTTAAAAATAGTGTGGTCAGAACTTATCACAGTCTAAAGCAGTGGTTTTAGTCTGGAAAACCCAGACCAATTAAACCACAATCTCTGGGGCCTCTGCAGTGGGTTAACGCCCTGGCCTGCAGCACCAGCATTCCATATGGGTGCCGGTTCGAGATCTGGCTGCTCCACTTCCGATCCAGCTCTCTGCTGTGGCTTGGGATAGCAGTAGACGATGGCCCAAGTCCTTGGGCCCCTTCACCCTTGTGGGAGACCTGGAAGAATCTCCTAGCTCCTGGCTTCGAATCAGATCAGCTCCGGCGGTTGCGGCCAACTGGGGAGTGAACCATCTGATGGAAGACCTCTCTCTCTGCCTCTCCTCTGTGTAACTCTGACTTTCAAATAAATAATTAAATCTTAAAAAAACACACACACACACACACACACACACAATCTCTGAAGGTAGGGCTTGGGTGTCAGTTCTTTTAAGACCTATTTATTTTTATTTGAAGAGCAGAGTTACAGAGAGGGAGGGAGATGGAGAGAGAGAAAGGGGGCAGAGGGTGAGGGGAGAAGATGGAGATGAGGAACGGCCCACAAAAGCCGGGGCTGTGCCAGGCCAAAGCCAGGATCCAGGGACTCCAGAAGAGTCTCCCACATGGGTGCAGGGGCCCAAGCACTTTGGACCATCTTCCATTGCCTTCTCAGGTGCATTAGCAGGGAGCTGGATTAAAGTGGAGTAGCCAGGACTCAAACCAGCACTCATATGGGATACCAGCATCAAAGACAGGAGCTTAAGCTGCTGTGCCACAACACCAGCCCTTGCAGTTTCAGTAGCTGTAAAGATTCCTCAAATTTACATAGTACATAGGGAGAACACCGTACTCTTGAGCCAGGAAGATCAGCATCTGGGGACATGTTAGAAATGCAAATTCTTGGACCCCAGCTCAGCCCTACTGAACTGAAAACTGAGGGTGAAACCCTGCAATTTGTTTCAACAAGCCTTCCAGGTGGCTCTGATTTTGTTTAAGATCTACATTTATGTGGCCGGCACCGTGGCTCACTTGGTTAATCCTCCACCTGCAGCACCAGCATCCCATATGGGCACCGGGTTCTAGTCCCGGTTGCTCCTCTTCCAGTCCAGCTCTCTGCTGTGGCCCGGGAGGGCAGTAGAGGATGGCCCAGGTGCTTGGGCCCTGCACCCGTATGGGAGACCAGGAGAAGGCACCTGGCTCCTGGCTCCTGGCTTCGGATTGGCGTAGCCCTGGCCATAGCAGCCATTTAGGAGGTGAACCAACGGAAGGAAGACCTTTCTCTATGTCTATTTAACTCTATATGTCAAATAAAAAAATCTACATTTATGTTATAAGGATTCACCAACAAGGTAACCTGGTTCCCAGACTCACCCTCCACATTGGAGCCCTTGTCCTCCCACCTCGAGAGCCATCAGCACCCCCACTATAAGCTCAACAGTAGACTCAAGAAACACAAGTGGACATTCACTAGCACTCCCACTGCAGCTGCGATTCTGCACCTCGGCTCCTGGCCTTGTCTTACTTTCTCCTGAACCCTACATCAATAATGTGACTCCTCTCTACAACGAAGTCCTTGCCTTTCTTTTCCCCACCCAAGGGCTAGAACCCTGTTTTTAAACCCAGTCCAAAAAAAAATAATAAAAAAAGTAATAAACCCAGTCCAGTAGCTAATGGTAGACCTTCCCCATTTGGGAAAAAGCCTGGTATATGAAAACCAGTCACCAAAGGCAGATGGGGCCAAGAGACAAACGAAAAAGGTCAAATCCAAGACAGATTTCTTATACAGTAAAATTTATTGGGAAGACTTGTGGATAGCAATGTGGTCCTTGGACAGCCATGAGACATGTGGATCTCCACACCATAAATCAAAAAAGGAATTTTATGGATAAAGACATCCTGTAGCTAATCAGACTGCACCTGGACTTTTTTCAAGAAATATTAATATTCCTGATGTCAGGTGAGAGACATTGCAGGCTCAGAAGAGAGCTTCAGGTAAAAGTGGCATGTCAGCTTAACACTTCATTTATCCCATCATCTGAAGGGTTTCAGATGACCATGGGACTACCTAAAGGACAGGATGAGGAGTACATCCAAAATGCCTGAGTCATGTCCAGCTGAATCCCCAAGTGCTTGGACCGACAGCTCCGTTCTGCTGCCACATTCTACCCTCCTAAGACCCCCAAGTCATCCTAAGTTCTAGAGCCTCTCCTACCAGTTTGGCTGGATTTCCCTCTAGCAATGAGGCCACTCCCTTACTCCCATGCAAACCTGCTTTGATCCTGCCTGATGACACATTTCAGAAATAGATACATTCAAGGTCAAACGTTCTCAAATCAAATTAGTGGCCAGAGTGACTGTCTTCTAACCCCACACGTCCTCCACCTCTGTAAAGATTCAGCGGGACTTGCCTGCTGCCATCTCGGTCATAACCTCCATCTTGCCTTTTAGGTCACCCTGCCACTCACCCTAAATCCTAAGAGATAAACAGAGTCCTTAAAATAATAATTCCATGGCTGGCATTGATGTCTGAATGTCTCTTATAATGCCTGGAATGTCGGTATTTCCTGAGAAAGCCCAGGTGCATACCGGCTAACTTTCGTCTATAAAACCCTTTTCCCCTGTCTCAGGGCAAGGGGCTCCTCTGTCTTATAGCTGCTGAAGACACACTTCTATCAATGAGTCCCTGCTTAAAATTATATCCTGGCTAATCCTGGATTTGTCTGTCTTGAGTCTCACAGCAATTTCTACCTCTGACATTCAGTTCTCATACACCAAGCTTTCCCAAAACAACCCTTCCTGTTCTTTTGTTTCAATGAGCCATCAGGAACTTCAGATATTACAATAAATTCAAAAAATGCAAATTGACATAATTCACCTTTTGTGAATGTTTGTCTATCAAAGAATGGAAGAATCACATCTTGACCATTCCTCTTCCTAACATAAATTATATTGAATTCCTAAGCCCAAGAGGAAAGAAAGAGAAGAAAAGAGGAATGAGTTGTAGACTAGAACTATCCGATCAATCCACACAGGGATCAGGTCAGTTATATGCAAAACGAACAACATTCTTCACTATGGCCACTTAAGAACAGCTTGGTAAACATGTCCTGGCCCACTGACCATCAAAACTGATTTAACACATTCCAGTGGTTCCAGAGAGGAGAGAAATTTGTTGTGGAGGGATGCATAACTGTACATGGATATTCCATTCTCGTTGCCACTAACTAGCCTGGTCCATGCGCCTTAACACAAGCTACCTAAGAAATGCTACAGCAGCCCCTTGTTGGTGCCCCATGCACTCCCATTCTAACTGCCCCTCCCTATCCCAAGATGGCCCCTCTACCAGGCAGCTGGGATTGAGATACTCTTCCATCAGGCATCCTCTGATGAGGTTCCCTGCTCAAGGCACGCCACACAACACCGCAGCTCAGTTCACCCAATACTTACCTCTTCCAGCAAGACTGACTCCAGCCACCCTGGTGCTCTCCTCCACACGTCAGACCTGCAGCCCAGTCCAAGGTTCTCTATCCCTCACAAATATTTTCCCCAATAGATCTCATGCATGTCAAATCTCATCTTGGTGTCTGCTTCTCAGATTATCTGAACTAACACAAATAGAAAGTGCAAAAGAAAACAAAGTTTCTGGACAAGTTTGTAAATTCACCCCAAACTGCGAAGACTTTAGAAACAATTTGCCAAAGGAAATTCTCACACAAAACATTCCAAGATTTTCAATTTAACCTAATCTAGCTAATTCTATCTAGCTAGCTCATAGTATTCCACCAAACTAGTGAAATTATCTGAAGATCATACTCCTACTGCATGACCAAATCAAGATCTCAGGATGAGCGCTCATGGACCACATTTTAGTGAGCTTGAAAAAAATCCTAAGTGTTCTATAAATGGTACATCACCATTTAATACGAGCTATTATAAACCCTTATCATCACCCTCACATCTCCCTGAAGATCTCCGCAGTACTGAACATGGAAGACAGAATAATGGTCCACAAGGACGCCCACATCCTAATTGCCAAAACTAATGATTATGTACCTTTACACCACAAAGGGTTCATTTGCACATCTGCAAATGTGATTAAGATCTTGAGTTGGAGAAGTTATCCTGGATTATTGTGGTGCATACAGTGTGGTCACAAGGGTCCTTACGAAGGGGAAGCCAGAGTGGCAGAGTCAGAGAAGATGTGAGAACAGAAGCAGACATCAGAGAGAGTTGTGAAGATGGAAAGGGGCTACAAGCCAAGAAATGCAGGTGACTTCTAGAAGCTGGGAAAGGCTAGGAAACAGACTCCCCCTAGAGCCTACAGAACAAACATAGTCCTACTGACATTTTGATTTTACAATTTTTATCTCTAGAATTCTAGGAGAATAAATCTATGTTGTTGGGGCCGGCGCTGTGTTCTAGTCCCTGCTGTTCCACATCTGATCCAGCTGTCTACTATGGCCTGGACAAGCAGTCCTTGGGCTCCTGCACCCACATGGAAGACCCAGAAGTAGTTCCTGGCTCCTTCAGCTCCAGCCATTGCAGCCATCTGGGGAGTGAACCATCAGATGGAAGACCTCTCTGCCTTTCAAATAAATCTTTAAAAATATATATATGTTTTTAGCCACTAAGGTTTTTTTTAAATTTTTATTTATTTATTTTTATTTTTTGACAGGCAGAGTGGACAGTGAGAGAGAGAGAGAGACAGAGAGAAAGGTCTTCCTTTGCCGTTGGTTCACCCTCCAACGGATGCCGCTGCCAGCGCGCTGCGGCCGGCGCACCGCGCTGATCCAATGGCAGGAGCCAGGTGCTTCTCCTGGTCTCCCATGGGGTGCAGGGCCCAAGCACTTGGGCCATCCTCCACTGCACTCCCTGGCCACAGCAGAGAGCTGGCCTGGAAGAGGGGCAACCAGGACAGAATCTGGCGCCCTGACCGGGACTAGAACCCGGTGTGCCGGCGCCACAAGGTGGAGGATTAGCCTAGTGAGCCGCGGAGCCGGCAGCAGCCACTAAGTTTGTAGTCACTAGTTACAGCAGCAATAGGAATCAAACACACTGAATACCATAGATGCCTGTCATTCATCCCAAAAGACACACACACATACACACCATGATAGAGTGTGTACCTCATCAGCTCCGCAAACCCCAAGTCTTATTTTAGCCTATACCCAAACATCAAGCCTATTACAAGTGTCTACCCATCCACCCATCGCCCTCCCCTCCAGGGTTTCCCAAGATACTCTTTTTTTTTTTTTTTTTTTTTTTTGACAGGCAGAGTGGACAGTGAGAGAGAGAGACAGAGAGAAAGGTCTTCCTTTGCCGTTGGTTCACCCTCCAATGGCCGCCGCGGCCGGCGCGCTGCGGCCGGCGCACCGCGCCGATCCGGTGGCAGGAGCCAGGAGCCAGGTGCTTTTCCTGGTCTCCCATGGGGTGCAGGGCCCAAGCACCTGGGCCATCCTCCACTGCACTCCCGGGCCACAGCAGAGGGCTGGCCTGGAAGAGGGGCAACCGGGACAGAATCCGGCGCCCCGACCGGGACTAGAACCCGGTGTGCCGGCGCCGCTAGGCGGAGGATTAGCCTAGTGAGCCGCGGCGCCGGCTCCAAGATACTCTTTAAGATCCCCTCCCAGTCCTCAATTTCAGTAGAGCTGTGCTTTTCACCAAGTAATTAAAACCAAAAGCCCAGGACAAGCATTTGGCCTAGCATTTAAGACACCCACATCCTGTATCAAAGTATTTGGGTTCACGTTCCAGCTCAGTTCCCAATTCCAGCTTCCTGCTAATGCACACCTCAGTAGGCAGCAGGTGATAGTTCAAGTAAGGAGGCCCCTGGCACCCATGTAATGTAGGGGACCTGGGCTGAGTTCCAGGCTCCCAGGTTTGGCCTAGCCCAGCCCCAGGAGTTTTGGGAGTTTGGGAAATAAACCAGCAGATGTAGGCACTCTCCCACTCTTGTCATTGCTCACTCTACCTCTTAAATATTTTGAAAAAAAAGAAAACCAAAATCCTAGATTTTCCTAAGACACACCTGGGAATGGCTATCCCACAGAAGGAGACTTTATGTAAGACAGGGATGGAGAACATCTGGCCCACAGGCCATAAAAGGCCACAGAATTACTTGGTCTGGTCCTGCCAAGGTAACTGCAGGCAGCTTTCAAAATTCAATAGACTTTCAGCGGCTAATTTTTAAGTTAAGTCTGCAAATGATGTTATAAATATTCAAATGGCCCCCTGGCAGAAAAAGGCTCCCCTGGAAAAGGAAAACTACAGAACTGTCAAGACCTGGAAGGAAAACCCGGTAAATAAATCAGTGAATGAGGCAGACCTCCTCCAAGGAAGTTTGATATAAAAGTAGAGCACCTGCCTACTTTCCCTCTCATTCTCTTTCTCTCCCCTATAGCCTGCCTTTCAAATAAATAAATCTAAAAAAAAAAAAAATAGAAAAGGGGTCAGCATAGTGCACAGCAGGCTAAGCTGCCACCTGCAACACCAGCATCCCAAATCAGAGCGCCATTTCGAATCCCGGCCACTCCATTTCTGACCCGGCTAGCTGCCGACGCATCCGGGAAGGCAACGGAGAATGGGCCTCCTGCACCCATGTGGGAGACCCAGATGGAACTCCAGGCTCTTGGTTTCTGCTGGGACCACCCCTAGTTGCGGCCATCTGAGGAATGAACCAGTGGATAAATAATTTCTCCACCTCCCCCCACCCACCCACTCCAATCACAAAGCCTTTCAAATAAATCTTTAAAACAAAACAAAAAAGGGGCCAGCACTGTGGCGTAGTGGGTAAAGCCACCATCTGCAGTGCTGGCATCCTATATGGGTGCTAGTTCTAGTCCCAGCTGCTCCACTTCTGATACAGCTCTCTGCTGTGACCTGGGAAAGCAGTGGAAGATGGCCCAAGTCCTTGGGCCCCTGCACCCACATGGGAGACCTGGAAGAAGCTCCTGGCTGCTGGCTTCGGATGGGTACAGCTCCAGCCATTGCAGCCAACTGGGGAGTGAACCAGTGGATTGAAGACTCTCTCTCTCTCTCTATCTCTCTCTCTCTCTCTCTCTCTCTCTGCCTCTCCTCCTGTGTGGCTCTTTCAAATAAATGAATCTTTAAAAAAAAAAAAAAAAAGGCAGAGTACCCACAGACTATTTGGAAACCCCTTGAAAGAAAAAACTCCCCCAGGCCTCTCTTCAGGAACCACACAGGTCTTTGGGAAACTTCTGGACTGCATGTACACCAGGAATAGGCCTGGGAGCTTCTCTTGGACTCAGAACACAGGCAGTGAGACAGGATATTCCGGACGCAACAACCATCTCTGGACCATGTAGACATAACAGGGACAGAGGACAGCTGACAGCAGCCCAAGGACATTTCACAGGTCCCAGCTCGAAGGCCACAGCGACAAGGTGGAAACCAATTTACAGGGTCATCGGAGTGAACAGCAACAGTTCTGTGAAATCATCGACCTCAGCAAAGTGTCTACTGCCCTCTTTCCACTGTCTGCTTCCTATTGATCTTGCGTCGTTAGGGCTGATAATTGTCAGGAAAAGGAGAAAATAACCTCCTGACCACCCGGTCGGTTCCCAGCCTAGGAACTGACCACAGCACTCCTCCCCGGGCAGGACTGTGGCGTCTATTGCTTTACGTAGCTTCCCAGATGGATGTGTAACCTGCCTGGAGCCGGGCAGCAGGACGGAGGAGAGCGGAAATGCAGGTGCTGTCCCTGTGGCTTCCAGATGCCATTGGCCAACTCTGAGGCTCCGCTTTTAGCAGAGGGCAGACTCCTGGGGTGCGGCCGAGGGAAGGGGGGCAGGAAGGAAGGGTCTCACCTCCCTTTGTGAGCAGCAGCCCCTCTGTTGGGGGCCTTGTGTTCTCAGGCCCAGATAAAAGGCAGTAGGAGCCGCACCACCTAGGTGTGAAGGCCCCTTGCAGAGAGAGCCCTCTGCCCATGGCTGAGACAGTGGGAGGAATACAGCAAGTGACAGCTCCGCTTAGGGACAGACAGGAACACACGTCAGGGGTGTCATCATTAAAAAGCGAGCAGCTCCGCTACACAGTGCGGAAGGACAAGCCCGCCACAGCTGCATCAGGCTCCAAGCAGAACCCAGGCCACCATGGGACCTAAGGCCCTGAACCCAGCACAGGACCCAGGCACCGAGTGGCTCTCCCTGCCCTTGTCAGCAAGGCTGGTGGCAGAGAGAAGCACGTACCCTGGCCAAGGCCAGCCAGAGGTTCAGACAGCATGGGAGACACAATGGGGAGCCCCAGAACTTGGTCACAAGGCTCACCCCTGAAAACAAGCAGGCAAAATCTCATAAATCAGCACAAAACAATGAGAGAACCCGCCGGAGCTCTGCCTCCCAAATCCAACCGAGTAACTCAAGGTGTAACCCACAGGGACAATTTTTTTTTAATCCTCACAAATTACTTCATTATTATTGTGGTTTTAAAAAAAAAGGATATGCCATCTTAATCCTTTTTAAGTGTGCAATACATTCCTGTTAATCATGTACACATTGTTGTGTAATGGATCTCTAGAATGTTCTCATCTTGCAAAATGGAAACTCTCCACCCCCTGAACAACATCTCTCCTTTCTTACAGCCCCAGGCCCTGGCTACCACCACTCAGGAGTCTGAGCACCCAGGCACCCAGTGTGAGTAGAACAGTACAGTGTCTTTGTGATTGGTTTATTTCACTTAGCATAACATCCTCCAGTTGCATCCACACTGCAGCCTGGGGCAGGATTTCTTTCTTTGAGGCTGACTCATATTCAGCTGTATATGTGTAGACTGTTTGTCACGCTATTTCCCTGCTGAGTGGTGGAAAGGAATGGACTCACAAGCACACAAAAGCGTTGATTCAGCTCCTACCCACAGAGACCTTGCCTCTGGCTGGCTCAAATGTCTGAGTGATGGGTCACTCATTTGTCACTGACTGATTTATGTATCAGACACATATCGAGGCTTACTTCATCCCAGAGCTCTGGGAGCCCAATAAGGAGCAAACACACTGATGTACCCCAAAACGCCCAGCCCACGGCCACGTCAAGAAAGGCATTGCAGGTGGAGAGACTGAGGGGAAGACAGTGCCCCGGGCTTAGGAGAATGGGGAGGGTTTTTTAGATGTGGACATTGGAAGAGGAGCGCCTGCAGGTGCGCAAGTCAGGAGAGCCCAGCAAACAAGCCTGCTGTGATGTAGCCCGAAGCACACAGAGCCCCGACAAAGCACCTTGCCCATAAAAAGAACCCGAACCCAACCAGACCCTTAGGCCAGATTTTCTCATCAGAGCAGACGTTTGGGGCCAGAGAATTCTTGGTTGCAGGGCTGGGGGCTCTCTTGTGCACTGTGGGATGTGTAGCGGCATCCATGGCCTCCATCCACCCGACGTCAGGATGGCCCACCCCATGGCGACTACCAAAACTGTGTCCCCGTGCGGCCAAATCTCCTTTCGGGGGCAGAGTCATGCCCTGCTGAGAACCGCTATGGTACTGGAAGAAACAGAGAATTAGGACTTCGGGAGTGGCATGACAGGACGCTGAGTCTTGGTGTCTCTTTCGTCAATGGCTCTCTCCTCTGAGTCAGCATCATTCTGATTCCAGCTTTGCAAGATATCAAAGTGGCTGCTGGACCCCAGCACTCACAGCCACAGTCACTGGCCAGAAATAGAGGGTCTCCCTTCTCCCAAGCAACAAGGGCCTGACCTCACTCTAAGCAGGCTAACCTAAATCCTATCCCTTTCCTATCCCAGGACATCGTTGTCAGGGGAAATCTCTGCTCACATTCACTGTTCATCCCTGAGTCACCTCATTCGTTCATTCTAAAAATACTGAATGCCTATTGCATTAGCTACTGTACATCCTTACAGTAAATTCTCTTGCCTATTTAAGCTGATTTTAGGGGGACTCTGTTAAGTGCTAGCCACAAGAACATGTTAATTCAGATACAGAGCACAGGGGCCGGCGCTGTGGTATGGCGGGTAAAGCCACCACCTACAGTCCCGGCATCTCATATGGGTGCCAGTTCGAGTCCCGGCTGCTCCACTTCCAATCCAGCTCTCTGCTATGGCCTGGGAAAGCCGTAGAAGATGGCCCAAGTCCTTGGGCCCCTGCACCCTGCACTGGAAGAAGCTCCTGGCTTCAAATCGGTGCAGCTTCGGCCGTTGCGGCCAACTGGGGAGTGAACCAGAAGATGGAAGACCTCTCTCTCTCTCTCTCTCTCTCTCTCTGCCTCTCCTTCTCTCTCTGTATAACTCCGACTTTCAAATAAGTAAATAAATCTTAAAAAATAAAAAAGAGTGCAGCTGGAATGATTTCACAGGGGCCCCCATCAATCAGGGCAGCCCTGAAGTCAGTTCAATAGCAGCGGCACATCCAATCAACAGCATGCCGGATACAGTGGCCTCCCCCACCCCCTCAAACTGTGCTTACCGATGCACGCCCTGGGAAGCAGTAGGTTACAATTCAAGTATTTGGGTCCCTGCCACCCAAACAGGAGACCCGGAGTCGGTTCTTGACTCCTGGCTTCAGCCAGGCCCAGCCTCAGCTGCTGCATGCATTTGGGGAGTAAACCAGCAGATCAGAGATTTTTCTCTGTCTCTCTACCTTTCAAGCACATTAAATAGTTTTAAAACAGAATAGATTTTACTTACAAAGGTGTCAGCCCCTCCCTCAGATGAAAATGCTAGCACTTCTTCTGCCTCCTCATAGGTCAGAGACAATGCCAAGGCCACTGGATATCCCAAACACAGTGGCAACTCCAACCCAAGAATGCCCAGTTGGTATCATATTTGGGACATGCAAGTACTTTAAGAGTATTGTTTTGTTTTGAAATCCAAGCTCAAGTGGGCATTCAACTTTGATCTGACAGCCCCATCACAGGGCTGACTGTCTCACAACACAGCAGTCACACGAGCCCAGGGAAAGCCCAAGGAGAAAGCTATGATGCCAGGGCTGGCCATGCGACACAGCGCGTTTAGTCGCAGCCGTGACATCAGTACCCCATAGGAATGCCAGTGTCAGTCCCAGCTGCTCCAGGGCCGATCCACTCTCCTCTCATGTACCTGGAAAAGCAGAAGAAGATGGCCCAAGTGCATGGGGCCCTGCACCCATGTGGGAGACCCTGATGAAGTTCCTGTGCCCTGGCTTTGACATCAAGGCCACTTATGGAGTGAACCAGCCAATAGAATACCGATATGTCTTTCCCTCTCTCTGCTCCTCCCTCTTTCAAACACATCAGTCAATCTTGGAAAAGAAAAAGCGAGCAACCACTTCTTACATTCCCGCGTCTCTATTTCCCAACTGCATTAGAGGCCAGTCACCGAGGGCGGCCGCGTTCAAACAGAGGGGAACGTAAGCCATCTCTTACAGGACGAAACAGGAAGACATTATCCCACAGCTCCTTTCTCTCCCAAGAGAGCAGCCGGTCTGGTCCCCGGGATGACACGCCCACGTTCTGTGCCCTTCACACCTGCTGTGGCTCCACCAATCGCAGCCGGAGGCTCGTCTTCGGCCCCTCGGTCCTCAGGCCGAGTCCGCACTGCACTGCGCCGCGCCCGCCGCTCCAAGCACCCTTCAAATCTCCCGCGGGGCCTCAGGCTCCGGGTTACACAGGGCACGGCCCACGCCTCCCCGCGAAGGAACTTGGAGCCGGAGCCTCCGAAGCGACCTCTTCACCAGGTCCTGCTCTTTCTCTCTTCCGCTCTTCTCTGGCCGAGTTGTAGCGATGTGTCAGGAGCAGGTCCCCAGAGACCCCCTCTGAACATCTGCGAACGCAGAACTGTCACTCACTCTCGGCCAGAAGCCTCTCGCTCTCACACCTCTCACTGTGGTACGACACAGCCTGAGCGCAGGACGCCATGCACACGCCATGGGGCACTATTGGCTCTTTGATTTAAGAAAACAGTAACTGGGTCAATGCCGTGCAGCTCCCGAGTCAGCAACCTGTATTGCTGCAAGTTCAAGTCCCAGCTGCTCCACTTCCAATCCTGCTAATGGCCTGAGAAAAGCAAGGGAGGATGGCCCAAGTCCCTGGGCCCCTGCCACCTCCGTGGGAGACCTGGAAGGAGCTCCTGGTTCCTGGCTTCCGCCAGGCTCAGCCCTAACTGTTGTGGCTATCTGGGGAGTGAACCAGGGGGTGGAAGATCTCTATCTCTCCTCTTCCTGCAGCTCTGCCTTTTTTTTTTTTTAATTGAGGTTGTTTTTTTTGTTTTTTTTTGTTTTTTTTTTTTCAAGATTTATTTGGCAGTCAGTCACAGAGATTTTTCATCCGCTAGTTTATTCTCCAAATGGCTACAACATCCAGGGCTGGGCCAGACCCAAGTCAGGAGCCAGGAGCTTCTTCCAGGTCTCCCAGGTGGGTGGCAGGGGCCCAAGGACTTGGGCCACCTTCTGCCACTTTCCCAGGAACATTGGCAGGGAGCTGGATTGGAAGCAGAGCAGCTGAGGCTCAAACCGATGCCCATGAGATGCCAGCACTGCAGGTGGCAGCTTAACCCACTGCACCACAGCACCAGCCTGATAACACTGTCTTTCAAATAAATGAGTCTTAAAAAAAGAAAGAAAATAGTAATGTGAGACAGTCAGCACCAGCCACAGAAAAACTAATCCCAGGAAAATTAAGCCATTAATTTTTACTTTTAATTCTTAACAAGGAAAATTGTAAATGGCAATTGGGCTAATTTCCAAAGTATTAAAATGCATATCTTTGTAAGCCTAGAGGTAGTGAAAGAGGGAAAGAAGGGAAGCACCCAGGTTAAGATTTTAACTAAAGCACTAGACTTCAGCATCTGCTGCTGTACTGGATCCCGGCAAATTCTTGTCTATGATTACAGGCAGAAAAGACCTAAAGAAATCAGCCAGCATATTACGTGACAGACCAGGCAGTGTCTCCCTGTAAGGCTCCCTAAGTCCCTTGGGACTGAGCAGGTCGTATTCTGAACTCCTCATTGAGGCCACGGCTGCCCCCCCCCCCCAGGGAAACCCAGTGCTGATTAACACGACCCGTGAGCAGCCTGCATCTTCTGTTCACTTATTTCACAAAGGCCATATGGGCTCAGGCCGAGCTCCCACTCTTCCGGAGATTCTGACACGATTTCTTTGGGGTGAAGCTTGGGCATATTTATTTTTTCCTCTCAAGCAACATACTGCACATTGAGCCACTGAAAAGTGTATTTAAAAGAAATAACCACTGGGTGTCGCTGTCGCCAAAGGTTTGAAGAAAAACCATCCTCAAGTCATCGATGGCTAAATTCCCATGAAGAAAAATAGACTGGATTTTGGCAGACTTTTAATCCTAGGAAAAACTAAGAATAATAAATTTTTTATTTAATCACCAGTTTTACTCTTTGGCCTGAACGAAGCTAGTCACACGGAAACCCAAGTGTACTGGTTTGCAAGGGCTTCCGTAAGAAGACACTGTAAACTGTGTGGCTTAAAGCAACAGAAATTGTTCTCTCCCAATTCTGGACACTAGAAGCCCAAGATCAAGGTGTCGGCAGGGTTGCTTCTCCCAGGCCCTCGCTCCTCAGCTTGCAGTTGGCTGCCTTCAGGACATGTCCTTCTCACATGGTCCATCCACAGTCCTCATCTCTTATAAGGACACAGTGGTGTTGGGTTAGAGCTACCTTAATAACCCCATTTTAGCTTAATTATCTCTTCACAAGCCCTATCTCCCAATTCAGTCACCTTCTGAGGCACTGGAGGTTAAAGTTTCACCATACAAATCAGGGTGAGGAGACACAATGCAGGAAATAACACCAAAAAATCAAAACTGAAACCAATCCAGCTGATGAACGGCAAAGGAACATGCAAAGCTCCACTACCAAAGTATTACTTAGAATACAACCATCCAGGAGAGCAGACGTTCAGTCTCGTGGTTAAGACACCTATATTCCACGGTAGAATACCTTGGTTCAAACCCTTGTTCCAGCTCCTGACTCAGCTTCCTGCCCATGTAGACCCTGGGAGGCAGCCGTGATGGCTCCAGTAATTATGTTCCTGCCACCCTTGTGGGAGACCTGCATTAAGCTCCTGCCACTCACCTGGTTTCAGTCCTACCCTGCCCAGCCCCAGGGGCCACTGAGGACATTTAGGGAGTGAACTAGCAGATGGGAGCACTCTCCCTCCCTCGTTCCCTAATAAATGAATAAAATAAGATTTTTTAAAAAATAAGATTATTTTTAAAAGAACAAAAGTATATGTCCATCAAGACTTTCCCAGGGCCAGTGTTGTGGTGTAGCCTGCAGCCTGCAGTGCCAGCATCCCATATGGGCACCAGTTTGAGTCCCAGCTGCTCTACTTCCAATCCAGCTCTCTGCTATGGCCTGTGTCTTTGGGCCCCTGCACCTGCATGGGAGACCTGGAAGAAGCTCCTGGCTCCTGGCTCTGGATTGGCTCAGCTCCAGCTATTGCAGCCATCTGGGGGATGAACTAGATGGAAGTCAGTCTCTCTCTCTCTCTCTCTCTCTCTCTCTCTCCCCCTCTCCCCCTCTCCCTCTCCCCTGCTCCCAACCTCTCAGCTATAAACTTTTAAAAAGATGGCCCCAAATAAATTCGTGTCATAATTTCTATCTACCCACAAATTTTTGAAGTCCCCTTACACATATGTGTCCTCCAAAAGGAAACTACAAAGATTCGTCCTTGGCTTCTTTTCATATAACAAAATAGCTTAAGCACTTTTCTATGCAAACAGTAACATAGTGAAGACTTGAAAGAAGAGACTGAACACCATTCTGTGTGTTTAGACAGAAGTTATTCAGGCACATAATGAAAATTTTAAAACATGGCAGCAGTTATAAATGTAAAGAACATTTTCCACTCTGCATTCCCACTCCCAACTCCCAAATTATTTTTCTTCTTAGGATTTATTTTAGTCTTGGGGCTGGCACTGTGGAGTAGCCTGTTAAGCTGCCGTCTGCAGTGCCGGCATCCCATATGGGCACCAGCTCAAGTCCTGGCTGCTCCACTTTCAAGCCAGCTGCCCGCTAACGTGCTTGGGAAAGCAGTGAAAGATGAACCAAGTCCTTGGGCCCCTGCACCCACACAGGAAACCCAGAAGAAGCTCCTGGCTTTGGATTGGCCCAGCCCTGGCCATTATAGCTATTTGGGGAGTGAACCAGCAGATGGAAGACATCTCTCTACCTTTTAAATAAATAAATCTTTCTTTAAAAATGTATCTGGGGCACCAGCATTGTGGTTCAGTGAGTTAAGCAACCGCCTGCAGTGCCAGCATCCCATATGGGTGCCAGTTCCAGTCCCAGCTGCTCCACTTCTGACCCAGCTCCCTGTTGGTATGCCTGGGAAAGCAGCAGAAGATGGCCCAAGCCCTTGGGCCCCTGCCCCACATTTTGGAGAACCCAAAGAAACTCCTGGCAGTGGTCTGGCCCAACCCCAGCCATTATGGCCATCTGGGGAGTGAACCAGCAGATGGAAGATCTCGGTCACTTTTTCAAATAAATAAGTAAATAAAGCTTTTTTAAAACTTGCTATTTAATTAATTACTTGAAACGCAGAGTGACAGAAAGAGAGGAAGAAGCAGAGACAAGAGAGAAATCTTCCCTCCCCTCGTCCATCCCCAAATGCCCTCAACAGCCAAGGCTGGGCCAAGCAGCAATTAGGAGCCAGAAACCCCATGCAGGTCTCCCACACGAGTAGCACAGACTCAAGCACTTAGGTCCTCCCCTGCCACCTCCGAGGAGGGCGTCAGCAGGGAGCCGGATGGCAAGCGCAGAGCCGCTGGGCTGCAGACCACGCGCTCTACCTGATACGGACGCGAGCGTCCCAACGCTGGGCCACAGCGCTGCCCCCAGGGTCCTGATTCTAAGACAAAGTACGTTAAGTCAGGACTGTTCAGAGCCCCACAGGATGTTGAGCCCACGTTCTGTCACCACCAGGCAGTGTGGGAGCCCACAACGTCAGAGCGGCGGTCAGTACAGATCTACCATGGAAAGCAAAACCGTGCCCGCAGCTGCTGCGTGGGCATCTGCAGAATGGCCCAGCAAAGCCACCCCCCGCCCCCACCCAGGGTCTCTTGCACTGACAGACCCCTTTCCTCCGAAGCAGGCTCACCACCTGTGCAGCAGGCCCTGACCAGCCCCAGGGTGATCGGCCTCCAAAGCCAGCCGTTGATTTGCATTTTTGTTGAAGGGACCCATCTGGGACCTCAGCAGGAGTCCACAGCTCTGAGAACAGAATCCGGGGGAGGAGCCTGCACCCCAGCTGCTTTCCCACGGGGCTGATGTGCATTCCCCTTTACAAGGCCTGGGCCAGGACCCCAACAAACTCAGGATCCTCGGCAAGTCGCAGCCAAAGCAACCTCAGTGGAAGACAGCAGGGATGGAGCCACAGGCTGGGACCAGCCCTGAACGCACACACCCCCCGCCCCCGGCGGTGCCACAGTCGCCTGGCCCCAGTGGCCCAGCCCTTCTGTGGGGGAGAGAGGGCCTCACGCCCCAAAAACTAACCAAAATCTCTTGGGAGGGCCCCGTGGAGAAACTTCCCAGAGCTTTGCCATGAAGGAATGTGGCTACCACGCTGCGCCCCACCCCGGAAGATCCTGTGACAAGCAACCTCCCTCTGTTCAGAAACACCAGGGAGGCAGCAAGCTAACTTGAACTTCAAGCCACCACACGCTAGAATGAGTGTCTGGAGAAACTAAATACCTTTTATAAAATCTAAAAAAAAGCCAAGCAGTATCTCCTCTCAGGCACACACACACACACACACACACACACTGATGAGTGTTTCCATGGCAAATGAAATGAACCCTGTGACAAACTCCTCTGGGAGTTTTTCTTCCGCACTCCAGCACAAGCCGAGCAGGTCTCATGGAAGCGGGGACATTCCAGAGTGGGTTTTAACCTTGGTGACCTTTGTCACCACTTCCCTGTCCCTCTAACAGAGCTCTGCACCCCCATGGCCCCGTACATAGGAATGCAGGCTGTGGCCCAGACTCTGGGCAGTCCCCGGGACCTGTAGGAAAGGATTGTGTGGAAGGAGCCGGGGTACTGCCAGCCAGAGAGAGGCCTGCAAGGTTGTTCTGTGGGAATCAATACGGACCCAGGCTCAAGACAGCCAGGCCAGCGCCCTGGGCTGCGGAAGCAGCTCCCTCAGGGCACAGGAGAAGCGGGGGTGGGGGTGGGGGGGGACCCAGAGGCAGGGCTGCGGCAGATGTGGCCGGCCAGCCCAGGGGACAGCTCACAGGTCGGGGGGTTCTCTGTCTGAGCATCCCCCTTTCTTACTCAGGGCCTCTGGGAAAAAGTAAATGGAGCCATCAGAGGACGACAGGAGAGATGGTGAGGACAAGGTACAAGGGGATTTGAACTGCTCTGGAACTATTTGGTAGTGAACCAAAGGAGGGAAGATTTCTCTGTGTTCACTGTGCCTTTCAAGTAAATAAATCTGTTTTTAAAAGTAGTAAGATGGGGGGCTGGCGCTGTGGCATAGCATGCAAAGCCACCGCCTGCAGTGCCGGTCTCCCATATGGGCACCAGTTCAAGTTCCTGCCACTCCACTTCCGATCCAGCTCTCTGCTATGGCCTGGGAAAGCAGTAGAAGATGGCCCTGCACCCTGCACCTTGGGCCCCTGCACCCACGTGGGAGACCTGGATTAAGCTCCTGGCTCCTGGCTTCGGATCAGTCCAGCTCTGGCTGTTGCGGCCACCTGGGGAGTAAACCAGCAGATGGAAGACCTCTCTCTCTCTCTGCTTCTCCTTCTCTGTGTAACTCTTTCAAATAAATCTTTTTAAAAAAGACAAATCAAAGAAATTTAAAAAAAAAAAAAAAAGACAAATCAAACAAAGAATTATAGGGAAGTTGTGCAGCAAAACCAAAGCTCAGCCACCATTGAATTAGGTTCTGCCATGCCCAGGGGGAATGCAGGCCCACCACCCCCAGGTCCAGATCAGAGGAGCCATTGTGGGAGTTTCAACCAAGAATTTCAGGCCTGTGTGTGAAGCCGGGCTCTCCAGAGAGAGAAACTAACAAGAGGTGGGTAGGAGGCTGGGTGGTGGATAGATGGGTAAGAGGGGCCTTATTAGGGAACAGGCCCCCATGGTTACGGAAGCCGAGAAGCTTCTGCAAGCACAACTCAGTCCAAGCCCAAAGCCTCAGAACTGGAGAAGCCGACCGTGCTATTTTCATCCTGAGGCCAAGGCTCTGAGAACCAGATGGGAGGACATGGGGTCGGAGCCAGGGTCTGGCGTCCCAGTGCTGGGAAGCCTGGAGCCCTGACGTCCAAGACCACGAGCAACAAGAGAATGCATCCCAGCTCCCTGCTTCTGTTCTGCTCCACCCAGGCCCCCGCTGACTGGACAGTGCCTGCCCACCTGCAGGGCAGATCTCCACGGGTCCACTAGGGCTCACAAGCCAGTCCCCTCTGCGAACACTCTCCCAGCACACCCCAGAACAATGCTCTACCAGTTCTCGAGTTCATACCTGACATTAACCCTCATGGCCTCAAAATGGACAGTAGCCCTGAAAGCCAAATCTTGCTTAGAAATAAAAAGGGTTTGGGGGCCAGCGCTGTGGCGTAGCAGGTAAAGCCACCGCCTGCAGTGCCAGCATCCCATGTGGGCACCAGTTCGAGTCCGTGGCTGTTCCACTTCCGATCCAGCTCACTGCTATGGCCTGGGAAAGCAGAAGATGGCCCAAATCCTTGGGCCCCTGCACCTGCGTGCAAGACCCAGAAGAAGCTCCTGGCTCCTGGCTTCGAATTGGCGTAGCTCTAGTCATTGTGGCCAACTGGGGAATGAACCATTGGATGGAAGACCTCTCTCTGCCTCTGCCTCTCCTTTCTCTGTGTAACTCTTTCAAATAAATAAATCTTAAAAGGGGGGGTGGTTAAATTCCAACGTTTCCCTTTCCCATGAGGTAAAACACGAGATTTTAACTTAAAACCCTGGGTAAAGAAGATGGAAGATTTATTAGATGATTTTTTTGAGACTAAAGGAAAAAATAAAAGTGTAAACAGCAGGCAGAAAATAAGGAGGACACAGGGTCGATGCTGTGGGGTAGCAGGTAAAGCCGCTGCCTGCGACACCAGCATCCCACACAGGCATCAGCTCATCCGATGGCTGCTCCACTTCCGACCCAGCCCCCTGCTCTATACTTGGGAAAAGAGGCAGAAGATGGCCTGAGTGCTTGGGCCCCACCAGCTGTGTGGGAGACCTGGATGAGCTCCTGACCCCTGGCTTCAGCCTGGCCCAGCTCTGGCTGTTGCAGACGTCTGGGGAGTGAACAAGCAGACGGACAATCTGTCTCTCCCTATTTCTAACTCTGACTTTCAAATAAGTAAGTAAATGTTTAAAAAGAAAATAGCGAAGACAAAGAATGGCGCCTGGATCTTGCCGACACAGAACAGCAACCCTCAGCGTTCTGCACCTGAGGGGATTCTTTGTCATGTAAGGACATGGCCAGTGTGTCCCAGACAGGTGTCCTGGGGCAGAGAGGCCACCAACCAGGATGGCACCCACCACAGCACAGGAGCAGAGGACCACCCCGACTGCCCACTAACCTGACTCCCCACACTGCAGGGTTGTATTTCTACCCTGGCCAAGCTGCTTGTGGCCCAGCTCAGGTGCTAGGGGGCCACAGGTCCTGCTCTCCGAGAAGGGAGGGCTTAAGCAGGTCCGTGGAGCTAGGACGGCCCCTGTCTCAAAGCTGTGCTCCCTCTAAAGAGTCTTCAAGTTCCCAAATCCACAAGGAGAGGGAGAGCGCCAAGAGCGCTAAAAAGCAAAGGCCGCAACTGACTTTCCGCACCGGCTGCTACGCTTGGAGCACCATCTGGTTCCCCAGCTCATGTAGACGTGTACACCCCAGAGTCCTACATGGATGGTACTAAGAGGGGGAGGCTTAATGGGATTATGATGTTCGAGAGGTGGGCCTAGGGTTACTGAGGGGGGGGTGTCCTGGGAAGGCAGCTCTCTCAGGAGGGTTGGAGATCAAAGCAGAGTCGGGCCTGGCCACTCTCCGTCCTGGCCCGTCAGCCCCACCAGAGGCCAAGCCCAGAACCTCCTCCTTCAAGTAGCTTCTCGCAGGCATTTGTTATGGTACAAAAGGCTGGATAACACAGTGGCTTTAATTCCATTTCTCCACTTTCCAAGTGATATAACTGTATCAGGTTGCTTCTCAGGGCGGAGTTTGATAAATACAACATATCACAGCTCCCGATCCCAAACCCCTGCTCAGCGCACCATACAATTTATGGTCTTACATGTCTTCCAGGATCGGAAGTCCAACTCCCCATTGCTTGTCGTATACTCTAGAAACTGAACCTAACAAAGCACCAAGTGTTCCCTCTTCCCCATAATGAAGCCCTGAGATAGTGAAAAATGACAATGGCAGCCTCCCCGAGCTCCTGTTTTGTAACTCAAATGTCCACAGTTCCTTAACCCATTGCTTATATGCCTCATCCCCGCTCAGTCCAGGTCATCTTTGAAAATGTAGTGAGGCCGCCGCCACAGCTCACTAGGCTAATCCTCCACCTGCGGTGCTGGCACAGCAGGTTCTAGTCCCGGTCGGAGTGCCGGATTCTGTCCTGGTTGCCCCTCTTCCAGACCAGCTCTCTGCTGTGGCACGGGAGTGCAGTGGAGGATGACCCAAGTTCTTGGGCCCTGCACCCGCATGGGAGACCAGGAGAAGCACTTGGCTCCTGGCTTCAGATCAGCGCTGTGCGCCAGCCGCAGCGGCCATTGGAGGGTGAACCAACTGCAAAGGAAAACCCTTCTCTCTCTCTCTCTCACTGTCCACTCTGCCTGTCAAAAAAAAAAAAGTAGCAAAGAACTCAACCCAATGCTCAGTGGATATCGTGGTTCTACTCCTCTCATCTGCCAAATGTTATTGTTCTCTATATACAACCTAAAATTCTGCTAACAGTTTACAGAGTTTCACCATGGTGTTGTTGCTGTTTCAATCCTTTTTACCAACCTCAGTGGCTAGTGTGTACATGGAAGATAGCAGATAAAGGGCTTTAAAAAAAAAAAGAAGATATGTATTTATTTGAAAGTCAGAGTTACACAGAGAGAGAAGGAGAGGCAGAGAGGGAGAGGTCTTCCGTCCACTGGTTCACTCCCCAATTGGCCACAACGGCCAGAGCTGTGCTAATCCAAAGCCAGGAGCCAGGAGCCAGGAGCTTCTTCTGGGTCTTCCCATGTGGGTACAGGGGGCCAAGGACTTGGGCCATCTTCTACTGCTTTCCCAGGCCATAGCAGAGAGCCGGATGGGAAGTGGAACAGCCAGGACTCAAACCAGTGCCCGTAGGTGATGCAGGCACTGCAGACTGGGACTTTAACCCACTACACCACAGTTCCAGCCCTATAAAAGACTCTGAAATAAATGTAGAGAATAAATGATTGGCACAGTTGATCTTTCTGTAGACTCACTTTTTAAATATTTGCATGTTTTGGAAATAGATTGTGGTGATGGTTGCAAAACAAATGTAATCAATGCCACTAAGTTGTACACTTAAAAATGGTAAATTTTATGATATGTTTATGTTACCACAAGTAAAAACATCCAAAATATGTGGCACAAATGGTTCTCTTAAGACATACATCCAACCCTTCCTGATTTAGCTAAGTATTAGCAGAACCGCATATAGGACCTGACATTTATCTCAATAAAATTCTGTGGGGAGCAACTGAGACTAGACTAAGTTACTGGAATTAAGACTTATTCTATGCATCTGCTCTCCCCAATATGTCGCTGAGAGAGAGACCAAACAACCTCTACGCAGCTGCCTCATCAGTTTGACTGATAAGCTGCAGAAGCTGATCCTGCTCCTGATTGGAGGAGAGCAGCGTGCTCGGCGTGTGGGCAGCAGAGTTGGGATTGGTGGAAGAGGACTATAAAGGAGGAGAGAGACAACATGCACCAGGAACATCTATCTGAAGGAACACCTGAGGAACATCTGAGCAGCCCCCGAGAGAGCCGGCCTGCAGTATGCCGCTCCTCCGCGGAAGCGGGAAAAGCGGGAAAAGCAGCGGGGAGTGCCACCCCCTCCATGGAGGTGGAGGGGTCGGAAGCTAACCCGGGATGGCGTTATTCCTCCGCGAGTGAGGGCCGGCAGCAAACCCAGGAAGAGCCGGGCAGAAAGAACAGCGCAGGGTCCAGTGTCGTTCCTCCACGAGAGGGGGAGCAACAAATTCCTTCTTGTTACACTCAGCCTCAGACTTTCATTTTTTCTGATTTCTGTCATCCAGCATATGTCCATGCCTTCCTTCCTGATTTTACCATTCACAACTGGATGACAGTGTCTCCTATGTTCATTTTATCGGCAAAAATGTCAACCATGTTGCTGGCCCTCAAGTTGTTATACAGTTGGTTAGCTGCAGAGTCTGGACTAGAGTGGGGGTCAGCCAGCGCCACCCCATGCCTTGCACCATTGCACACTATCTCTGAGCTGCCTGCTCCCAAGCCAAGAGCCAGGCACACATTACAGGTCTGGCTTTTCCATGGAAGGCAGCATGGCACAGAACCCTGCCATTGTTGTATTGATGATATTCTAGTGAACACAATAAACACATGGACAGAATTAGTGAAGGCTTGCACCCAAAGGGGACAGAGCGAAATAGTGTATATGATACGGTGCTCCTCAAACTTGAGAGTGCATTAGCAACAGCTGGTGAGCCTTTTCAAACTCAGACCACTGAGCCCTACACCCAGAGGCTTCTGGTTTGGTAGGTGGCTTACTCTGTTTTGTGCTGCCAAAACAAAAATACCTAAGACTGGGTAACTTACATTAGCATAAACTTACTTTCTCAGCTCTGCTGGGAAGTGCAAGTTGAGCGTGCTGGCAGTAGGCTGTCTGCGTCCAGCACGGCCCTTGTTCCCACACCTTCTGGAGAAGGGACACACGATGGGGATGAAGTGCAAGCTCCTCGAAGGCCCCACCCCGAACGCCTCCACTGTGGCCCTCAGGCTTCAGCATCTGAATTGTAGAGGAGGCTTTCAACCATTACATCAGGTCTAGGGCAGACCAAGAATTCACACTTCCAGCAACAAAAATCTCCCCCTCACGCACACCCCACGAGAATTTGCTGATTCAGGGACCACGTTTTGAAAACAATGGGGCATTGGTTCTGGGACCCCTCGTAGAGATCCACATCCTTGGGTGCTCAAGACCCTGGCACGAAACAGCGCAGCACTCTCTGCACACATCCGCCACATACGTCCAATCGTCTCTAGATCACCTGCGCCGCCTGACACAACGGAGACGCTATGCAAATGGTTGTCACACTGTAGCATTTAGGGAATGACCAAGAAAAGGCTGCATGTGCTCAGCACAAAATTTCTTCCACGTATTTCCAATCCACAGTTGGCTGAACCCATGAGCACAGAACCCACAGATACACGGGGCCAACTCTCCTGGTAGGAAGGGATTCTTATCAACCTGCAGGAGCGTGCCTGGTTCCAGACTCCCAAAACCCCTCCCCAGGTGGCTTCACAGCACAGCACAGCACAGGCCAGCCCCAGGGCCTCCAAGAGAATCCACCTTGCCCGCAGATTTGGAAATCATGCCCAGCCTCTGGGTGGGTGACACAGTATCTGCTCGGGGTCCAGGTGGCAGAGAGAGAGTGTGGAGAGAAGCGCGAGCCTCTGAAGGCCTTCGCCACCTGGTGCTGCTCTGACAGCTGAAACCACCTGCCTGAGAACAGTGGAGGAAACGGACCCTGCAGCTCTTCCGTGCAGAGCTGCCCTGGCTCCCACTGGAGGAGGAGAGAGAAACTGGCTCCCTGCCTTTCCCCTCCTCTGTCTGCAAAGCGGGGGGGGGCGGTGCAGAGGATGTGCGTGGGGAGGAAAATTCACACTGAACATTTAAGACACACGAAACACTGTCTCCTGCAGCCTCACGGCCATGCAGTGAGGTCAGTGCGGCCATGGTCACCCCCAGCAGTCGTGCTCCTCGTCCGAGGGTGCCGGTTACAGGCTGGACGCTGCCCCCTCCGAGAGTTCACACTGAAGTCCTAACCCCTAGTACCTTAGCGTTCTCACTTCAAGACAGGGTCTGAGAGCGGTGACCAAGCTCAAATGAGATCCTTGGGCGGAGCCCTAATCCGACAGGACCCAGCATCCTCGTGAAGGGGGACACTTGGAGACAGATGTGCAGACAGGGAAGACGACACGAGAGGACGCAGGAAGAAGGTGGCCAGCTGCAAGCCAGAGGGAGGAGGCCTGGATGAGGTCCTTCTCCAGCACAGTCCTCAGGAGGAGCCAGCCCAAGACACACCCGGATATCAGCTTCTGGCTCCAGGGCCACAAGGTCACACATTTGCCTTGTGTAACCCAGCCAGCTACAGTGCTTGGTGATGGCAGCCTCAGAAAATTATTCTAACACCCAGCTTGCACCCACCCTAATGTGGCCAACTCTGCCAGCAGATCCTTCCATGGATGAGCCTGCCCCCTTGCCAAGGGTCGTCTTCCACACTGCGCCATTCAGGCCCTACCAAGACATAACTGGACCAGTTCTTGTACCAACACTAAAGCCATCAAAGTCAGACACTGAGCCTAGCACCTCTTCCATGTTCTCCTACTCATCCTCTCCACCCCTGCTCCTGCCTTCTCTTTGCTGCAGGGCACCTACTCCAGCTGTTTGCTTGGGCTAGTGACAGCCACCTGCTTCCCCCAGGTTCATCTCCACCTAGAACATTCTGGAGGCCTCGTTCCCATGGAAACGTCCTCCTCTGCTTCTCAGCCTTTCTGTGCATGCACCATCCAGCTCCTGCTTTGCTCCCAGGAGCTGCTTCCAGATCACTGGTCTTCCACCCCCCACACCACCAACCTTTTCTTCCTGACACTCCCAGTGCCTCCTTAGCTTAGGCCACACACTGCCTACACGGAGAACTTTGGCATCCACCATCATCTCCAGAGATTAACACCCACGTGAAGAACCCTCCCAACCCCCCGGCTCAAAGGTCCTCCACCGCCAGACTTTCACCTCCACTCCATCACCCACACGCAAGCTCACCCAGACCTGTTCTTCACCTTGAACTGCTCCACCCCTGACCTCAAGAGCCATGGCCTCACACTCTTCGACCTCACCTGCCTCCTCCCTTCCACCAGCCCTGTTCTCTGCCCTTCTGTCCAATGCCAGCACAAGACCTGCCTGCGATGCCACCTGCCTGGCCCAGGCTCTTCCCTCCCCCACCTAGGATCCCACGGGAGTCACCTCTGTCTTCACTGTTTTCCCTACCTGCCCCTACTCAGCCGAATGTCTCACCTCTAGAGAGAATTCCACTGATACGGAATACCTTTCTGAAATACTCGACGAGCAATTGACCCTAAGTGTTCTCTTTGGAGAAAGACTGGGGAATCTAAAAAGTCACAGTACTTTTAACTCTATACATTTCCTATAGCATTTGATTTTTTTAACCGAGTACATGTGATGTTTTCATTAGAAACAGCAAATACAGTAAAAGACAACAGCTTCACCACTTGCTCTCCTCGTGACGATGGCTTCCCTTGCCCCCGGTCCTCTGGTCTCAGCCACTGAGACCTGGCTGCCTCCTGCACTGTCTCATTGCTGGCCAAAGCCACGCTCATCATTTCCCCAAACGCATGGTTAAGTCCCCCCTTCGCTCCTGTGGCCTCTGGCACCTGGCACCACCACATACCCCTCCTAGGCCGTGCCATGTCACACCAGCTCTCGCCTTTCCCGCCCCTGGTGATGTCTGTTTCCTGGGGCTCCCACCCTCCTTCCCCTCAAGCCCCAACGAGGTTTCATCTGCTCCTGTGGCTTTAGAAGAACACGTCGAGAACCCTCACAAGTGCAGGCTCCAAGCCCAAGCTCTCTCATCCAGCCAAATGCTTGTAGGTCAAGTCCTCAGTCAACGGGGCGTCTTCCTGCGCATGCCCCAAGCCTACCCGTGGTGCTTGAAAGATCGTCCTGTCCATGCATCTCAGCTTCCCCCAGCTTCTTACTCCCACACCCCTCAACTACCACATTGCACTGAGCTGGGGAGCAGAACATTCTCTCCCTGCCCCCGCCCCTCCCTTTGCCACACCTCTTCCATCCCTGCCTTAGCTCAAGCTGAACCCTTTGTCTCCTGGACTAAGGCAATAGCCGACTGTGCTCCCTGGCCCCAGGCCTGTTCCTCTCAGCCCAGTCTTCCCCACCCCCTGCCAGGGTGCTTTATCTGAAAATGCGAGATCGGGCTTGAGGGGCAGGTGTAATGGCACAGGGAGTTAAATTGCCACTTGGGACACCTGCTCCCATATCAGAGTGCCCCAGATGGCGTCCCGCTACTCCACTTCTGATCCAGCTTCCTGCTGATGCATCCTGGGAGGCAGCAGATGATGGCCCAAGTACTTGCCACCACCCACATAGGAGACACAAATAGGGCTTCCAGCTCCTTGGTTTTGGCCAGGCCCAGCCATGGCTGTTGCAGGCATTTGGGGAGTAGACCAGCACAAGGAAGATCATCCCGTCACTCTGTTTCAAGCCAACGAAAAGAACTTTTTAAAAATGGGCTTAAGATTCCTCAGTGCCTACCAAATGCACCCTCAAAGGCTGGGCACCCCTACAGTTCAGAAGCCCTAAGACAAGCCAGCCCTGAATACACTGCCCTTGTGCCCTGTGGCTGGCCATCTAAGAGGTGAGGTTCCAAGTTCACTGCAAGCCTTGAGCTGACAAAGCAGCCACTGCCTTCTCATACCTCCCTGTACAAGCTACCTGGTAACACCCACACAGCCCTGGAACAAGAACAGATAAGGCCCACTTGTACTGGGTGTCTCATGTTCTAATATGTAAACCGACCTAACAAACTGCTCCCTAAGACAATCTCTTTAATTGAGGTATAATTCCCCTACAGTAAAATCCACTGCTGGGGAATGTGCAGTTCAGTGGTTTTCTTAGTCTGTTCTCAGAATTGTGCAGCCATCTAATTTTTCGCCATCCCACAGAGGAACCTTGCACCTAACAACAGTCACCAGCCGCCCAGCCCCCAACCTACCACCAGCCCCTCACAGTCACTTTCTTTCTGTACGGATATGCCTGTTCTGGACACTTTATATGAATGATTAAGCAACAGAGAGGTCTTTTGTCTCCAGCTTCTTAGACTTGTGATAGTACTTCCAAAAGTCTGTGGAAAATATTAAAAAATAAAATCCATGCATTTTTGCAAGATGCACTTTCCATTAACTTTCTGAAGACCTTTTGTAGGATGTGGTTTCAAGATTCATCTGTATCATAGCGTGGATGAGTCTGCCTTCCTTCTTATAATTGCATGCTGTTCCACCTCATGGATCTAGCATAGCTTACTTATGGTCATCAGTCAGTGTCTGCTCCCATTGTTTCTACCTTTTGGCTACTATGACTAATGCAGTTATGAACTTGCGTGTGCAAGGATTCACATGGGTTTCGCGTCTCTTGGGTGCACTGGTAGGAATGGAGTTCCTGGGTCAGGTGCTAGCGCTAGGTTTAAGTTCCCCCAAGAGCGGTGCCTTTTTCCTCCCCACCAGCCACATTCAAGAGTTCCAGGTTCTTCACATCCATGCCAACACTTGTTATCGCGTGTCTTAGTACAGCCATCCTGACAGGCTGAAATGCTTTTTCCCTCCTGTCTTGTCATGTCCCTCAGAGTGACAGGGATGACCGACTTTGCACTTACAATGCTGGGACTTCTTGGAGATCCACCTGGGAAGGTGACGGGTGGGAAAAGCCAGTCCTTCACCTGCAGCCCACGACTACCCCCTGCTCTATTCAAGCCTGGATTTGTCCTGCACAGCCACCTTCAGGCCTGGAGGGTTGCATGCACACAGCACAGCGTGACCCCCAGGGAGGAGGCCGCAGAAACGGGCCTGGGGTGGCGCAGGCCGTGCGCTCTGGGCCAACAGTCCCCAGAGCCTCGTCTGGAAGGCACAGGCCCTGATTGAGCACACCCACCTGCCCCACTGACCTCTCTCGGTGTGTGGGAGTGGGGAGCTCAAGCAGCACCCTGACACCCTCCAAGGTGTGGCACACAGTTCAAAGGCCCTCTTGCCCACCTCTTACCACTGGGCTCTTCATGTTCACATTCTAAGTTTTTAGAATGCTCCATCTCCTGGGCCAGCAGCGCTGGGCATAGTGGGTTCGGTCACCACCTGCAGCAGCAGCAGCTCACATGGGTGTCATCTGAGACCCAACTCCTCCACTCCCAACCCAGCTCCCTGCTGATGTGCCTGAGAGAGAAGATGGCCCAAGTGTCTGGGTCCCTGCACCCACATGGGAGAGCTGGAAGAAGCTTCGGGCTCCTGGCTTTGGCCTGGCCCAGCCCCAGCCATTTGGGGAGTGACCCAGCAGATGGAAGCTCTCTCCCTCCAACTCTGCCTTTCAAGTAAAAAAAAAAAAGAAAAAAGAAAAAAAAAATTCTTAAAAAATAGAATGCTCTATCTTCCTGGGAAAGCTCTACTTCTTAGATTTTTATTTATTAGAAAGTCAGAGAGACAAAGACAGGCAGGGAGAGAAATCCCACTCATTGTATCACTCCCCAAATGCCTGCAACAGCTGGGGCTGGGCCAAGCTGAACCCAGGAGCCCAGAACTCAACCCAGGTCTCCCATTTAGATTACAAAAATGCAAGTACTTGAGCCGACAAGAAGACATAGCCAGAAGTTACAGCCGAAGGACACCTTCTCCCCAACAGCCCTGCCAGTGTCCCAGGCAGGGAGTGAGGCCCTGGGGACATGAGAGGGAACCAGTCAGAGGCAGGGCCTCTGGGCAGCAGCAGCCAGGAAGCCAGAAAAGCAGAGTGGACAGAGCGACCATCAGGACAGGGAAGGGTGTTTGGGGCGGAGAATTTGTTTTCTTAAATTATCTGCACGTTCCAAGTACCCAGTGTATAATCCCACTCCCAACCCCCACCCACACTCTTCGAATCCTCTTTGCAAAACCTGGCAAGTCACGACTGCCTCTCCGACCACACTGCTGATCCACTGGCGACTGTTCAGGGACGTTGGATTTGTCCACACAGAGCGTTTCCGCCCACCTGTCTTCTCCTTGCTCTCCACGAGAGGGCGCCAGCAAGCCCTGTTTGGGCTGCGGCTTCCGGGGACCGTACACCAGACCCGCAGTTCCCAAAGCCTCTGGTGAACCGCACTTCGCAGGGCGCTGGGATTTAGGGACAACCTAAAGCGAATCAGCAGTGAGCACCTGTTCTTCAAAAAAATGAGATGGAGGGAAAGGGATAAGCTTTCTGTTCGCTGCAACCCATAATACCATTGTGTGCCTTGTTTATTGAAAACTTTTATTCAAAAGAATATGATAAATAATAACTCTACATGATAATTACAAGCTAGCTCGTATCTTTATAGGACATAAACCTGACTTTTAAAGTTGTTTTTAAATATTACATAAATAATAAAGTGACTTATTTTATGCTCAGGAAATTATTCTTGATGCCACACTGGGAAGCATTTTGAATACCAGGTTAAAGAGACTGAAGTTTTAATTTTTATTTATTTAGTTTGTATTTGAGAGGCAGAGAGAGAAAAGAGTTTGAATTCCCATCAGCTGGTTCACTCCCCAAATGGCCACAAAGGCTGGAGCTGGGCCAGGCAGAAGCAAGGAGCTGGGAACTTGATTCAAGCCTCCCATATGGGCGGCAGGAACCCAACTGCTTGAGCCATTGTGGCTCCCTCCCAGGGTCCTGTTAAGAGGAACCCGGAGTCAGAAGCAGAACTGAGACTCCAACCCAGGAACTCAGATGTGGCATGCAGGTATCTTAACACTCACTGTGACTGCCAGCTAAATGCTAGCCTCCCTAGACATTTTAAAACCAAGGCTTCGTGTGGGCCAGCAGCAAGGTTCACCTGGTGGTCGTGGGTTAAATGATCCGACACCAGGCAGGCAGCCTGGGTCATCTGGAAGTAGAAGAATGAGAAGGTTGAACTCAATGACAAAGGTGTAAGGAAAGAAAATGTGTGAGATCATGAAGGAGGCAATGACAAGACCCAGGTCCTGGGGCCAGCGCTGTGGCGCTATGCCAGCACCCCATATGGATGCCTGTTCGAGACCCGGCTGCTCCAATTCCAATCCAATTCTAATCCAGCTTCCTGGGGAAGCAGCAGAGGATGGCCCAGGTGCTTGGACCCCTGCTCCCATGTGGGAGACCCAGAAGAAGCTCCTGGCTTCAGCCTGGCTTAGACCTGGCTATTGAGGCCATTCAGGGAGTGAACCAGTAGATGGAAAATCAATCTCTCTCTCTCTCTCTTCTTCCCTCTGTAACTCTGCCTTTCAAATAAATCAATCTTTAAAAAAAAAAAAAAAAAAAGCCCAGGTCCTGACTGAAGAGGTGGAAGTGGACGGAATGAGATACACATGCAGACCTACCTCCCATCTGCTAGTTCACTCCCCCAGCGCCTGCAACAGCCAAGGCCAAGCCAGAAGCCCAGAACGCCATCCGGGTCTCCCAGCCGGGGGGTGTGGACCCACACAGCTGAGCCATCACCTGCTGCCTCCCGGGATGCACATGAGCTGGACGCTCCACCTGAAGCAGAGAAGCCAGGACTCAGCCAGGCACGGATACGAGACGCAGGTGCCCCCGGCGGCGACTCCACTGCTGCACCGAGTGCCCGCCCCCACGGCTCCACTGCAATGCCAGCAGCATTTTGTACACTTGGGAAACAGAACACACACGTGGCAAACAGGAGCCGTTCGATCTCCAGGCGAGGCTGGATAGAGGTTGCAGGCCGTGTAGTAACCGCGCCGGCTTCTGCCCTTCGCTGGCTGTTTGGTAGACAGCATGAAGAATGCCCACGTGGGACAGTAAGGGCCACGTTACACTCTGAGATCAACGGCATGCTAGCGTGCCTGTTTCAACAGAGCCAACCGGGTCACACCCCCGGGCAGGCCCAGGCACTGGGAGCTAAGATCCTCTGGCTTCCCCATTCCCCTCAAGTCCAGAGGACACCAGGCAAACCAAACATCTCCATCTCCTGGGCTCTTGCCACCCAGCGTGCAATCAAGGGTGGTGGAACAGCTGAACCGCGGCCACCCAATGACTCCTCCCTCGTCAGGACATCCTCATGGAAGCAGTCCCCCCTCCTCCCCAAGCAGGACTTCCCGTGGCCAGACGTGGAGGCTTCTCTGCGCAGCCTTGCAGGTCAGCCTGGAACACTCACTGCAGAGCAAGAGGATGCGCCCAGACCTGCTCAGTCACACCAGCACCCACCACAGCTCCCAAAACAAGCGTGGCCCAGGGCGTGGGACAGCAGCACAGGCAAACAGCCGGCAAACTTGCCTCTTACCAGTCCGTGCTGCCAATGGGTGCGTTTTCTCAGCACTTGCCAAGGAGTTCAAGGCCACACGTAAGCTATCCAGGGAGGGCTCTCCAGCCAGGAGAGGAGACGCATGGATCTCAGCAACCACGCTGTCTCATGCTAGACAGGAGCACAGAAAGTGCACATTTCTGCCTAACTGCCCGAGGCCACCTTCTCACCCAGTTTCACTCAAGGTGGGCCTGGTGCACAGCCGATGCCCTCAACACACTGGCGGAGCACCATTCGCCGGATACAAAGATGCTCCTGGGGCTGGCGCCGCGGCTCACTAGGCTAATCCTCCACCTGCGGCACAAGCACCCAGGTTCTAGTCCCAGTTGGGGCGCCGGAGTCTGTCCTGGTTGTTCCTCTTCCAGGCCAGCTCTCTGCTGTGGCCCGGGAGTGCAGTGGAGGATGGCTCAAGTGCTTGGGCCCTGCACCGCATGGGAGACCAGGAGGAAGCACCTGGCTCCTGGCTTCGGATCTGCGCAGCACGCCAGCTGTAGCAGCCATTTGTGGGGTTAACCAGCGGAATGAAGACCTTTCTCTCTGTCTCTCTTTCTCTCATTGTCTAACTCTGCCTGTCAAAAAAAAAAAAAAAAAAAGATGCTCCTGGAAGGTAGAGATCAAGTGCATGCAATCGCTGTGGCTTAATGGTCTGTGCACAACAGGACTTCCCAACATTTGGGGCAGGACAAGCCTTCGCGATAGGGGTCCTATATACTATAGGATCTCTGGCAGCACTCATGGCCTCCACACGCTCGATGCCAGCAGTGGCTCCTCTCTCAGCTGTGACATCAAGTGTCTTCCAACATCGCCCATTGAGAAAGTCTGGGTTACAGCCATTATGTCATCCCTCCTGCTAAGGCCGTGTGTTCTGGGATTTCTCTGTGTTCCTAAGGAAATTATGCTTCCTAAAACCTGACTTCAGAATCTTATTCTCTGTTCATTCACAATGTTGATCCATTAATAGAATAAGTAAACGCAATGCAATTTGTGAACAGAAGAAGGTAGCAGCCATGCCCTTGCCCACAGCACCTGCACTGTCTTTGTCATTGGCACATCTTAGTAGGAGCACCCAGGAAGCCATCCTTGGACAGATTGGGCATTCTGTGACAAACACCAGAGATGTCCCTTCCTCCCAACACTTTACAAGAGTTGTTTAAACAAACCCAGAGCACTGGGACTTCAGCTCTGGGGGCTCAGCCTGCTCCTGTCTGCCAGGGGCACAGAGCTGGGCAACATGGCCCGTGCCCCCTCTGAAAGATCACCTGCTCCACCATGACCCAACAGCTGGGATGTCAAATGGTGAGGATCTTAATCTTAGGCTGCATCCAAGGCTGGCCCAGGAACCACCTTCCACATTTCCGTGTGCCCCTGCCTCCTGCTGCAAGGCCTGAGCCAGAGATGGGAGTCAGAGTTCATGGCCTCAAAACCCCATACTCCAACTTCTAAGCATCTCGCCAAGATCCACCAGCTGGCCCCTCTCACGGGGTGTAGGCAACAGAGGTACAGGAGCCCAATGACCCAGGTCAGCTGCAGAAGTAACTGTCAGGAGACGAGAGCGAGCCAGAGGCAGGTGCCCCTCGGGCAGGTCCTGCTCTGCTCTTCTTGCTGCAGGGTTGCCCAGGACACAAAGGCATCGTCAGACCCCGTGCCCGCTCCCGGCAGTGAGTCAGCACCGCCCAGCAATGCTAATTCCATGCTTATTCACAACTTATAATTTTAGTACCACGGGGCAAAGCTTTAAAAAAGAACCCTGAGAAACCCACCCACCTATGACACGCCAGTTCCCGACCGGGTGGACATCCTTAGTCACTGACAGCAGCTGGGCCCTGCTTCCTCGTCGCCTTGCTCTTCCCATCTCTAGACATTCTGCCAAGCAGACACTGACTCAGAAGAAGTCGGTGTAGCAATTCAGATCTGTGTGGAGGCCTTGAGAAGATCGGAAGGACTGGGGAATAAATATCCTTCCATTGCACTAGACTCTGGGTGTTCAAACAAGACGGAGAACAAGCTGTGCTAACACACCTGGTTTCCAGGCCAGGCTTCCCTTCAGCCCCTGAGACGTCAGGGTGGAGATGCTTCCCGGCTTGGAATGATCCTGCAAGGCCCGTGTGGGGGACTCCGTGCAGTACCTTGTCCCAGCATGAGCCGTCTCCGTGAATAAAACACCGTGCCAGAGACTCAGTCCTCCAACTCGGTTCTGTTCTGCCCAGGTCTGTAGGGAACCAGCCTCCCAGACCTACCCCCTTGCTTTCCCCAGAGTCAGAGTTCCAACCGAATAAGGCCAAGGCAAGTTCCCCAACACACAGACGGCTGCTAGTCTCTCTGTTACACAGTTCCTGATGACAGACTGCACCCTCACCCCCGGCAGCTGGTGCAAACAGTTGCCACCCAGGACCTAGGCAGATCTAGTCCCCACCCCTCCAGAAACATCACTGTGAGAGCCTGATGCAGTCTGTCACAAACAGGCCCGCGTCTGCCCTGTGTGAGGACCGAGTGTCTGGTGGAAGAGACCGTTCCCAGGGCACAAGCCAGACCAAAGCCAGATCATCTCACACCTCCATCTCAGCCAACAGCCCCTCTCGTATGTAGACACCCACAGGCACGCTGCAGCCGGGAGCGGGTCTGGGCCAAGGCAGGCTCCTCCTGCTCTGGGCACAAAGCACTGCTATGTCATAACCAACAAGATGCATGGACTGGAGGCCAATGGTTCCTGACATCTTTGTCAGCTGATCAAAGCCAAGGACTATGCTCAGAAAAATGCATTTTCACACAGAATTGACAGTATTTTCAGGGAGTTCAGACATACCCAGGGGAGGAAACACACACACACCACAGCCAGGGCCCACTAAAAACCCGTTCCTTGGTCACGCAGCATTAAAGCAAGAGGCACTATGTGCTTACCACTGGCCATGTGGCACTGTGCAACCATGTCTTGGAACCCAGCAGCAGGGCTTTCCAGACCAGCCAAGGGCTAGGCCTACAAAGCTCTGGCTTGCTCACTCCTATGTGAGCGCCCGTGCCTTTGTCCTCTGACCCTCTCAACAATGCCACGATGCGGGACCACTGTTTCCATTTGACAGATGAGGGCACTGAGGCTTGGAGAAGCAAGATACCCTTCTCAAACAAAACCCACACGACTCAAACAAAGCCAGGCACGACGGCTAACACACAGAGGGCCCATCACCTGCACCAGGCATCGCCAGCCTGGGAAGAGGACTTGCCCTGAAGTAGGAGAAAACAGCCCAAATCCTAAAATACTTGGTGAGGGGGGTCGCTGGAGCCTATGGCTAACTTTGCTCGCAAACTGGGGTGGTCTTCATTTGCACTTGCTTTTGACTGGTCAGGGGGTAAAAGCAAGCATGTAACTTTGAGGAGGCTCACGCTTTCTGAATTTGCAGCAAAACTGCAGAAAGACCACTCGTTTCAAGGAGGAAGCCTCTATTGCTTCATGCACGTACAACGTGGGCCACACAGAGAGCAAGAACAGCTCTGTATGGAAGTTGATCATTGATAGGTTATCTTAGCTGTAGTCATAGGAAGCCAAGAAACCGGGGCATCTAACATGTGCCTTTTGAGATACCAGTTGCCAAGCACAGGTGGTGAAGTCATCAGAAAAACAAACATTTCGGGAGTGGCTCCTTTGTGCCTGGCACTGTGCTAAGCACTAGAGATAGAGAGGGGGTGAGGCAAGGTCCTGACCGCATTGAACTCAGCATCTAGCTGGCGGGGGAAGGGAAACACATGACCAGCTGGAAGAGCAATGTGCTAACTGCTTCACCAGCACAGGAGCCTGGTGCCAAGGGCCAGTGAGGAGGGCTGAGTAATGACGGGGGAAGGTCTCAGACGTTCAGGAGGGGTCTCGGGAGGCCAGGCGAGCAGGAAGGAGATCCCAGGTCATTCTTTCGTTAAAAAAAAGATTTATGCTAAAGATAGAGTGATAGAGACAGAGATCTTCCATCTGCTGGTTCACTCCCCAAAAGGCCATAGTGGTTGCGGCTAAGCCAGGAGCCTGGAACTCCATCCAGGCCTGCCATGTGAGCTGCAGAGGATCAAACACGTAGGCCATCTTCTGCTGCCGCCCCAGGTAGATCAGCAGGAAGCTGGGTTGGAGGCAGAGCAGCCAGGACTCGAATTGGCACTCATGGTATGCCAGAGTCGCAGATGGCAGCTTAACCCACTGTGCCTAGAGCACCAGCCCCCAGAAGATGTTCTTGACAGAGGATTCAGTGTGCACTGAGACCCTGGGGGAGACCTGCTGGGGACAAGGGCTGGCGAGGTGGACCCTTGGTGCCAGGCTGGAGACGCAGGACGTGAGCCAGAAAAGGGAGATAGGGGCCAGATGACGAAAGCCTGTGCCATATGGAGACACCAAGAAGGTTCTTCTCCACAGAGAAAGGACTCGATCAGATCTGCGGAGCAGGACAATAGCTGTGACCTCGGCAAGAGAGGCAGAGCCTGTCTCCCAGACACAAGCAGGAAACGGTGCACACCTCTGCAACAATTTAAGCGGAGGACGGAAGGGTTGGATCCCAGCTCCAGCTGCCTTCCTGAACGAACCTGCATGAGCCAGCAGGGCGTGAGGGTGGCAGGCAGAAGACAGAACAAGAAAGGCCTGCAAGGCGTCTAAGTTAAGCAGCTGGCCAATGGCAATGTCCTTCAGAGAGGCAGCATGGAGATAATGAGTCGCATTCGGAACATGTTGCTTTGGAGTGGCCAAAGCAGAGTAGGTAAGTGATGGGTAGACGATAGCTTTAGAGGGTTAGAAGAGACAAAGCACGAGGAAAATGAGCCGAGAACTAAGGATATGCGAGGGTACTTCAAGAATTTCATGAATGTTGGGTATTAGGCCTAGTAGTTGGGATGTCTGCATCCCCCATCAGAGTACCGGGTTCAATGCCTGCCGCCAGCTCCTGACTCCAGCTTCCTGCTAATGCAGATCCTGCAAGGTGGCAGCATTGGCTCAAGTGATTGAGTCCCTTCCACCCACATGGGAGATCTGGATTGAGTTCCCAGATTCAGCCTGGCCCAGCCCCAGCAGTTGCAGGCATTTGAGGGTGAACCAGTGGATGAGAGATCCCTCTCTGGATCTCTGTTTCTCACTTAAACTTAATTTTAAAAATTAAGTTTATTTTGGTGCAAAAATGCATAGTTTTTTCATAACTAGTATTTTTCCATAAACTTTGTGAAGCCTTCTTATAGAACCTTAGAAATATTGGTATAGGAAGGAGCTCAAGGAAAGAAGAGCCTGCTAAGGCAACCAGAACAGCCAACTATGGCTCGTGGACAAGACACTTTCCAGGAAGGGGCGACCAAGCACCAAAAGCTACAGAGGGGCAAGGGAGTATGAGCCTTACGAGGAAGTCCCTGGACTGGGCAGGGAGAAATTCAGAACCCAGTGGGAGTGGGAGTGGGAGTGGGAGTGGGGGCAGCAAGTTCACACGACTCCTGAAAGGGTTTTGGCCAAGGAAGGAAGGAGACAGATCATCTGTCCTCACAGATAAAGCTTTCACTGTTCTCTAGAGTGGGACCTATTCCACGCCAGGTAGAAGCTCCCTCAGCCGCATCCCTTAACACTGGTGTTTAAGCTAGGCAAGAGCTTAGCAACCTGTACATGCAGTAGCCAAAGTCCAGAACTGGCTGGCATAGATGCTACTTGCAAGTGCCGCCAAGTGTTAAGAACTTCGATGGCCCTAGAAAATTGCTCACCGTCCCCATGAGAGGTGGAGGCTTATGTGGCCAACAGGGAGAAGAGATCTTACAAACAAAACTTGAAGCCAACAGCAAAGGTGGCAAAGGGACTGTTAATTTTGAGAACACCTAGTTGAAGCTTCTGGGAGGCAGAATCTGCTCAGACAGCACTCAGAATATTAGCAGCATACCTTAACAAGTAAGCAAAAGAACGAAACAATTCTAAAGTTTGCAGACTTTTAGACTAAGAAGAGTCATAATGGATATCCACAAGACTGATCTGCAAGCATGTCCACTATAGCTGTGTTTATAAGAGTAAAATCTGGGGCAGGCATTTGGCGCAACAGTTAAACAGTTAAATCGCTGCTTGGGACACAGACATCCCATATCCAAGAGCCTGGCTTTGAGTCCTGGCGGCTCCTGGCTCCTCCCATTCAGCTTCCTGCTGGGCTGATGTATGTCCTGGGAGGCGGCAGCAGCTGATGGTTCCAATATCTGGGTTCCTGCCACCCCCATGAGAGACAGATGGAGTTCCTGGCTTCAGCCTGGCCCAGCCCCGCTACTGCAGGCCTTTGGAGAGTGAAGCATAAGATGGAAGATCTCTCCTTCACCTTTCCCCATTCTTCATCTCTCTGCCTTTCAAATAAAGTGAAAACATTGTAAATAAAGTAGGAATAATGTAAGCTTCCAAGAACAGAGAGTGGACTAGACACACCATCCTGCATCTCCACAGGACACAAAAGTATGTAACTATAACATCGAATAAATGACTAACAGCCCAGAAAAATGTTCACATTAAATTATTTAAAGATAGTTCAAAAATGCTTATATGTGTGTATATATATATATATATATCCATTCCCACTCACATAGACAACACACTAAAACAGTGTATACCACAATAGCAACACACTGAAACAAAAGACTAGGGATGGGCCCAGTGCTGTGGCATAGTAGGCTAAGCCTCCGCCCGAGGCACCGGTTCGTGTCCCAGCTGCTATTCTTCTGATCCAGCTCTCTGCTAGGCCTAGGAACTGGGAAGGCAGTGGAAGATGACCCAAGTGCTTGGGCCCCGGCACCCGTGTAGTAGATTGGGAAGAAGCTTCTGGCTAGGCCCAGCTGCAGCTGTTGCTGCCATTTGGGGAGTGAACCAGCAGATGGAAGACCCCTCTGTCTCTCCCCCTGTCTGTAACTCTACCTCTCAAAATCTTTAGGACTAGATGAACACATACCAAAACAGTATCAAAATTTCTTGTAGTAAAATTATGGGTGGTTTTCATTTACTTCTTGTACCTCTATATTTCCCAAAATATTTAGAAGAAAGTTCTCTTGCTATTAAAAGCTGTCATTTTAATATAAATGGTTTATATATAACAAAAATCATCTTTTTTTCATATAAAAGTAATAGAATCTGATTAAATACCCTAAAATGATTAAAGCACATAAGGAAAATTTCAAAGTATCCCACTTCCCTAATTTTTCCAAATCAAATCCCCCCCTAGGAAATCACCAATACCTTTGTTACACCACTGTAGACTTTTTCTGTCTAAATATATGCATACTTGTAATTGCAAACAAATTCTTGTGTTCTCACTGAAGTGGACACCCAGTCAGCAACTTCCTATGAAGGTCCAGAGTGAACATTTCCACTTTCAGTTCAGTCTTTTGCTACCTTTGAACTCTGCCACTGCAGCGTGACAGCAGCCATAGACAATACGTAAACAAATGAGCGCAGCTGTTTTCCAATAAAACTTTATTTACAACAACAGGCAATGAGCTTGGCTTGGCTCCAGACCCCTGAACTTCAGTGAACAAGAGAAGTGCCAACTTAAGAAAACGGTAAAATTGCCAACTTACTGAGCACGCAGGCCCACACTCGCAGCTTGTCTGGCTTGTGTCATGTTCACACCTTTGTAGCCCATGTCCACGCTTCAGAGGTGCCACATGGGACGTCTTCCTGTTTAACGTCAGCAGTAACGATGACCTTTCCCATACAGGCTTCCCCACCTTCGACCTGGCTTCAATTTAGCGAGTGTCACCTCCCACGGCTCCACACCCAGGCCACCTGGACAGAAGCCAACATTGCTTTGGAAACCCTCATGGAGCACGCACTGTGTGTAGGGCACTGTGCTATCTCACCCTCATGGTCATCGCGACAGCATTATGATCAAGGCCCAAGTCTCTTCTCAACCATTTCCAGTCACTACATTAGAGATGACTCAATGAATGAGCTAGAAGCAAAGCCAGACACTGGCTTGGTAGTGAAAAAGGTACCAGTGCATACTAGGTGCTCAGCAAACCCAAGTCTCCTTAGCACCTAAACTCTACAGTAGTACATGCTAGGTCCACAGTCACAGGTGTCTCAAACAAGTTTCTAGAGTTCACAATCTGAATCACTTGGCCTCCTTATTACCATGCAGATTTTAATTCAGAAAGTCTGGGTGGCAGCCGGTACGGTGCAGTAGTAGGTTAAGCATCCACCTGGGTGTTGGCATCCTGGGACTCTAATTCCTTTTTTTTTTTTCTAAATATTTATTTATTTGAAAGAGTTACACACAGAGAGAAGGAGAGAAAGAGAGAGAGAGAGAGAGAGAGAGGGGTCTTCCATCCCCTGGTTCACTCCCCCAGATGGCTGCAATAGCCAGAGCTGCTCAAATCCAAAGCCAGGAGCCAAAAGTTTCTTCCAGGTCTCCCACGCGGGTGTAGGGGTCCAAGAATTTGGGCCATCTTCTGCTGCTTTCCCAGGCCATAGCAGAGAGCTGGATAGGAAGAAGGGCAACCGAGACTCGAACCGGCTCCCATATGGGATGCCGGTGCTGCAGGCTGGGGCTTTAACCCCAATGGTGGTCCCTACTCTACTTCCAATCCAGCTCCTGCTCAAGTGCCTGTGAAAGCAGTAGAAGATGGCCCACGAGCTTGGGCCCCTGCACCTACGTGGGAGACCTGGAAGAAGCTCCTGGCTTCGGATTGGCCCAGCTCCAGCCACTGCGCCATTTGGGGAGTGAACCAGTGGATAAAAGCTCTGTTTCTCCCCTTCTCTGTAACTCTGCCTCTTAAATAAATCTTTAAATAAAAAAAAAATAATAATAAAAAAAAAAAAGTCTGGGTGAGGCCCAGGATTCTGCATCTCTAACAAGCTCCCAGAGGAGGTTCCCAATCCAAGTAGCAAGGCTGTAGGAGGATGGAGGCAGAGGTCCCAAAGCCTGGGGAACAGGGCTCCTGCTTCTTGGGAAGCTCACTGTCGGCGTCTCACCTTTTCATCACGACGAGAAACCGGAGAAAACTAACTTTATCAAGAGACGATGTCTAGTTAAGTCACGGTTCTGGAGGCTGAAGGCCAAGTCGAGGCGGCCCCACCGTGAGGGCTCCGAGGAGCGCTGCAGTGGTGGAGAAAGACGGTCCCCAGCGAATCAGGGAGCAAAGTGAGGAGCGGGTGCCACGCGGGCTTTGGTAGCCAGCGCAGCGAGCCCCTCCTCCCCAGGACACCCCCAGTCGCCACGGACCACCTCCTAACCCACCTCGGAAAGGCCACGGTTGGATCAAGCGTCTGCGCCCTTGGCGTCAAATCTTGTTCAGATCATAGCAGGTGGCTGAGAGAGGGCTGTTTTTGACCACCGGCATCTCGCAGAATGGCTTTTCTGAGCCCAAGAGTAGGTCCCGTCGCTTACAGGCCCAGAAACCCAGTCTACCAGTCTTTATGGCATAGCTAGAAGGTCCTGACTACAAAGCATTGAGAGAGGGAGACTAAAATCGGGGCAAGATGGGGACGGAGCCAGGACGGAGGCACTGTTCTTTCCTCCTCTTCCCCTCAAGGGAGGGCCCAGAGCAGACTCTGGGATGGGAGGCCCTGCGGGGCTCCCCCAGGGCTCTATCCCCGGGAAAGGCGAGGGAACCAGGCACCGAGGCTCTCTGCGTCGGGTGGGCGTAGTCTGAGCTCACGGAGGCCCTGGGAGGTGAGGAGAGTGGCCAGGTACACTCGCCCCAAGGAGAGGACAGCAGGGAGCCAGGCAGCGTCCTGATGAGCTCAGCCCCACCCCACCCCGTCCCCCCCCACCCCCGGTTCCCCCTGCTCTCCTCCTGCCCCCCTCCCCATCAGCAGGAAAGGAGCCAGCGTGCTGCCGTCCACGTGCTTGCGGATTCCAGCGATTATTGCCCACAGCTGGGTGGGCTGTGAGCCCCGGGATGGAGCCAGCCTCCCTCAGGTGGTCTAGCCCACTTTCAGGGTACCAGGGGAGATAAGGAGGCCCGTTGATCAGGAGAGCAACGCCACCCACTGAAACCTACATGGCATTGCCCTGGCAGAGGAGGCAAATCTGGAGCCAAAGGTGGTGGGTGGACTGAGCCCTGGGATCCGGATAGGGATAGCCAAGGGTGTCCCTATGCCTGCAGAGACCTCACCCCCACCCCGCACCCCCCACCCCAGCCAGGCTATGAGCCCTTGGCCTTGGCTGGTGATCCAAGAAATTCCAACTTGTCTCTCTTTCCTACACCTAAGTGCAACCGTATCCTCTCTGTTTCCACTGCCATTAGCCAAATTCTCCTTTATTTCCCCATGTTTTCACTGTATATTGCGCCTTCCCAATTTCTTAGATTATGTCCCTTTGGTTATAGATTAAATTGGGTGACTCCTAAGTACCCAAGAAGCACTCTTCAAATATGTTTTTTAATTTTTAACATTTATTTTATCTGAAAGGCAGAAAGACAGAGACCACACATCCTCTGGTTTACTTCCCAAATGCCTGAAATGGCCAGAGTTGAGTCAGGCCACAGCCAGGTGCCTGGAACTCAATCCAGGTCTCCTGTGCAGGTGGCAGGGACTCAAATATGTGAGCCATCACCTGCTGCCTCCCAGGGTGCATGTTGTCTGGAAGCTGGAGCTGGGAGGGGAGCCAGAACTCAAACCAGGGCCTCTGATATGGGATATGGACGTATCTAAGTGGGTCTTAAGCACTGTGACAAACACCCACTCCGTATGCGCTCTTTAATTTCACCAGCCAGCTGCACTGAAAGGAGATTAACACCCAAGAAGATTTGTGGAAGTATGCCCCCGGCCCCGCCACTCAGCTATAACTTGTTGCTGTCATCATTGGTTCAGTCAATAAATATTTATCACTCACTTTTCCTTGCCCCATACTAGACACAGGGAATCAAATAGGAATAACACGTTCCTCTGTGTTTCCGAAGTAGGGGTTCCTGGTCTAGGGAGAGAGACAACACACACTAGATGATACCAATGCAGTTGGGGTGCTAACGAGTGGTGCTGTCCAAAGCACCACGGAGTTCAGAACAGGGCAGATGACACCACCAGAGAGCTGAGTAAGAGACTGAGTCACGGGAAACACAGCGACTTTGGGCTGGAGCTGGGAGATACAGACTGATTTCACCAGTTCTAAGCCCCAGATTTCTCCCATTTTCACATCTCTAAATCAGTGTGTGTCATGCGGTCCCTGTCAGCCGGGTAGGTGGGTAATCATGTCACAGTCAGCAGTGCCTGACACCACCAGGCACAGTCAGCAAAGCATCAGCATCCACTCTCGAAGAGTGGGGGAGGATGCCGGAGACCACAGTGGAACACCCTTTTAGGAAATGCTGCATCACCAGCACATCTGACGGGAAAGAGGGTGATTCTATGTGGAAAATCAGAGCGGAAACCCATCCATATCAAAGTGCCTGGGTTTGAGTCCTGGCTCTGCTTTCAATTCTAACTTCCTGCGAATGTGCACCCTGGGAGGCAGCAGGGGATAGCTCAAGTACTTGGGTCCCTGACACCCATGTAGAAGACCTGGACTTAGTTCCAGCTTCCTGGCTTCACCATAGCCCAGTCCTTGCATTTGAGTAATGAATCAGCAGATGGAAGATCAATCGATTGATCTCTTTCTCTCTTTCTGACTCTCAAACAAAAATGAAAAAAAAAAAAGATAATCTGAGTTGCATAGTAGTGATGGTTGCACATCTATGAATAAATTAAAAACCACTCAACTGTACACCGGACAGGGTGTGTTTTATGACATGTAACCTCAGCTCATTTTTTTAAGTGGGGAGAAAGTTTGGAAAATTAGAAAAGTCCTGTGGCCGGCGCCACGGCTCAATAGGCTAATCCTCCACCTGTGGCGCCGACACACCAGGTTCTAGTCCCGGTCAGGGCGCCGGATTCTGTCCCAGTTGCCCCTCTTCCAGGCCAGCTCTCTGCTGTGGCCTGGGAGTGCAGTGGAGGATGGCCCAAGTCCTTGGGCCCTGCACCCCATGGCGCACCTGGCTCCTGCCTTCAGATCAGCGCTGTGCACCAGCCGCAGCATGCCAGCTGTGCCGGCCATTGGAGGGTGAACCAACGGCAAAGGAAGACCTTTCTCTCTGTCTCTCTCTGTCACTGTCCACTCTGCCTGTTAAAAAGAAAGAAAAGTCCTGGAGGTGGATGCTGCTGTATGAAGGTCCTTAATGTCAGCTATATTTTTTAAAATAGTTAAAATGATAACTTTCATATTATGTGTATTTTACCACAAGAGTTGGAGGGGATAGGACCACAAGGCTCTTCCTCATCCACTCACAAACTATGTGATGACTCAACTCTTTCTCCAGAGTCCTGTGGAAATGGTGTTCATGTAGAGGATCCTTCGTGTACTGCAGCTATAGTTGATTAAAGAATGAAAATGGAGATTTGGAGAATTAGTAACACCGAGGCAAATCCTCTCTAATCTCTGGAGAAAGTAACAAGCAAGGGAGAGAAGGATACCAGTCTGTAAAGGTGAAACCAAATGTTGAGCTGACCACAAATGTATGGACAAAACAACTGCAACTCCATCAAGGACCCCCACTGGTCTGAAGAAGGAACATCTGGCACTCAGAGGACCCCTTTGATCTCAAACGACCACAGCAGGGGTCACACGCAGAAGTCTCCAAGCCTGGAGGTCTGAGCAGTAAGAGTGACAGCCACAGAGGTCAGGCTTGCACTGGACTGGCCCCAGGTCTTCCTTCCAGGAGAGCAAGTTTTCCCCATCGTTCCCTCCCCTGAGGGTCCGCACAGCTCTCCTCGGGACTGTCCTTCCTGCCGAGTGGGGATGGGATATCTCCTCCCACCAACACAAAATGGCCTGCATAACCATTTGTTGCTGACTCCCTTTCAACCCAAGAGCTAAGGTGAGAACACACACTTGCAGAGAACAAATCACTGTCTTCCCAAAACATCAGATACAATGTTTCTATTTTTTATTTTTTTAAAGATTTATTTTATTTATTTGAAAGACAGAGTTACAGAGAGAGAGGTGTCTTCCATCCGCTGGTTCACTCTTCAGATGGCCTCAATGGCCAGAGCTGTGCCAATCCGAAGCAAGGAACCAGGAGCTTCTTCCGGGTTTCCCACACGGGTGCAGGGGCCCAAGGAGTTGGGCCCAGGCCATAGCAGAGAGCTGGATAGGAAAAGGAGCAGCTGGGACTAGAACCGGCGTCCATATGGGATGCCAGCACTTCAGGCCAGGGCTTTAACCTGCTGTGCCACAGCGCCAGCCCCAACAATATTTCTAATAAATAGGTTAAGAGCAGAGCTCTCCATCAGAAGTAAGGTGGGCATTACAGCTTCTCCAGGTGCTTTGCTTCTTTCAAATATGTTCAACAATAGGAAGGAACGGGCTCCCAGTACCTGCAGGGTCCACACACACAGCAGGGAGCCTCAACTAGGAGGGAATGGGCTCCCAGTACTTGCCAGGTCCACACACACAGCAGGGAGCCTCGACACACCAACTGTGGAAAGTTAGCCTTCCAGTAGCTCTCCCGGGAGCAGTCTCACTGGGAAGAAGGCCCCAGAAACTGACTAGCAGCAGGTTGAATGAATGTGATTTATCCAGGGGACAGCAGGTTCCCTGTAGAGGCCATGTGGTCGGAAGGGACAGATGAGCAGAAGTGTAGAAGAGAACCAGATTCTCTAAGACAGTGAATCCAATACAACTCACTGAGGACCCAAATCAATAATGAAAAGGGAATTGGCAGTGTCCAAGGAGGAGAGTGATGAGTTAAGACAGATGTTGTTACAGATCATTGGGACCTCTGGGTGGGCGAGGAGTGGAGAAGGTACAAATCTGCCTGCAAACTGTCCAGAAGGCCCAGAAGGCCCTGGACTGCCGTGTGATGGGCAGGCAGCACTGCAATGCAGACAGGAAGTCACTCATTAAAATCGCCAGGGATCAATGTTCAATTCAGTGGGGGAAGTGAGAGTCGGGCAGCTACAGATGATCGAAGGTTTCCAGCTAAAGTTAGAGGTTGGGTGTGCCCTTTAGCTTAGGGCATCTTAACCACAAGTCCATGTTCTCTGTTCCGGGACTGGACTTAGTCATCTCTTACCCACACTTGCTGTGGGGCCTGCTGGCTTCTATACACTGATCACACAGGGGCAAGGTCACCCTAAGAATCTCAATTGGGGGCTGGCGCCACGGCTCAATAAGCTAATCCTCCACCTTGTGGCGCTGGCACACCGGGTTCTAGTCCCAGTCGGGGTGCCGGATTCTGTCCCAGTTGCCCCTATTCCAGGCCAGCTCTCTGCTGTGGTCCGGGGAAGGCAGTGGAGGATGGCCCAAGTGCTTGGGCCCTGCACCCCATGGGAGACCAGGAGAAGCACCTGGCTTCTGCCTTTGGATCAGCACGGTGCGCCCCGGCCGCAGCGGCCATTGGAGGGTGAACCAATGGCAAAGGAAGACCTTTCTCTCTGTCTCTCTCTCTCACTATCCACTCTGCCTGTCAAAAAAAAAAAAAAAAAAAAAAAAAAAAAAAAAAAAAGAATCTCAGTTGGGGCCGGCATTGTTGTGCAGTAAGTAAAGCCGCCACCTGTGATGCTGGCATCCCTTATCGGTGCTGCTTGCATCCCAGCTGCTCCACTTCTGATCCAGCTCCCTGCTAATGCACCTGGGAAAGCAGTGGAGGATGGCCCAAGTGCTTGGGCCCCTGCACCCACATCGGAGACCCAGAAAAAGCTCCTGGCTCCTGGCTTCAGACCGTTCCAGAAGAAGGAGTCATAAAGAAAAGATCATGGCTGCTTGCTGACAGCACAGCCCACCCTTCAGGAGATAACAGCTCTGCCCACTTCCAAAGCGAGCAACATGGTGTCTGAAGAGGTGAGAGGCACAACGGCATAACCATGAAGAGCTTGGCTTTCGGAGATTAAGAAACTTAAGTCTCTGTCTTGCCACTTACTAGCTGTGTGCCCTTAGGTCATTGTTTTACCCTCTCTCAGCCTCAGTTTGTTAAATGATGCGTACAAACAGCTTAGCAGAGTGAATGGCACATCCTGGATACGAAACAGGGTTAAACATCCCTGGGTGCGTTGAAGGCGGGAGGGTTTGAAGTGCAGCCAGTCGGATTAAGCAGCGGTTTTCAAAGCATCTAGAGCACCCTCCCTGTAACCAATCCTTCCTATCATGACCCAGGACACGTGTGGACATAAGACTGAAACAAAACAAGTTTTGCCAAACAGTAATTATCTTTACCATAGCAACATATGATAAACTCTGGGACGTTCAAGTCTTTATTTGCCTATTTTGTCTCATTTATTCATTTATTTCTAAAAAATTTTTTTGAAACTTACAGAAAAGTTGAGGGAATAATACGAGACACCCTTCACCCACAGCAGTTTATCACCATCAGCACTGTTGACATTCGGGGTGGCTCATTCTCTGTTGTATGGGAGTGTCCTGCACATTGAAGGACATTCAGCCTTTTTTTTAAAGATTTTATTTATTTATTTGACAGGTAGAGTTACAGACAGTGAGAGAGAGAGACAGAGAGAAAGGTCCTCCCTCCATTGGTTCACTCCCCAGATGGCCGCAACAGCCAGAGCCGTGCCAATATGAAGCCAGGAGCCAGGAGCCAGGAGCCTCCTTCTGGTCTCCCATGCAGGTACAGGGCCCAAGCACTTGGGCCATCCTCCACTGCCTTCCCAGGCCACAGCAGAGAGCAGACTGGAAGAGGAGCAACCGGTACTAGAACTGTCATCCATATGGGATGCCAGCGCCGCAGGCGGAGGATTGACCCACTGCACCACGGCGCCGGCCCTGAACATTCAGCTTTGATCCAGGAGATGCCATCAGTAGGGACCCCATACACACACCCATTTGTAACAACCAAAAATATCCCCAACATTGCTAGATGTCCCCCAGTGGGTAAAATCATCCCCGCTGAGAACTGTTGAGCTAGAGCCGCCAAGAGTTAACATGTTGTCTATTCTTTATCTTTCCCCCCACTCCCTGCTCATGCACGCTCATATATAGACCTATCTTTTGGTTGAACCATATGAAAGTAAATTACAGATTTCAACACCTCAATGCATGGTCAGGCAGCTCCTTAAGAATCAGGCAGCGTCTCACACAACCACAGTGTCACAGCTGCCCCTAAAAATGCACATGAATTCAGGATGTCTTTTCTCCTTCCTTGTTGCTTGTAATCCACCATGTTGACTTCAAGCCCCATGACCTGGAGTTTGAAGGTGAGAGAAGGAGGATTACAGATACAAACATAGCTCTCTTCTGCTGAAGATCACTGAAGGCCAGAACAGGCCCATCCCTGCAGCAGTAAAGGTATGCAAGAAGTCATGCCCCAGTGCACATTAACAGGACTCTCCCCACACCCCCTGCTGTGCTGCCCTCCTGGCTGCTGCCTCCCCATCCCCACCCTTTGGCAGCACTAGGGGCAGGAGGCGCAGCCAGCTCCACCCCACAGGGGACCCAGGAGCTGCCCCAGGCGCCGGCGGGCACAGTGCGGTGTGCGCCCCGGCCTGTCGGCTCGGAGCTGGTGGGGCCTGCTGAGCTGGGTACGCGGCAGCCCGACCACATCACAGGCCCAGGCTCCGGCTCCGGCTCAGGCAGGCCGCCCACCCCTCCCCTGTTTGCTAAGTTCCTTTCCTTTACCTGCGCTGGCTCCAGGAAAGCGGTTACAAGTCAGCCCAGAACCTGCCAACAGGCCTGGCCTGAGCAACATGAAAGTGCGTGAGTCACCAGCCGTCTCTGATGCTCCTGACCTTATAAATCTGGCCTTTGAATCCAGCATGGGGATCCAAACAGCAGACACACTTGAAAATGAGCCCTACCAAAAACTGATGGGGACTCGCCCCCAGAGCCGCTCCACCCCCTGCCAATCCACAGGCGCTCTGGAAGGCTCAGGGAGGGGTGAGAGGCCTCACAGGCAGGCCCAGGCCCGCGCCTCCGCAAAGGGGCTTCATGCTGCTCTTGCTTTTGTTTTCTTACAGAGGCTTGAACCCCTGCACAGGCCAGACTTCCTGGCAGACCAAGAATTCCTCCGGCTTGAAGATTAGAGACAGAGAGTTAGACCAGTGCCAATATTTAAGGAGAGAGGATTGATTGCCTGCTGAACCCCAAGGGCAAACCTCCACTGAGGAGAAGTCCAGGAGGCAGCTGCTGGGACGGCAGTTCATCACCTGTAAGGAGAACCCCACGTTCAGGTTCCATAGCCCCGCGGCAAGAGCAGTGGAGAGACTGCCTAGTGGGTAGCAGGATGCAGAGGGGCCGTTTTGGTGATGGGGCCACGGAAGGAAATGAATGGCCCTGGCAGTGAATGACCGTGGCACCCCCACACTGCTCCAGCGAATCAGGACGAAGGTGAAGCCATTTCCAAAGCTGACAGCACAAGGACTGTGGTCGAAAGCAGCCACAGGTGGGACACCACAGGTATTCATTGCTTGCTCAAACTGCTTTCTCCGACTGTTCTTGCCGTGATGTCTTCAAGTTGGTTATCACAATCCAAAATGCTCTCATTTATTTACCTTGTTTCCTACCTGTGTTCCTCTGCCCCCGAATTATAAGGACCTGAGAGCCTTGCGTATATTGTTCATCATTGCATCCTCAGTTCTGAGAACAGAATGCAGAACGTAATGTAAGCAGAGTTCAGAAGGCGTTTAACCGAGTGAGCGCCATGTCCTGGTCCGCATGGGCTGCCGTAGCAAAAGACCTGGTTGCTTAAACCACAGACTCGTACCTCTCACAAGCCTGGGAAGTCCAAGACCAATAGGCCAGCCCACTGGGTTCCTGGCGAGGGCTCTCCTCCCGGCTTGCAGATGGCCACCTTCTTGCTGTGCCCTCACACAGGAGACAGAAGCTGGAGAGAGAGGCAGAGACTGGGTGGGGGGGAAGGGCGCTCTGCTGTCTCTTCCCATAAGAGCGCTAATCCCTCCTGAGGGTCACCCCTCATGACTTCATCCAAAGCAGATTTACATCCCAAAGGCCCCATCTCCAGATGTAGGGGATGAGGGATTCAGTGATGAACTGGAAGGGGTCACCATGCACTTCACAGTGGTCTCCTGTCAATTATAGAAAGGCAAGTATGACTTATCCCACTCAACAGAGGAAGAAAGTACAGCCGGCAGAGGTCAAGTCACCCAGCTAATCAGGGGTGAGGCCTGGGCTTCAAAACCAGGGCTCCTGCCTGCAATCCCCAGGCTACCTACAACCAGGAGAGGTGTGAAAGTCAGCTCTATCCTGCTCTCCTCCCTCGGGGTCCTGCAGTTTGTCTGCACTCACAGAAGGGTCCCCGAGATGGGGGCGTTGCTTTCATCAACTTGGGTCTAAAATCAGGAGAACGCTTTCTCAAACCACGGGAAGTGTCCTTCTTTGTACTTTTCTCTTACAAGCACCTGCTAGCGAGCCTGGGCCTGCCTGAGAAGTGATTCTAGTGTGACTTCCCCATCCTGTGCCACCTGCCCCACCCACAGGGACAGGCCCCTAGCACCCCACAGGGCTGTGGATGGACATTCCAGAAGTGCCCCCCAACACATTGGCAACAATCTTTTACATTCAGCATTGGGGGGCAGGTTGGCAGTGGAGGAGATTAATTAGCTGAGAGCTTCATTTTAAGAGGCCCAGGGAGGTAAAATGACCCAAACAAGGTCACAAGCCAGTTGAGCAGATCTCTCCATCCTTGTCTCGGACACAGTACTGTTTCAGGGTGAGCCACCTGGATATGTAAAGGAACCCAAAAAAAGAAGAAAGGATCCTGGGGGGTGGGGGGTGTCTCAGGTATTTCAGACTGACGTAGGAGAAGAGGCACTTAGCACTGTTTGTGGATACAGGACCTTCCCAGAGCTTCCCCACCACTGGCACAAGTGGTCACTCCTCTGCCTCCCCCCGCCAGCTATGGCTTCTTGCCTGTCAATCCTGTGACTGAACCGAGGGCTGTGCTCTCTCATCATCACAGGCCCAAGCCTCTGATGTCACAGTGGTGTTGCAAAGATCAAGCTAGCACAGCTCCAACCCTTGAATCCCCTAAATTGGCGCTCTCTCTCTCTCTCTTCCACACACACACACACACAGTCACTCACTTGGCTCCCCCAGGCCCCATTCCTGTCACCCCCAGCAGCACCCCCAAAGCCCAGCCTAGACTGGTTGTGGCCATGGCACCCTACACATGGGGCCCCCTAAGAATGTATCCCATCTTCAGGCCCCCATAGCTGAGCCTTGCATTGCTCTGGGGCACCCCTGCCCACTGAGACATTCTACAAACTGTCCATCATTTCACCAACAATCCTGCAGAAACCCTCTGCTGTTAGACAAGGAAATCAAGGCAAGGGAAGAAGTCCTCCTTCATGAACACAGCTCAGAATCTGACAGTCCTGCTCTTTCTTGCAGCCAAACCATTTCCCAACCCATCGTTCTAATATGTTGCAAACTGAAAACACAGAATTTTCTATTCTCCAAAATAAAACCGACAACATTTACTTTAGAACTAGAAACTTAAAAGCTTTTAAAAAATTATCACACATAATATTAACATTCCAAACTACACTGAAGATTCAAGAGCAAATGCCAAGATCGGAGTCTAAAATGAAGTTACCTGGACAAAAGAGAGACTGCCTTAGTAGATGCTCAGAAAGCCACATTCCGCTCCACCTGATCCGGCAGCGCCCTCAGCTCTTGGCAGGAGAGCAAGCCAGAGCAGAAGCAGGTGCGCCAAGCTTTGTGACACCAACCTCCCCGCACTGGGCTGTGACCCCAGTGGGCTCAAGCATGCCAGAAGGAATATGTTGCATTGCAAAGGATGACTACTCTCATTACAAATTAGAGAAGATGGGGCTGGCGATGTGGCATAGCGGGTAAGCTGCTGCCGGAGACACCAGCATCCCATACAGGTGCCACCTCTTGTCCCAGCTGCTCCACTTCTGATCCAGCTCCCTGGTAATAGTCTGGAAAAGCAACGGAAGATGGCCCAATTGTTTGGGACCCTGTGACCCACCTGGGAGACCTGGATGAACCTCCTTTCTTCTGGCTCTGGTCTGGCCCAACGCTGGGCTTTGCAGCCATCTGGGGAGTGAACCAGAGGATGGAGGACTCTCTCTCTGACTTTCAAATAAATAAATAAACCTTTAAAAAAAATTAGAGAGGATTCAAGAAGTTCCCCATACTTTGGTTTGGAGACAGCCTGAGTGTGTCCCCAGGAGCTTGGTTCTTAGTGCAGCTGCACTGGGAGGTGGAGTGGAGCCTTTAAGAGGTAGAAGCTGGTGTGAAGTAATCAGGTCATTGAGGGTGCTGCCCTTGTTAGAAACTGATGTCATTTAAGTGGGACCCTGGGTAGTTCACACAAGAGGGTTGGATTGGAAAACAAATCCTGGCCCTCCGTGCTCTCTCTGCCTTCCTTATTTCACCCTGTGAGTCTTCCCTCCCACACATGCTTCCACCATTAGGCCCTAACCAAGACCCAACCAGTGGGACTGCCCAATCTTGGACTTTCAGCCTCCAAACTAGGAGCTAAGTAAACCTCTCCTCTTCATAAGAACCCAGCTTCAGCTGTTATGTTATTGCAGCAGGAAACAAACAGGAAAACTCTAATGGAAAGCATTCTTATGGGCCAATATGCTGTTTTGAGTAGAAGAAGAAAAGACACAGCGCAAGTGGTAAGAGCCAGTGTCAGAGAGCTGAATAGCACTCAGGGAACAAGCATGGAGTGAACTTGCCACCCAAGATTTCACTCATTAAAACTGAAAAGCTGCTGGCCACTGGTCCAACGTGGTCCTGGCAGACAAGGGTAGGATCACATAGTGAAAACTTTATCTGTTAAGTGGCCCCAGAGACTCACTGAGAGACCATGAGAGCTGGAAGGTGGTCTCACTCTTCTGAGATGCACCCAAGCCTGAGGCAGACACCAGGATGCAAATATATTATCACGAAGAGAAACGTGACCCCACTGGGTCCGAATCCCCTGTTGGTGTGATCTGCACCATTCACTCTCTCTGCCAAATCCGATCTGCAGCTGCTTCGTTTACTTGCTATGAGCCATCCACATCACAAAGACCTGAATCACCCAAAATCTCTGTGATGAGCACTTTCACTGGGGAGATTCAGGTGCGAAACAATTGCAGCAGAAAAGGCCTTGGTGAAGATGATAACAGAGCAGAGGTGAAGCACTGGATCAAAATGCTTGGGCTCTGAGAACAGCCTGGTGGGGGGGTGCTGTCTTCCCAAGGAGACTGGCGTTCACTTTCCTTCCCATGCCAGTGGTGCTACTGAGGTCAGGAACACTGAAGGAGATCGGTGGGATCACTCTCCACTGGGTAAAGCAAGGATGACACCACCAGCATTTCTCTTCTTCTGTGGTTGACCAGCCCTGCCTTGAGGGCCACTCTTTCTCCAGATGCATCAGTTCATTTGGGCAGGACTGGGAGCCCTCTTGTTTCTCTTTCTAGTAGCTGGTTTATCCTACCCTCATCTAGCTCCCACAAAGATGGCTTAATTCCCTAAATTCAGTTTAGTTTCCCAGCTATTGATAAGAATGACCTCACATAAGATGACCCTGAAGCAACTTCTGAAAAATGTGCTTTAAACTTGACTTCCCAATCAAAACCTCATGCTCAGCTGAAAGCTCTATTTCTACATATAAATGGAAGAATAAATGTTGTCTCTGCTCATCTACCATTATTTCTCCCTTCTTTTATTCTTACTATTTTCTTTTAAAGTTAAATTGTTCCAACAGCTCTTTTTTTTTTTTCAAGATTTATTTTTATGTATTTGAAAGAGTTACAGAGAGAGGTAGAGACAGAGAGAGAGAGAGGTCTTCCATCTGCTGGTTCACTCCCCAAATGGCTGCGATGGCTGGAACTGCGCCGATTCGAAGCCAGGAGCCAAATGCTTCCTCCAGGTCTCCCATGGGGGTTCAGGGGCCCAAGCACTTGGGCCATCCTCCACTGCTTTCCCAGGCCTTAGCAGAGAGCTGAATCGGAAGAGGAGCAGCTGGGACTAGAACCAGCACCCATATGAGTTGCTGGCCTGCCAGGGCTTTAACCCACTGCACCATGGCGCTGGCCCCTCCAAACAACTCTTTAAATGAGAACATTATAGCCCAGTTAAAATTATATTAGAAATACATTGACTTATTGAGAATAAAGATAGATCCAAGTATCATTAGTAATAAATCAAAATGCAACAAAGACAATACCGTTCTGAGGTTCAAGATGAGGAATGTCTTTATAAATGTGGAAGATGACAAGGTTTCTTGAGAAATAGCTTCACATGAGCGATGAATTGTTTAAAAAAAAAAAAAAAAGATTGGGAAAAGAGTTTGGGGTCCCATTAGGGAGGGCCTGAGCTGGGGCTACTAAGGCGAGGAAGCTTTGTTCCTGTGTTCAGGTTTACATGAATGACTGTGCCTCTCTTGGGCATCGTCTTGAGACAGTATTTGCTCAGTGAGAGCTGCTGCTATGCTCAGCTGTCACGGAGCACAGTGTGTATCCTGATTCCCGACTAACAAGGCAACCCCACAGCTGCACTTCCTTCCCTCGCCCCTAGTCATCCGTGAAGTGCCCAGTACTGTTTTCAGCTGAAAGGGAAATCTCCGAGCTCTTTAAAAAATAAATGAAATGAAAATGAGATATAATTATGTATGGTTGCGACCATAACCATAGGGTTGGTTGGTATAAATGTTGCAATGTTTTATTGGTCAGCTTCTGATCTACCACATGAAACATTTTTCTTATTTCAAATCCTTTTCCTCACCCCCACTGATTACATAATCATTCCAACCATTGTTCCCCAGGGACAAGAGTGAGTTCTTTGCAGCTTCCACATGGAAGGGAGAGGTTTAGTTAACTCATTGTTGTCTTTTATTGGAGGAGAAGGGACATGTATAGTCAACTCTTTTAGTGTTAACTCCAACTCATTTTTCTCTCCCAGAAGATTCCACTTAACAGTTAGCTCAACTCTCTCTCTGGCTTCCTACATGAACACGTCACATTGCAAAGGACATAAAACAGGGGCAGTTGACTGTTCAGAAAGTGAATCCCCAAATTTTATTTCCTTGGCCCAATAGGATTCCATTAGGCTTTCAACAAAAAGTGTTTGTCCTTCCCCATTGTAAAATCCACCCAATAAAAACAGACAGAGGAAACTGGCTCCCGCTGGAAAAAGGAAAGAAAATCGAAGAGGTTCCCCAGAAACACCCAGACTGAAGACTCTCCACGTTGGTGCAGGGGTGACTCCCTCCCCTAGAAGCTTCTGAAAATACACTCGTCTCACACATGGAAACTGTGCAGTCTTTCTTCCAAAAAAATACCCCTCCACGAAAGAACGTGTGTGCCTGGGGTTGGCCAACAAAAAAGATCGTCTCTGGGTTGCTCAGCCCATGTTTGAAGACTGCAGACTGGAAAGACCCTGGGGATCTGGGGGCCGGGGAGGGGGGCTCTGCCCCCAGGGAAAGACCGAATTCAAGCCCGGGATTCTTGGCCCTGTTTTAATAGCACGTAGAGACCTCAGCGTGTTGGGAGGGAAAAGAAAACAAACAGCTAAAAAATCAGCTTTTTCTTTCTCCCTCCTTAGACATTTTTGAGTTAAGAAGAGGGAAAAAAAAAAAACACTTTCCAATGTTTTACAAGATTTTTAGACCTCTAAATATACAGTTAATAATTTTATAAGCAAATCAACTTGCTTGTCACACAATATTCTTAAGCTAAAAATGACATTTGGGAGCTATAAAGACAAATCATTGGGACTGAGGGCAGTTGTGCTGTACACATTCAGATTCTCACAAACGTTACACAGCCAGCAATACCGCACGGTGTCTAGTTATGCCAAATTCATCCTATTAAGTATGACTGCATTTCTCTTATGGGTCAGGCACCATGCTAGAGCCTGGAAATTCGACAATGCTCAGATAATAACACAGCCTCAGCCCTCTGAAAGCCTACAGTCAAGCCCAACAGGCTGGCTTTTTGGGCGATAATTATACAAAAATTCATTTATTAAAATCCCCCCATTGATGTAAAACCTGAAATCAATTTGGCTCTGTGTTCACACATGTTCTTGCCATGTGTGGTACCTCACACAGGTGTGCGCCCAAGGAAAGGAATGAAAGTGAGATCCAGCAGAGGCTGTCCGTACCACCCCCTCCCACTCCCTTGCCATTCCAGGACCATCCCTCACCTCCCAAGGCCCAGCATGCATCTCCACCTCAGGGCTTGCTCAGCCTGCTGGACACACTCTGCCAGATAATTAACATAACATCCGCCACTACCACCAATAGCAGCCCTCAACCAACGACTGATGGGAGTGGGTGGGTAAATACCCGAGCTCCCTCACTTCTTGGGTAGCATGTGTGAAAGGGAGGTTTTCTACAATGCCCTCCAAAGCTCCCTGTGAAATTAAGCTCCAGTTGTACATCCTGACGAAGTGCTTGACAAAGCATACTTTGTAGGCTGTTTTCTCTTCCCATCTCACTTCCTTCTCTCCTACAGTTGCTTCCTAAAACCATTTCCTAAGCAATTCACTTGCCCTTAAAGCCTTCCTTCAGGATCTTCCTGTCAGTCATTTCAAAGAGCCTGCTTGATGCATGCAGTTCCTTTATTAAATCAATTATCATTTAACAGCAGCTACTGAGCCCCGCAAATAGAACTGGAAAAAATAAATATGCATAGGGAAAACACAAACAGAAAAACTAAAAATAAACTCTACTCCTACCCCACACCATATACAAAAAAGTAAACTAAACTGGATCATAGCAGTACATGTAACAGATTAAACTATAAAACTACCAGCAGAAAACATTGGAAAAAGTTTTAGTAACCTTGGGCTAGGCAAAGATTTCTCTTTTTTTGAGTTATTTTATTTCTTTGAAAGACCGACTCCCAGAGAGAAGGAGAGAGAGAAGGAGAGCTCTTCCATCAGCTGGTTCACTCTCCAAATGGCCGCCAATAGCTAGGACTGGGCCAGGCTCAACCCAGCACCACGTGGGTGCAGGGGCCCAGGCGCTTGTGCTGTCCTCTAGTGCTTTCCCAGGTGCATTCGTAAGAAGCTGGATCAGAAGTGGAGCAGCTGGGACTAGAACCGGGGCTGATATTGGATGCTGGCATAGCAGGTGGCTTTACCTGCTACACCACAATACTGACCCCTAGGCAAAGATTTATTAAATAAGACACCCAAGGGTAAATGGATGAGTTGAGCTATCAAGATTTAAATTTTTACTCTTAAAAAGATAGTTCATAAACAAAGCAAACCAAAAAATAATCAAAGAATCCAGAAAGAAAGCTAGAAACCAGGACAAAACATTTACAAAACAAATGTCTGACAAGCAGCTTATATCCAGGGTACATTAGAACTCTCCCAAGCTAGCACTTAAGATACCTGAATTCATATTGGAGTGCCTGGGTTAGATTCTTGGCTACTCCACTTCCAATCCAGTTTCCTGCTAATGCACCTGGGAGCAACAGATGCCGTCTCAAGTACCTGAGTCCCTGCCACCAACGTGGGTGACCTGAGGAAGGTCCTAGATCCTGGCTTTGGCCTGGCCCAGCCCCAATTGTTGGAATTATTTTTCCAGTAAATGGAAAAGCGTGCGCTCTCTCTCTCTCTCGCTCTCTCTCTCTCTCTTTCTCCCCCCATGTCTGTACAATCTGCCTTTCAAAATAATAAATAAATCACTTAGGGGCCAGAGCTGTGGCATAGTGGGTAAATCTTCCGCCTGCAGTGCCTGCATCCCATGTGGGCACTGGTTCAAGTCCCGGCTGCTCCACTTCCAATCTAGGTCTCTGCTTGGGCCCCTGCACCTGTGTGGGAGATCTGGAAGAAGCTCCTGGCTCCTGGTTTCAAATCAGCTCAGCGCTGGCTATTGTGGCCAACTGGAGAGTGAACCAGTAGGTGGAAGACTTCTCTCTCTCTCTCTCTCTCTCTGCCTCTCCTTCTCTATGTAACTCTGACTTTCAAATAAATAAATAAATCTTTTTAAAAATCATTTTTAAAAAATCTGAACAGGAACAGGTGTTTGGTCCAGCAGTTAAGACTTCGCACTGCATATTTACGTGCCTGGGTTTGAGTCCCAGGTCTGCTCCTAATTTCAGCTTCTTGCTGATGTGCCCCCTCTTAGGCAACAATGATGGCTCAAAAGTTGGGTCCCTGCCATTCACAAGAGAGAAACAGATGGAGTTCCTGGCTCCTGGCTTCAGCCTGATTCAGCCTGGGCATTCTGGGAGTGAATCAGCAATGGGTGCACACTCACTCTTGGTCTCAGCCTCTTTCTCTCTCGCAAATAAATAAATAAAATTCTTTTAAAAACTTGAACAAATACTTCAGTAAAGATATACAAGTGAAAAGTAAATACACAAAGATGTTCAACCTCATTAGTCATTAGGGATAAGGAAATTAAAGCCACAATGGGATACTACTGTGTACATATCCATTAGAATGGTTAAAAATTTAAAAATTGGCAATATGAAACATAAGAAAAGATGGGAAGTAATTGGGACTCACACTTGGCTGGTAGGAATGCTGATGCTTTTTTAAATAAAAAATGGTCATTTCTTATAAATTTAAATATATACTTAGCATATGCCCTAGCAATTCCTCTCCTAGATATTTACCCAAGAGAAACAAGAGCATACACCCGCGCAAGTGTCCATATGACTGTGCACTACAGGTTCATCAATAACCATAACTGGGAAGAAATCAACTCTCCATCAGCCAGTGACGTGGTAAACAAGTTCTGGTATATCCGTAAAATAGAACACTACTCAAGCCGGCGCCGTGGCTCAATAGGCTAATCCTCCACCTTGCGGCGCCGGCACACCGGGTTCTAGTCCCGGTTGGGGCGCCGGATTCTGTCCCGGTTGCCCCTCTTCCAGGCCAGCTCTCTGCTATGGCCAGGGAGTGCAGTGGAGGATGGCCCAGGTGCTTGGGCCCTGCACCCCATGGGAGACCAGGAAAAGCACCTGGATCCTGGCTCCTGCCAGGATCAGCGCGGTGCGCCGGCTGCAGCGGCGGCCATTGGAGGGTGAACCAACGGCAAAGGAAGACCTTTCTCTCTGTCTCTCTCTCTCACTGTCCACTCTGCCTGTCAAAAAAAAAAAAAAAAAAAAAAATAGAACACTACTCAACAACCAAAAACACGGGGTGAATTACTTATGTGCTGGTACCCTGCAACATGGCCAAATGTCAAATGCATTGTGTTAAGTGGAAGAAACCAAACTCAAAAAGCTACCAACTTGTGATTCATGTATGTGAATAAATCACATAAATAAAAAATGTTTTATTTATTTATTTATTTGCAAGAGAGAAAGAGACTGAGACCAAGAGTGAGTGTGCACCCATTGCTGATTCACTCCCAGAATGCCCAGGCTGAATCAGGCTGAAGCCAGGAGCCAGGAACTCCATCTGTTTCTCCCTTGTGAATGGCAGGGACCCAACTTTTGAGCCATCATTGTTGCCTAAGAGGGGGCACATCAGCAAGAAGCTGAAATTGGGAGCAGACCTGGGACTCAAACCCAGGCACGTAAATATGCAGTGCGAAGTCTTAACTGCTAGACCAATATAATAATAATTATTATAATGATATAATCAGTTAGTAGTTATCTGGGGCCAAGAGGTAGGCGAGGGGATCAACTAAAACAAGAAGGAAGAAATCTTTTTTTTTTTTAGACATATTTATTTATTTGAAAGGCAGAGTTACAGAGAGAGAGAGAGATCTCCCATCCTCTTAGTCACTCCCCAAATGACCACAATGTCCAGGGCTTGGTTAGATGGAAACCAGGAGCCAGGATCTACATCTGGGTCTCCCACATGGGTGGCAGGGGCCCAAGTACTTGAGCCATCATCTGCTGCCTTCCCAGGAGCATTAGCAGGGAGTGGATCGCAAGTGGATCAGTCGGGACTCTAACCGGCACCCGTATGGGATGTAGGCACTGCAGGCGGTGGCTTTACCCAGTATGCCACAGCCCCTGAAAAACAACTTATTAACATGCAGCCTAGTCCCTAGGTTCCATGAATTCTAAGCTCACTGCCCTTGCCTTATATGAAGGGTTTATCTGAGACAGACTTGGCAACGTTCTGGGAACAAGATCCTGTGCCCCCTAGAGCTGGCATCAGGTAACTGACAGCATCATAGATCCGTCACCGGGTTTAGTTCCATTTACAGGGCAAGTTCTGGCTCCTTCCCTAAAGGTGCGGGCTATGCGTCTTTCTGCCCCATGTGTACACATGGCTCTGAAGTTCTTAGCCCTTCCCCACATCTGAAATCTCATCAGTGTCATCAAACTGGGAGCCCACAGGCAGCTAGTGACCATTTTCACTAATTAAACTCCTTTCATTTTTCCAGGCAAAGGGTGAGGTGCTGGTCAAAGCAGGGATGTGCTTATGTTAGCGGCTTACAGTAAAGTAAGCTTAGTGCTTGCATAGTGGCTGCTGGGACTTCCTGCTTAGGAGGGGGTGGCCACGCCCAGACCGGGTGTCCTAGGCAAGAGCTTCCACCCTTACACCTAAGAACCTGAACCAAATAGCACAATAATGAACTCCCTGACGTTAAGTTTAGACATCCTACCAGAAACATATAGTCTTTTCTTTTAAACTTTATTAAAAATTTTTGATTTCTAATAAATGGTTAGTAACTGTCAATGACTACCAGCCAAGTAAATGAAGACAGGAGTTTTAAGAATGATAGAGAGGAGAGTGTGAGAAGGGGGAGGGGGCAGGAGAGAAGGAGCAGGTAGGCCCTGGCTTGACCCACTTCAAGTTGCTGCCTCCCTGGTCTCGAGGTCCCAGCCCTGAATGTCTCCGGAGGTGTGGACGCTCAGCCCCGGACTGAGCCACAGCTTTCAACTCCGCTCTCCGACGGTTGGGGGTGGCTGGTTTTTCTAAACAGATCCAAAAATAAGGAAATAACACTGCCCATGAAAAGCTAAGTCACTCAGTGTAAATAAAACTGGGGAATTTCTGGAGTGAAAGTAATTGCCAGAGGGTAATTAACAGCCTAAAGTTAGTCAGATCTGTCCACAGAAGCGAGGCTCCTCTGCATGTCTGGGTTTGCCCTTTCAGGAAAGTTCTACCCCCTTACTGCCCCACCTCTGCCTCTCTTCTACCAGACCGGTGCTCATGGTCATGGAGTTGGAGCCGCTCAGGGTTGAGCCGAAAGGCAGGAAGGGGAAGCCGACAGACACTGTGAAAAGACAGATCCCCAAAACACCCATATGCCCCCCGCCACCTTCCTCTCCAGTCATTTCTCGCTGAAACTGTCATGACAGCACGGCATAAACTTTAGGATTCAAATCCTGCCCCTGCTGCTGTGTAGGACTACAGCCTCAGGCAAATGACTGCGCTTTAGGAACCTTAGGTTCATCATTTGTACAAAAGCAAAGACAGGGATAATAAAAAATGAGCAAACAAAACACCGTACGTACCCTCGTGCAGTGGCCACCAAGTATTTTTCCTTACGCCGTATCCATCCTCCTTGCTCTTAACGCATCCCCACTCATCTTGATCAGAACAGCCGCTCACCCCTTGAGGACTACTTGGGTCTGGTGTGGGAAACTCACCACCATCACCCAACCCTGCGTGGGCAGGTCGTCATGGGAGTAAGATCTAGCCAGCAGGCACATTCTACCCTGGCTCCACAGGGCATGTTCAGTTACGAGTCCAGCATCTAATTGGAATCTCTGAGGCTCAGTCCTGAGATCTATATGGGAACTTCTGGAAGAAGTTATCTCTTCCCTGAACTTGAAGTTGATAATGATATGGCCTTGTTTTACCTGGGTCACACCTAAAGACAGGCTGCCTGAGAATGAAGCTGGGTCAGGAAGGCAGAACACCAAACCCTGATGGATTGAGCACCCGGATAGAGCTGCACTTGAAGCGAGATGTCCCCAGGGAGTGAGCAGTTAAAGGAGAGAGTAAGTTCTATTTTTGGGTAAGTCAGGTTGAAGTGGGTTTTCTCTCATCTCAAAACCAAAATATCATGGCCTCTGGAATCATGATGACTGGTTTTAAACTGTGGCTTCAGGAGCAAGTGTTGTGGCACAGTGGGTTATGCTGCCCCTTGGGATTCTGGCATCTCCTATCAGAAAGCTAATTCCTCCCTAGCTACTCAGCTTCAAATCCAGCTTCCTGCTTTTGTGCCTGGGAGGCAGTAGACTATGGCTCTTTGAGCACAACCTGGAAGAACAGATTGCATCAGTCTTCAAAATACCTGGGGCAGAGTGTCAGAGGTGGGGGGAGCCAAGGTTGTGGCCCAGAGGGTTAAGACACCATTGGTGACAACAGCATCCTGTATCAGAGTGCTAGTTCTGCTCTCAGCTGCTCAGCTTCCAATCCAGCTTCCTCTAATGCATCTTGAGGAAGAAGTGGAGGATAGCCCAAATGCTGTGGACTATGCCACCCACGTGGGAGACCACAATGAAGTTCCTGGATCCTGGCCCAGCCTTGGCTTTTGTGGGCATTTGGGGAATGAACCGGATGGAAGCTTGCTCTCTCTCTCTCTTTCTCTCTCTCTCTCTTTCATATACATAAATAAATCTTTTTAAAAGAATATTGGTGGCTGGCACCGTGGCTCAATAGGCTAATTTTCTGCTGCAGCACCGGCACACCGGGTTCTAGTCCTGGTCGGGGCGCCAGATTCTGTCCTGGTTGCCCCTCTTCCAGGCCAGCTCTCTGCTGTGGCCAGGGAGTGCAGTGGAGGATGGCCCAAGTGCTTGGGCCCTGCACCCCATGGGAGACCAGGATAAGTACCTGTCTCCTGCCATCGGATCAGCACGGTGCGCCGGCCGCAGCGCGCCGGCTGTGGCGGTCATTGGAGGGTGAACCAACGGCAAAGGAAGACCTTTCTCTCTGTCTCTCCCTCTCACTGTCCACTCTGTCTGTCAAAAAAAAAAAAAAAAAAAAAGGATTTACACTTTGGCCAAGATGGAATGACAGGGACCAGATTTGTCCTCCCACAAAACACAACTTAGAGAACACACAAATCTATGTTTTTCTTGAGGTACTGGAGATGGGGTGCTGAAGCCCAGCCATGCCTAAGACAAAGCAGCAAATAGGATGAGCTCTATGACTACTCCCCACTTACTCTTTGAGAGAGTGTACAGATCCACCTACAACTGACAGAATACACATTCTTCAGGGGCCGGCACTGTGGCTTACTTGGTTAATCCTCCACCTGCGGAGGATTAAGCATCCCATATGGGCGCCGGTTCTAGTCCCGGTTGCTCCTCTTCCAGTCCAGCGCTCTGCTGTGACCCGGGAGGGCAGTGGAGGATGGCCCAAGTGCTTGGCTCTGCATCCGAATGGGAGACCAGGAGAAGCACCTGGCTCCTGGCTTCGGATCAGCATAGCCCCAGCCGTAGCGGCCATTTGGGGGTGGGGGGTGAACAAATGGAAGGAAGATCTTTCTCTCTGTCTCTCTCACTAACTCTATCTGTCAAAAAAAAAAAAAAAAAAAAAGAATACACATTCTTCTTCAGTACACATAGAACATTGACCAAAGCAGTCCATATTCAGGGCCACAAAACAAACAGCAACAAACTTGAAAGAATTCAAGATCATACAAGTGATCAAAACAAAATTAAAATAGAAACCAATAAGGAAAATATATCTCAAAACTCCAAATGATTGAAAACAAAATCCATTAATTCTTCCAGAAAATTGAAGACAGAGAGGGAACTCTGCGAGATGAGCACTCCACAATACCAAATCAAAGACAGCACAAGAAAAGGGAACTGCAGACCAATATTCCTCATGAAGTTAGATGCGAATTTCTTAAAACAAAATTTTATCAAATTGATTCCAACAATACACAGAAGAATAATAGATTTTAAACAAGTAGGATTTATCTCAGATTTAAAAGGTTGTTTTAACTTTTGAAAATCAATCAGTTTGGAAGCAGGCATTTGATGCTATAGTTAAGACCCTGCTTAGGTCACCTGCGTCCTATATTGGAGTGCCTGGGTTCAAGTCACAGCTCCACTTGATTCCAACATCCTGCTGCACACACCATGAGGCAATGGTGATAGCTTAAGTACTTGAGTCCCTACCACCACATGGGAGACCTGAATTGAATTCCTGGCTCCTGGCTTTGGCCTGACCCAGCCCTGGCTATTACTGGCATTTAAAGAATAAACCAGCAGATGAAAGATCTCTCTTTGTCTATGTGTCTCTGTATCTCTGTGTCTCTGCCTTCCAAATAAAAATAAATAAGTATCTTTAAAAAAAGGAAGAAAATTAACCAATCCATTTCAATCTATCATATTAACAAATTTAAAAAGAAAAACCATGTGACATCTTAACAGATTTCAAAAAAGTATTCAATAAAATCTAACTTCAGTTCCTAATAAAATCTTTCAACAAGTTAGGATGAGACAGGAACATCTACAACTGATCATAGACAACTGTGAAAGACTTCAGCAAGCATCGCACTCAACAATGTTGCTTCTCCAACTTCAGAGCACAGTCAGAAGGTTTGCTCTTGCCACTTTTTTCTTAAGATTGATTGATTGATTGATTGATGTGAAAGAGTGATGGGGGGAGGGGAGCAAGGAGCGAGAGATCAATTTTCTATCCATTGGTTCATTCCCCAAATGGCCACAACAACCAGGACTGAGCTGTGTTGAAGCCAGGATCCAGGAACCCCATCCTGGTCTCCCACGTGTTTGGCAGGGGCCTGAGCACTTGGGCCATCTTCCACTGCTTTCCCAGGCGCATTATCAGGGCATTGCAAGCTGTGGCTCAACCTGCTGCACCACAATGCTGGCCCCGTTAACACTTTTAACAAACACAAATCTGAAGGTTCTAGCAAGTGCAATGGACAAGCAAAAGAACAAAAGGTATTCAGTTTGGAAAGAAAAAAGTAAAATTGTCTTTATTCACAGTGACATGATTGTCTTTGTAGAAAATCTCATGCAATCTACAAAAGCTCCACAGAATTCATGAGTTAAACAATGTTTGAGAATAAAAGTATAATGTGTATAAATAAATTATATTACCATTTACTAGCAGTAAATAGTAGGAATAGATTTTAAAATATACTGCAATTTAAATATAATACCATTTTAAAATATGAAATACTTAAGTTGTGCAGATCCTATACAATGAAAACTATGAAGCACTGGAAAGATTTTAAAGAATACTTAAACAGAAAGATACGCTGTTTTATTATACTGGAATACTCAATACTGGTAAGATGTAAATTTTTCCAAATTTTATCTATAGATACAATACAATCTCTGTTAAAAACCCTAGCATGCTTTTATATTATACATTGTATCACACATATGTATAATATATACATTATGCATTTGCATTATATTGTTAATTTGTATCTAAACGATACAGATGGTTTTTTCAAACTTTTATTTAATAAATATAAATTTCAAAAGTACAACTTTTGGATTATAGTGCTTTTTCCCCCCATAACCACCCTCCCACCCGCAAACCATCCCCACATGGGTTTTTAATTGATAAACTGATTTTGTAATTCAAAGTTGATTAGATAATTCAACTTTTAAATAATGCATATGAAATATTTACAGGAACTTCAATATTTATATAAAGCTATAATAATCAAGACAATGTGGTATTGATTTCATGACAGACATGTAGAACAATGAAATGGGAGAGATAAAACAGTAATAAATCCTTGCAGAAGTGCAAAGGAAATTTGAGGGGCAAAATATAGTCTTTTTGGCAAATGGTGCTGGAACAAATGGATGGCCATATACAAAAAAAAAAAAATAGAACTTGGACTCATCTCACACCATACAGGAAAAAAATGAACTCAAAATGAATCAGAGATCTTAATCTAAAACCTGAAACTATCAACAGGAGGAAATCTCTATGACCTTGGCTTAATCTAAGGTTTTTTAGGTAAAACACCAAAAGCAATCAATAAAAGAAAAAAGTCAATAAGTTGGACGTCATCAAAAGTTAGAACATTGGCTCTTTGACCACTATGGTTGAGAAAATCAAAACGCAAGCTACAGACCAGCAGTGAATATAAGTGAGTCACATACTCAGTAACAGATCTGTATCCAAAATGCATGAAGAAACCTCTGTGGGGAGCAAACCGGACTAGACTGTTACTGGAATTAAGACTTATTCTATGCATCTGCTCTCCTCTGTGGGGAGCAGCTCGGACTAGACTGTTACTGGAATTAAGACTTATTCTATGCATCTGCTCTCCTACAATATGGCGCTGGGAGAGGAGAAAACAGCTTCCGCACAGCTGCCTCCAGTTCGGCCAATTAACTGTAGGACTTGCTCCTGATTGGAGAGCAGCGTACTCGGCGTGTGGGCAGCCGAGTTGGGATTGGCAGAGGAGGACTATAAAGGAGGAGAGAGACGGCATGCACCAGGAACATCTATGGGGAACATCTAAGGGAACCCGTGCAGCCCCCGAGAGAACCGGCCGGCGGTGTGCCGCTCCCCTGCGGAAGTGGGGAATGTGGCCAGGGGGAACTGCCCTTCCACGGAGGTGGAAGGGATAGTAGCCAACCCGGGAAGAACCAGCAGCAAACCCGGGGAGGGCCGAGCAGACGAAAGAACAGCGCAGGTTCCTGTGTTGCTCCTCCACGAAGAGGGGGAGCGACATAATGGTGCCGTGACTCGGATATGAAGCCTAGGCAGGGTTTAGTGTCGTTCCCCCACGAAGAGGGGGAGCGACATAATGGTGCCGTGACTCGGATAGGAAACCCAGGACGGATAGGAAACATGACTCGGATTAGGAAACCTAGGACGGATAGGAAACCTAGGAGGGAAGAAACGGGAAGAAGTGGAAAATACCGGAGAGAGAGACTAGCGAAGAGCCTAGGGGAAAGCCGGACAAGAAAGGTGCCGGAAGAAGCTATTGAAAGCCTAGGCATAGACTCGGATACGGACTGTGGGAAAGAAGTTAGGATTGAAAGCGAAAGTGAAAGCTTTCATAGACTCGGATGCGGACTATGGCGGGGAAGCTAGGAGATTGAAAGCGAAAGTGAAACCTGGAGGAGGCTTGGACTCGGATATGGACTGTGGGAAAGAAGTTAGGATTTAAAGTGAAAGCAAGAAGAAACTTAGATACGGACTGCAGGTTGAAAGTGAAAGTGAAACCTAGAGGAAACTTGGACTCGGATATGGACTGTGGGGAGAAGCCAGGAGAAATGAGGGAGGAATATTGTTGGAAGAAAACTTGGGGAAGCATGCCGGGTAGAGAAAAATGTTAGGGAGGATGAAGCCGCGAGTGCAGGCCAAGCCACCTTGGAATTCTTCAAGTCACCCCGGGGAGCAAGAGGCGAAGATCTGGAACCAGAGGCAGAGACGTGGGCCGCCAGGATTCGCCAGGTTAGTCCGGGGAACTTGGACTGAATGCCGGTGGTGGCGGAAACATTCGCGGAAGCCGCCGCGTGCAGAGAGAGCACGGGGCGTTGGCGCAAGGCCGTGGTGCGGGCGCGAAGTGCGTGGAGACCGCGGAGCGTGCCTGCAGAGCCGGGAACCCGCCGGCGGGGCGAGGCGCCGGGAAGCCGCGCAGAGCCGTGAAGCTGCCGCGGGGCGAGGCGCCGGGAAGCCGCGCAAAGCCGGGAAGCCGCGCAGATCGGAGAAGCGCGGGCTGAAGCGGCTCAGAGCCGGGAAGCCGCCGAGAAGCAGTCTCGGGGCGGGCGCCGGAAAGCCGCAGGGATAAGAGAAACAGAAGTTTGGAAGTGAAGTAAAAGAGAAATGGGAATGCTGGAAGATAGAAGTGAAATGGGAGAGGTAGGAATGCCCGGAGATAGAGAAATAGAGAAAAATAAGGCCTCCCCTCAACATGCCAATTAGAAGGCTTGGATTCGGTCTGCCCGATTAGTGAGGCGATGAGCACCTGGGCGGCTAGCCGCAGGTCACCGAAGACAGGCACGAATTAACATCAGTAAAGCTTCCCCACAATGCAACAATTAGGAGGCTTGGATTCGGTCTGCCTGATTTAAGGCGGTAAGCGCCAGCAAAGCTCGACCAGAGTATGAGCTGCAGGTCACCGAAGATAGGCACGAACCAACACTAATAAGTCTCCCCCACAATAAGGCAATGAGAAGGCTTGGATTCGGTTTGCCTGATAGGTTTTGTAAGCCCCTGCAGGCTCGACCAGAGCATGCGCTGCAGGGCACCGAACACAGGCACGTATCAGCGCCTAAAAAACCTCCTCACAACATGGCGAAGAGAGGACCCGGATTCGGTTTGCCTGATGGATAGGACTTGTAAGAGCCTGTGGCAACTCTAGCAAGTAGAGCAGAGTGTGTGCCGCGGGACACCGAAGACAGGCGCGTATCAACGCCAAAAATAAAAAGAAAGGGGGATCTGTGGGGAGCAAACCGGACTAGACTGTTACTGGAATTAAGACTTATTCTATGCATCTGCTCTCCTCTGTGGGGAGCAGCTCGGACTAGACTGTTACTGGAATTAAGACTTATTCTATGCATCTGCTCTCCTACAATATGGCGCTGGGAGAGGAGAAAACAGCTTCCGCACAGCTGCCTCCAGTTCGGCCAATTAACTGTAGGACTTGCTCCTGATTGGAGAGCAGCGTACTCGGCGTGTGGGCAGCCGAGTTGGGATTGGCAGAGGAGGACTATAAAGGAGGAGAGAGACGGCATGCACCAGGAACATCTATGGGGAACATCTAAGGGAACCCGTGCAGCCCCCGAGAGAACCGGCCGGCGGTGTGCCGCTCCCCTGCGGAAGTGGGGAATGTGGCCAGGGGGAACTGCCCTTCCACGGAGGTGGAAGGGATAGTAGCCAACCCGGGAAGAACCAGCAGCAAACCCGGGGAGGGCCGAGCAGACGAAAGAACAGCGCAGGTTCCTGTGTTGCTCCTCCACGAAGAGGGGGAGCGACATAATGGTGCCGTGACTCGGATATGAAGCCTAGGCAGGGTTTAGTGTCGTTCCCCCACGAAGAGGGGGAGCGACAAACCTCAAAACTCAATGACCAAACAACAAAAAATTTCTAAAAAGGGTAATAGAGATGAGCAGGTAATTCACCAAAAAGAATATCCAGGTGGCAAATAGACACATGCAAAGATGCTCACAGTTACCCGTCGTTAGGAAATGCAAGTTGAAACCACAGTGAGACACCATTACTAGAATATCTAGAATTTAAATGATTGACTGAATCACGTGTTCAAAGGATGTTGAGCCACTGGAACTTTCTCATTCACCTCTGGCAAAAATATAAAAAGAGTACCTTCACTTTGGAAAATGGTGTGGCAGGCTCATTGAAAGTTAAGCCTATACCTACCATATGGGCCAGCCATTCCTTCCATTCCTAAGTGTTAACCCAAGAAAATCAAAAATGTCCACAGGACAACTTGCACATGAATGATAATAACTTTATTTTTAATAACCTCAAACTGGAATCAATCCAAGTCCACCAACCAGTGAGTAAGTGAGCAAATTGAGATATATCAATATAACAAGATACTACTTAGCAATAAAAAGGAAATAAACTATTGATACTTTGAACAACATGGGTAAAATCACAAAATAATGTTGCCCAGTGAAAAATCTCAGAATCTCTTCCCCAACAAAAAAGCACATAACGCACAATCACGCGTATATAAATTTTAGAAAACACAAACTAATCTGTAGTGACAGAAAGCAAGCCTGTAGCCTGCTGGGTGTGCAGAGGCCACACTGGGGACCAGTTCAGATGTTCATTATCTTGACTGTGTGATTTCGTGGTGCACGTGTATGCCAAAACTCAGCAAACTGTACATATTCAATAAGTGCTACGTAGGTCAACCCTACCTCCCTAAAACTAGTTTATTTTAATTTTTACTTGTTTTAAATTTATTTATTTATTCAAAAGACAGAGTTACAGAGAGACAGAGGCAGAGACAGAGAGAGAGATCTTCCATCCGCTGGTTCACTCCCCATTTGGCCACAACGGCCAGAGCTGCGCCAATCCAAAGCCAGGAACCAGGAGCTTCTTCCGGGTCTCCCATGTGGGTGCAGGGGCCCAGGGAATTGGGCCATCTTCTACTGCTTTCCCAGGCTTTAGCAGAGAGCTGGATCAGAACAGCCAGGGCCTGAACGGGCGCCTATATGGGATGCCGGCACTGCAGGCGGTGGCTTTACCCGCTACGCCACAGCCTCGGCCCCTGTTTGTTTTAATAAGTTTGATCCTTAGCTCCCCAGTTCCGTGCTCCCGGGCACTGCCCTTCCACAATCACACCGTTAGAGGTAGGTTTGTTCTCTGGAGGGAGTTAGCAGAGTGACTGTGGACAGGAAGCCAGCAGGCACAGCTGACCGCAGAGGGATTGTAACAGAGGCAGGAAGAGCTACAGACAGAATGCGGAGATTCACTGCCCTTAGCTCCACTTGGCTCCCGGAACCCTGGCAACCTGGCCTCTCTCTTGCAGATGGAGGACTGGAAGATTCTTCCATGGGTAATCTTCTCCAAGAAGAAAGACTTCAGCATTGTGACACAGGGGACTAGCATGGCAGGTGAGCCTACAGTGAGGACTGCAGACCACAAGCCCCCTCAGGAGATCACAGCTTTTAACTGGCTTTTTAATACCCCACTCATAAATATGAGCAGACACCTAAAATTAGAACGTAGTTATTCTGAGAACAAGAAAGGACAGAAAACGCATTTGTAGGAGGGAGCATTATCAGAAAGATAAATTTTCATATCTTTAGGAAGAAGTCATTAAAAATGCCCAAAATAGAAAAACCAAGAAGTAGCAATTTAAACATATTATTAAGATACATGAAGACAAATATTACAACACCCAGCTGAACAAACTGGAAGTGGCTGCCCACTGGGAAGGGGAAACGGGGAGAGACGAGGCAATTGGTATGACAAAAAATCCAGGAGAATTATGTGACGTTAAATTATGTCCCCCATGTAACTTTGATGGAATTTGGGGGGAGGGAGAAGCGAAAGAAAATCCATCAGAGATGAATGAAGTTCTTGAAAAGTCGATGACTGGAGCCAACACTATGGCGTAGCAGGTAAAGCCACCGCCTGCAGTGCCAGCATCCCATATGGGCGCCAGTTCGAGTCCTGGCTACTCCATTTCCGATCCAGCTCTCTGGCTTGGGAAAGCAGTAGAAGATGTCCCAAGTTCTTGGGCCCCTGCACCCATGTGGGAGACCCGGAGGAAGCTTCGGATTGGCACAGCTCCAGCCATTGTGGCCATCTGGGGAATGAACCAGCAGATGGAAGACTCTCTCTCTCTCTCTCTCTGAAACTCTGCCTTTCAAATAAATAAATAAATCTTAAAAAAAAAAAAAAAGAAAGAAAGAAAAGTCAATGACTATGTTGGTCACACATTCAGAGGCGGTCCCAGTTTTTGCCCACTAATAGCATTCCCTTTTAAGCTCAAATGTCGCGATTTGGCCAGTTGTGTGGTAGATGTGTCAGGCTGGCCCCTCCTGAATTCCCTGATCAACCTTCACATCAGACACCTTGTCCTACTGCTCTGATGCAAAAGGGAGCACACAGGGCCACTAGGAAATACTTTCGCCAATAATCTAATCAAATCTCCCCACCAGGGTTTCTCAGCCTCAGCTCTGCTGACATTTGGGGACACAAAATTCTTTCTCGTGGGCAGCTACCCTGTGCCCAGTAGAATATTCAGCAGCACGCCTGGCCTCTGTCCCAGTAGATGCCAGCACCACCCAACCCTGTGACAACCAGAACTGACTCCAGACAAAAACTGTGAGTCCCTTGGCAATGGGGAGGAGCAAACCTGACTCCACGTTGAGAATCACTGTTCTATATCGTAAGGACAATTTACAGGAAACTGAATGGAGAGGTATGTTGAAGAACACTGGCAGGGTATAATCAGTCGAAGTCTGATGTTCTGGGTGGCCACTGTGACACAGCGGATTAAGCTGCTGCCTACATTCCCACATCGGAGCCCAGTCTAGGTCCTGGCTACTCTGCTTCCAATCCAGCTCCCGAATAACGCACCTGGGAAGTAGTAGGTGATGTCTCAAATAACTTAGGTCCCTGCCACCACATGGGAGACCTGGATTGGGTTCCTGGCTCTTGGCTTTGGCCTGGCCCAGCACCAGCTATTGTATTCGGAGGATGAAACAGCAGGTGAAAGAGTTTCTTTCTCTCTCTCTCTCTCTCTCTCTCTCTCTCTCTCATTTCTCCCCCTCTGTCATTCTGCCTTTCAAATAAATAAATCTTTAAAAACAATGTAGCATATTCTAAAGGCAGATGATCAGACTTCTTTAATAAGAAAGAACTATTACAGTTTAAACATCTTTTAGAAAATCAACAACTGCAATGTGTGGATCTTGTTTGGATCCAACTTAAACAAGCCACACACAAATAAACATTTTTGACACAATCAGAGAAAATTAAGTACAAAATTGGTTCTATGACACTAAGAAATATTGTTAATCTTGTGGGTGTGATAATGGTATTGAGGGATTGAGGGTTTTTGGTTTTTTTTTTTATTTTATTTTATTTGAGAAGGTAGAGACACACAGAAATCTTCCATCTACTGGTCTGCTCCCTAAATGCTCACAACAACCAGGGCTGGGCCAGATCAAAGCCAAGAGCCTGAAATTCAATCCAGTCTCCCGCATGAGTGGCAGGGACCCAAGTACTCGAGCAGCTGTCGGCTGCTGCCAGGGTGTGCATTACCAAGAAGCCAGATCAGAAGCAGAGTAGCCAGCACTTGAAACAGGCCCTCCAGTGTGGTATGCAGCTGCTTCAAGTGGCGAATTAATGGCTGCACCCAATGCCAGCCTGAGATAACATTGCTTGACTGCCTTCTGTCAGAGAAGCGTGTGGCAGTATCAGTGTCTAGGGACGCACGCGGCTGCATTAGTGGATAGAGACACACGTGGGGGCGTTGCTGGATAAAGTGGCTGTGGAGTCACCCAGTTGCAAAAAGGAAAGGTGGGGCAGGAGAGAAACGGCATCAAAACGACAAGCATTGCAGCTGTGTGACGGGTTGAAGGCTGTTCATTATAGTCCTCTCTACTTTCATGCATGCTTGCAATTTTCTGGAACAGGAGTGCAAACGAAAGAAATGGAATCCAAGAAATGAGCGGAGTATGGCTGAAGGGGAAACACAGGAAGCGCAGAGTCCAGAGTTGTGTTCCTGGCTCCTCCATTAACAGGTCTGGTCACGTATAAGCAGGGAAGTCACCTCTGGCCTGTGGAAGAAGAATGTTGAATTAATGGGTTCCCATATCCCTGCCACTCTCTAGGACATTACTTGAAAAAGTTGAGAGGAACAGCAGTCCCAAGGACTCAGCATTTGTTGGGGAGATGGTGGCGGTGAGTCCTGGCTCTGGGTTCCTGGCCTGAGCACCATGTCCCCTCCTAGGCCCTCTCACTGGTTTAGAAGTAGCATGAATTAGGCCAGCGCCGCGCTCACTAGGTTAATCCTCTGCCTTGCGGCGCTGGCACACCGGGTTCTAGTTCCGGTCGGGGCACCGGATTCTGTCCTGGTTGCCCCTCTTCCAGGCCAGCTCTCTGCTGGAGACCAGGAGAAGCACCTGGCTCCTGCCTTCCAATCAGTGCGGTGCGCTGGCCGTGGTGGCCATTGGAGGGTGAATCAACGACAAAAGGAAGACCTTTCTCTCTGTCTCTCTCACTGTCCACTCTGCCTGTCAAAAAAAAAAAAAAGAAGCATGAATTAGAGAGCAGGCCCTGGGGGCTGACATCGTGGCCTAGTGGGTAAAGCGGCCGCCTGTGATCCCAGCACCCCAGAGGGGCCCAGGTTCACATCTAGCTCCCTGCTAATGGCCCAGGTAAAGCAACAGAAGATGGTCCAGGTGCTTGGGCCCCTGCCACTGCATGGGTGACCTGGATGAAGCTCCTGGCTCCTGGCTTCAGTCTGGCCCAGCCCTGGTCTGTTGTGGCCATCTGGGGAGCCAACCAGCAGTTGGAAGACCTGTCTCTGTCTCTTCCTCTCGCTCTGTACCTCTGGTTTTCAAATAAACAAATCTTTGAAAAAAAAAAAAAGAACAAAATAAGAAAACATGCACTGATGAAGGTTTGCGTGTGGCTCTGACTGCCCTCTGAATAACTTGTCAGGAAAGTGTGAATTAGAAGTCAGTGTTACAAAAGTGTTTATTTTCATCCTTTAAAAAAAAAAAAAACGTGAGAAAGAGGGGAGTAGGTGCAAATAAGCAGCAGGCAAAGGTTTGCTTTGCCCTCTCCTCCCATCCCACCTTCCCACCTTTCTTCCTTGTGACACCTGCAGCCTCCCGTAGGCTGGGGGAAGAGCGAGCAGGAAGAGGGCAGGGGGGAGGTGTCAGAGGAAGAAGCACCACTCACAGGGGAGGGCCAGAGAGAAGGCCTGGGCCCCACACCCCTGCTGAGGCCTGCTGCAGGCAGTGAGACACTGGAGCTGCCCAGGGCCCCCGGAATGCCGTTACAGAGAGCCCCCAGAATGCCGTTACAGAGAGCCCCCTGGCCCCTGGCCTCCGGGAAAGCGGCCTCCAGGGGACCTCCTCCCTTGCTTTGAAGATTGCAGAAAACCTTCCTAGCCACCATCCACAGAGCATCGCGTGAAGGGAAAGGGAACTCACACCCATCCCCGCCCCCCGTCCCCATCCTGGGCTCCCACTGAAACCTCAGCTTCTCTCCCTCAGCCAATCCCAAGGGCCTCCCACCAGTCTTCCACCTCCCACAGGCCATGCAGACCTGCCCAGGCCATGCGCACTCTTCATGAAGATATTCTCACGAGCCTCCCTCGCCACGGGGATCCAACCCAGTGCACCGGACTCCAGGGGAGACAGTGGGGACCGCTGATTGAAAAGAAGCCTCAGAGATCACAGGACTGCCCGGGCTAAGCCTGCAGTGGCTACGTGGTCACCATCACGTGCCAGGTCAAGGGGCAGGACCAAAGGAAAGCAGAGCACACTCTGGGGCTCTGAGCTGTAGGCTGCTCCCCCTGGCTGCTGTCACCCTGCCCCCTCCTCCTCCCAGACCCTCTGCTGATACCAAATGTCACCCTCCCTGCACAAAGTGCTGTGGAAAGAGCAGGCCCAGATGTGAGTCCCCTGACCTGAGGGTGTGCAGGGGACGGAGCAGTGGGTGGGGAGACAGGGGTGCCTGAGTCGTCCACCACAGTCATTCAGCAGGGGCCAGTGAGGGCCCTGGATGGGAGGGACAGTCTGGGAGTCACAGGAGGTGGCCCAGGTCGGCTCTGGAAGTGAAGCACAGATGACTGAAGTAGCTTTCCAAAGAAAGTTTACCTATACCAGGACTGCAGGAAGAAATTCTCCCGAGAACATATTTACAGCGCTTCAGATTAACCTACTGTGTTGGTTAAGGTGTATTTAGTTATAACAGAATACCTGGCAGACAGTGGATTAAGTGATAAAAATATCTCAGGTGTTGGGGCCAGCATTATTGGTGCAGTAGGTTAAGCTGTCACCTGTGATGCCAGCATCCCCTTGCATTTCAGATAAATTTTTTAAAAATTTAAAAATATATTGGTACCAAGTTTGGAGAATAGTTTGGAAGAGCAAGAAGATGCAAGATGCTGGCTCTTTATAGTTCTCCTGGTCTTTCTCTCATGGTCACAAGACAGTTGCCATAGCTCCAAGCACCACATTTTTTTGTAAAGATTTATTTATTTATTTGAAAGTCAGAGTTGCAGAAAGAGAGAGGGAGAGACATTGTCCCTCTGTTGGTTCACACCCTAGATGGCCACAATGCCCAGGGCTAGACCAAGCGGAAGCCAGGAGCTTCCTCTGGGTCTCCCACATGGGTGGCTTTTCCCAGGCCATTAGCAGGGAGCCGAATGGGAAGTGGAGCAACTGGGACTGGAACCTGTGTTCATATGGGATGCTGTCATCACAGGCAGTGGCTTTACCTACTACACCACAGCGCTGGCCCCCAAGCACCAAATTCTCTTTCTTTCCTTTGTTTTTCTTTAAAAATTTATCTATTTATTTGAAAGGCAAAGTTACAGAGAGAGAGAGAACTTCCATCCACTGGTTAGAATGACCCGGGCTGGACCAGGCTGAAGCCAGGAGCCAGAAGCTTTTTCTGGGACTCCCATGTAGGTACAGAGACCCAAGAACTCAGGCCATCTTCTACTGTTTTCCCATTCTTATTAGCAGGGAGCTGGATCAAAAGTGGAGCAGCCAGGATTTGAACTGGCACCCACATGGGATGCCAGTGCTGCAGGCCGGGGCTTTAGCCCATTGCACCACAACACCAGCCCCCAAGTACCACATTTTCACACAACATCAACCTAAGGCAGACAGGAAGAACAAGGCAGAACTCTTCATCCACTATCCTCTCTTTTGTTGTTATAGGGAAAAAAATTGTTAAAAGTAGCCAGCACACTAGGCTGCACACCTACTCGCAGACAGATCATAGCAGCGAGGATTGTAAGAGTGCACTTGGCTTAAATGGGTCATGATTTGATGTCTAGACCTGGCTTCTCTGAGCACAGTGCTGTCCTTTCATACCTGAACAATGTTTGAACTGTTAACACTGAAGAAGGGGCTGCCTAGGTAATCAGTAATATCTAGCCCAGATAAAGCCCCCTGGGACCACCCCAACCTTGACCTCTCCCTGTCATCAGTTTGATGTGCATCACTCCAGACTTCATACGTGTACATATCCATATAAACAGAATACTGTAATAGAATTGGGCCGAGTAGACTTACAGCAGTGTGGAGGGGGGGTAAACATGCCATCCTACACCATGCATCTTTCTGCGATTTACTTCCCCACTCAACACTAGCTCTTGGCAATCTGTCCACATCAGCGTTTATTGGTCATCTTTCAGCGGCGGCAAGTCTTCCTAGCGCAGGCACATCACAGCTGATTTTGATATTTGCCTCTTGGTGGCCCCTCGGGTTGGCGTACAGGATGGTTTCTAAGCCCCTCTGTGGATAAGCCCCTGGGTATTCTCCCTTTGCCCCTGTACATCCTGCCTTCCCTGCTCCATGTCCAGATGCCTGCCCACTATGGAGAGCACAAGCTGGCTCCCTGCCCTTTGGCGTACGTGTGAGTGAAACCCAGCTGAGTGGCAGGAAGTCAGACAGTGAAAGACAGAGAACTAGGGGTAGTTACTCCCTGGCTAACCTACCAAGCTTTTGCAGGTGGGCAGTGGCTTTGTTCCTGGGAGGGGGCCTGTTCTACATCTGGAGCCCCCAGGAGTCCCAGTATCTGCTATCATCACCTCGTTTCTTCAGACCCAGGGGTGGTAGCATCTCCCACTTTGATAGTCCTGTATCATCCCTTCACGGCGCCATGATGGCATCCCTTACTTTTGTAAATAGCTCCTTTCTGCTTCTTGCTGGATTCTGGCTGACAGAGCTCATACCAATCACTTAAAAGGAGGGGAACAATGAAGACCCCAATCATTCAATGCAAGGCTCCATTTGTCCCCACTTTGCCTCACTGTTTCTCCTAGCATCTCCCCTTCCAAGCCTCCGCTTTTGTCTTCTCTCCATCACTCAGTCCTAGGGTAAGCAACAGCCCAGTCGGCCCCACATCCAGATCCACCTGGTCTCTGAACCTCCACTCCACTTGCAATGGATCTTCCAGATCCATTGGGTTCCCATTCCAAATGCCTACATCAAGCAGGACTGGGCAGAACAAAGCCAGCAGCCCAGAACTCAGTCGAGGTTTCCCATGTGGGTGGCGGAGATTCAAGTATCTGAGCCATCATCAGCTGCCTCCCAGCATGCACATTAGCAGGAAGCTGGAATCAGCAGTGGAGCCGGGACTCAAACCCAGGCACTCTGCTGTAGAATGCAGGCATCCCAAGCTGCATGTTAATTGCTGCACCAAACGTCTACCCACGTCGCATGTTTTTAAGTGATGAATGATCTGGTACAAGCTTCAGTACAACAATATTGAAATGACCCTTTTACTCATTTGTCTTTGTGTATTTCCTGTATGTTTTATGAGGCTAAGCATCAAGCATTATTTTGTGTAATAATTGTCACTATTTGTATTATTTTGTACCCATTTTGCATACACAATGCTCTTCGTATACCCATTGCTCAGCAAACAGTAGGCACTCAAACACAATTTGTCAAAATACCCCCCAAATAGTTGTATATGCTAGCATGTTTTTTTTTAAAAAAAAGATTTATTTATTTATTTTAAAGTCAGAGTTACACAGAGAGGGAGAGAGAGGTCTTCCATTCACTGGTTCACACTGCCCAATTGACCACAACGGCAGGAGCTGCACCAATCTGAAGCCAGGAGCCAGGACTTCAGCTGGGATTCAAATCGGCACCCATATGGGATGCCAGACTGCAGGCAGCAGCCTTATCCACTATGCCACAGCATCAGCTCCTCTAGCATGTTTCAATAAGGACTATATTCATTCCAAAGCTCATTGAAAGTGAACTCTTATAAACTGGATTTTCCGAAGGAGGAAACTGAATCTCAGAACACTTAAGCATCTTCTTCAAGACACACAGTCAGTTTATGCTGGAGCTGGCCTGGGACCCCAGGCCTGGGACCCCTCACCGCAGATCCTCTTCCTATCAGAGCCACCAAAAGTCCAAAAGCTGAAGACATCTCTCTCCTGCCGAATGTCCTTTTCTGGACCCAAATATTTCTTCTTTTTTTAACCTTTCTCTTTGCTTTCTCCTACTGAGACAGTAGGTTCCAGTGTTTTTCTTTTAGCCAAAAGGAATCCAATTCAATAGGATTTCTTCTGAGGGAGGCAGCCATTCTCCTGTTTATCCAAGCCCCTATCAGACATATAAACATATAATACCGTCATTAAACCCTGAAACACACGACACCAGCTCAACCACACACACGCTATTAAAAAGTTTGTTACCTCCAGTGGGGAACAGCCACTGTGCTCCCTGTTCTCTTCTTGGCACAGCCAGGAAAGAACAGGAGCTCCCTGGTTGGAGAAAGCCTTTTATTTTCCCTAGGACTCCTCCTAAAATCAGTTGTATTGCTGATAAATCCTAGTTTATTGGTGTGCTTCTGAATGTACAAGAAGGCAATGACAGAGAACACTGCATGTTCTTTAGAGAAAAAAAATCAAACAACTCTGCTATTTCAAAAGTAAGAGGAGACATTCTCAGGAGGATGAGAAGGCAAGCCACAGACCAGACTGAAACTATTTGCAACAGACATGTCTGCTAAAGGACCATTAGCCAACACACACAAAGAACTCTTAAACCTCAACAATAAGATAATGACACCTCCACAAGAGGATATGCAAATGGAAAACGAGCATATGAAAAGATGTTCAATATCATGTGTCATTAGGTAACTGCAAATTTTTTTTAAGATTTATTTATTTTACTTGAAAGAGTTACACAGAGAGGAGAGGCAGAGAGAGAGAGGTCTTCCATCCACTGGCTCACTCCCCAGTTAGCTGCAACAGCTGGAGTTGCGCCATTCTGAAGCCAGGAGCCAGGAGCCATGAGCCTCCTCCGGGTCTCCCACGCAGGTGCAGAGGCCCAAGGACTTGGGCCATCTTCTACTGCCTTCCCAGGCCTCAGCAGAGAGCTGGATCGGAAGTGGAGCAGCTGGGTCTCAAACCAGTGCCCATATGGGATGCCGGCACTTCAGGCCAGGGCGTTAACCCACTGAGCCACAGCGCCAGTCCCAGGTAACTGCAAATTAAAACAACAGAGCGACCAGTATTGTGGCTCAGCAGGTTATGCTGCCACTTAGGACAACCACATCCAATTTTGGAGCACCAGTTCAAGTCCTGGCTGCTCCACTTCTAATCCAGTTTCTTGCTATGCTCCTGGAGAGTGTGAAGGGTGACCCAAGTACTTAGACCCCTGCCACCCATGTGATAGACCAGTGAAATACCTGGCTCTTGGCTTCAGCCCAGACTAGCTCTGGCTGTTGTCATTTGAGGAGTGAGCCAGTGGATGAAAGGTCTCTCTCTCTCTCTCTCTCTCTCTCTCTCTCTCTCTCTTTCTCTCTTTCTCTCTCTCCTCTCTGTCACTCTACATTTCAAATAAATAAACTTAAAAACAACAATAAGATACTACTACACATTTACTAAAATGGTCAAAAACTGGGAAGGGTGCTTGGTGCAGCAGTTAAGTTCCCTGCTGAGATGACCATATCCCCAAGAGAGTCTGGGTTCTCGTCCTGGCCCCACCCTTAATCCCAGCTTCTTGCTAATGCACACCCTGGGAGGCACAGGTGATGACTCAAAGACCTGAGTTCCTGACACACCTGTGGAAGATCCAGACTGGACTCCTAGTTCCTGGTTTTGGTCTGGTTTGGCCTTGGCCAGGATATTTGGAGGGTCATTTGGAAGGTGAACCAGTAGATGGGCACTGCGTGTGTGTGTGCTCATGTGCACATGTATGTCTTTCAGTCTCTCAAATAAGTAAAATTAAAAACACAAACACCAAATTCTGACACTGATGTGGAGCAATAAGAACTCTCACTGCAGGTGCTGTGAGAATACAAAATGGTATGGCCACTTTCAAAGATAGTTTGGCAGTTTGTTTGTTTGGCAGTTTGTTTTTTATCATAGGATCCAGCAATTGGCTCCTTGGCATTGACCCAAAGGAACTGAAAACATGTCCACACAAAAACCTGTACCTCTGGGGCTGGCACTGTGGCATAGTGGGTAAAGCTGACGCCTGCAGTGCCGGCATCCCACATGGGTGCTGGTTCAAGTCCCAGCTGCTCCACTTCCGATCCAGCTCTCTGCTGTGGCCTGGGATAGCAGTAGAAGATGGCCCAAGTCCTTGGGCCCCTGCACCCATGTGGGAGACCCGGAAGAAGCTCTTGGATCCTGGCTTGGGATCGGCCCAGCTCTGGCTGTTGCAGTCATCCAGGGAGTGAACCAGCAGATGGAAGACCTCTCTCTCTCTCTCTCTCTCTCTCTCTCTCTCTCCCCCTCTGGCTCTACTTCTCTCTGTAACTGTCTTTTGAATGACTAAAATAAATCTTTTTTAAAAAAAATAAAAGTATCCAGCCGGCGCCGCAGCTCAATAGGCTAATCCTCTGCCTGCAGCGCCAGCACCCCGGGGTTCTAGTCCCTGTTGGGGCACTGGTTCTGTCCCAGTCACTCCTCTTCCAATCCAGCTCTCTGCTATGGCCTGGGAAAGCAGTAGAAGATGGCCCAAATCCCTGGGCCCCTGCACCCATGTGGGAGACCCGGAAAAAGCTTCTGGCTCCTGGCTTTGGAGCCAGAACTGGCCGGCATCAGCTTTACCGGCTCCACCACAGCGCCACCCCCAGAACCCAATTTCTCCCTCACTATTGAAACATAGCAGTACTCTATAAGTTTTAGTTTTTCATCTTTCCATAAAAATACTAATGCTTACTCAAAGACCTGCTGAATGGGTTGAATTTTATTTTCCAAAAATTGTATTTAAGAAACACATGAAGTTTGTATTCCTTAGATAAAAGGTTTCTGGGGCGGGGGGCACATGAAAAATGTATATTAAATCCTCGCCAGCGCCGTGGCTCAATAGGCTAATCCTCTGCCTTGCAGCGCTGGCACACCGGGTTCTAGTCCCGGTCAGGGCGCCAGATTCTGTCCCGGTTGCCCCTCTTCCGGACCAGCTCTCTGCTGTGGCCCAGGAGTGCAGTGGAGGATGGCCCAGGTGCTTGGGCCCTGCACCCCATGGGAGACCAGGATAAGCACCTGGCTCCCAGCTTCAGATCAGCGCGGTGCGCCAGCCGCAGCGGCCATTGGAGGGTGAACCAATGGTAAAGGAAGACCTTTCTCTCTGTTTCTCTCTCACTATCCACTCTGCCTGTCAAAAAAAAAAAAAAAAAAAAGAAAGAAAGAAAGAAAGAAAGAAAGAAAGAAAGAAAGAAAGAAAGAAAGAAAGAAAGAAATCCTCAGCAAAATGCTTGGCACCCACCAGGTGCTCCATTAGCTATAGTCCCTTCTTTTTTCCACTTTATCTTTATTTATTTGAGAGGCAGAGAGAGATGGACCGAGAGACAGAGATCTCCCACCTGCTGGTTCACTCCGAATGCCTACAGAGGCTGGAAGGGGCCAGACCAAAGCCCAGAACTGGAAACTCCATCTGGGTGTCCCATGTGGGCGGCAAGGGCCATCACCTGCTGCCTCTCAGAGTGTTCATTAGCAGGAATAGGGAGTGGAGCTGAATTTCAACTGAGACATCCAATATGGGGTGGGGAAGTCCCAGGAGTCACCTTTACCATGGGGCCACAGCGCTGGCCCCTGCAGTCCTTTCTTGGGGGTCTTTGTCTTGATGACTGTTGCCCCCTGGCAGCTGAACACAGTGGCCGGCTGAACTAAACAGTGAAATAAATGTCAGCTGAGTTGAGCTGGAGTCGAAGCGTCCAGCTTTCTAAAATTGTACCTGTACCGATAGGGTTTGCTAGTTCAAGCAGGATGAGATGCATACAGAGAACTCAAGGTGGATACGAGGGTGGAAGGTTGAGGGGTAGGGAGTCCAGGTCGGGATACCTCAAAGATCTTGCCCACAGGGAAGAGCAGGAAAGAGATCATCACAGGTGATCCTAGCTGCATGCAGCAGCCGAGGCAGTGATGCTCCCGGGGCTGCCAGACGCTGCTGGCAGCCCTCACATCCGCCTTGGTAATGAAGCCGCTGTTCCAGCTCTCTGCTGACACACTAAGACAGAGCCCAACCCTATGCGAAACAAGAAAGAGGCAGAAAAGTGAGCTGTGATGGGGCGCGGGGGGGAGAGGAGGGAGAAAGCGTCTGGCACAACTCATAGAACATGGCAGGAGCATTTTTTAAAACTAAAAATAACTCAGTTTTATGTTACACACAGATATGTGCTCCTTGTGTGTGAGGAGGTAAAGAGCATCCCTAATCCAGCCAGCTAGGGAAGAGTCCCTGTGAGAACCCTCGCCTTATGATACCTCTTTGTAGATCTTTTCCTATGCCTGCAAATATCCTATCGGGGAAATATTCTGTGTGCGTGCATGTGTGTTTTCCATCATGAGTTCCTTTTATCATGTCAATAAACAACCATCCATGACATCATTTTTAATAGCTGAATAGAATTCCAGTGTCTGGCTAAACCATACTTTATCTAACCAATCATCTATTGTCAGACTTTTGGGTCCCTTCCAAAATCTTGCTACTATCAACAGAGCTGCCAGGAACTTCCTTAGAGCCGTGCCCTGAACTTCTGAGCCTCTTTCACAGAGGGCGAAAGCGAACAATGAGCTATTTGCTGAAGTCAACTGCAGCCCCACAGCACCCCTCCCCCCCAGCCTGGTGATCCTCGGGCCTCTGGAGTCCGGCCGGAGGAATCCGCGGTCAGGACCTTGGATTCTTGAGGATCCGCTGCGCTCCCAGAAGAAGCAGCTGAGCCTCGGTGTGTCCACAGAACGAGATGTGAGGGCCCGGAAAGCAGACCGGCGTTAGGGAACATTGGGAAGCAGGTGAGGGAGGCCCCGGCTCCCCCTCAGCTCCCTCCTGAGGGCTCCTCTTCCCCAGCCCTGTGCTGTCCTTGGGAGACAACGCCCACCCTCAGGCTCTGGCACCCGAATTTCTGCTGTTACGATAGCGGCTGGGCTAGAAACCACGCCTTTCTATCTTGACTCAGCCAGCATGGTTTGAGCCAAACGCTGCAGGGCGGCAGCCTGGAATAAGGCATCACCTGCTCCCGGGTGCTCGTCCTCTGGCCCATGCTCCCAGGGCTGCTGTAACAGGGCACCACAAGGGCAGAGATCAGCAGGAATGTGTGGTCTCACACCTCTGGAGGCTACGACCCGTCCGATGGTTGTCGGGGTCACCGCTCCCTCGAAGGCTCCAGGGAAGAGCCTTTCCCTGCCTCTTCCTGGCGTCTAGTGCTCGCCAGCGATTCTTGGCATGGGTCGCCTTGCAGCTGCACCAGCCCAGCCTCCACTTCTGCCTTCACATGACCTCCCTCCCTCTGTTCTACATCTCTGTGTCCAAATTTCCCTCTTCTTTTTGGACTCCAGTCCTATTGGACTCAGGGACACCTTAATCCAGGATGACCTCATGTTGACTAATTACATCCACAAAGACCCCATCTCCAAATAAGCTCACATTCTAGGTTCTTCATGCACATGAATCTGGGGGAAACACTATTCAACCAAGCACGCACTCCAATAGAAGCAAAGATAAACTAGAAAAGCCAAGGGCCATGTGTTTGGCCTACCAATGAAGACACCTGCATTCTGTGTCAGAGTGTCTGGATCCAACTCCCAGCTTTAGCTTCTGCTAATGAACTTCCTGTTAATGCAGACCCTGGGAGGCAGCAGTGTCAGCTCAAATAACTGGGTTCCTGCTACCCACACAGGGGCCTGGATTGTGCTCCTGGCTCCTAGCAAGAGGCTGCCAGGGGCATTTAAGGAGTGAACCAGAGATAGGAGCTGTCTCCTCTCTCTCTGTCTGTCTCCATCTCCCAACCTCTGAGTGTCCTTCAAGCACCTTTAAGTTACTTTGTCTTGCGCTTGTCTTGCCAGGCCAGGCCTGCTGTGAGATGCCAAGGGGCCACTCCAACTCCCTGTGGAATAAGCAACCCTTCTGGCATTCTCTCCAGCTCTACTGGAAACCTTGTTGCCTTTCCACCATAAATTCTGGAAACATCCGGGCAGAGATGAGGAATATACAAAGGTGAAACTGCAACAGCACATTTTCCCTTTTGCTTCTGCTATGCACCTTTTTAAAAGCGCGGAAGGTTCAGGAAACAGCACTATCCTTTTTGAATCAATGAGATTGCTCTTTCCGGCCCCTGCTGCACACTGCTGCTTACACAGTCCCATCACAAACTCCTGGCAGGCCAGGTAGGGTGGAGCCCTTCTCGCTAGCTCATGCAACCATCTCTCTATTTCCAGAGGGAATCGCCAGTGTTGGAAGGGCTTGGCAGGTGCTGAGACTTTAAAAAAAAAAAAAAAAAAAAAAGATTTGTTTGAAAGTCAGAGTTACAGAGAGTGAGGGAGAGACAGAGAGGTCTTCCATCCTCTGGTTCACTCCCCAAATGACCGCAACAGCCCAGGCTGGGCCGGGCCAAAACCAGGAGCTGGGAGATTCTTCCGGGTCTCCCACATGGGTAAAATGGCCCAAGTGCTTGGGCCATCTTCCAATGCTTTCCTAGGCCAATAGCAGGGAGCTGGATCAGAAGCAGAGCAGTCAGGACTCAAACTGGTGCCCATATGGGATGCCTGTGTAAGTGCTGAGATTTGAGAGGTCCCATATCACAACAAATTTTTTTTAACTTTTTTATTTAGTTAGTTACAGAGAATGGGGGGCGGGGGGGAAGAATCTTCCATCTTTTCTCTCTAAATGGCCACAACAACCAGTACTGGGTCAGGCTGAAGCCCGGAGCCAGGAGCTTCTTACAGGTCTTCCTCACTCCCTCGCCCATGTTCCCGGGGTCACCTCCCAAATAAACTACTTGCACTCAAATCATGTCTTCAGGTCAGCTCCTAGGGGCACCTGTATTAGAACCAATGTGTTTGGCCAGCGCCGTGGCTCACTAGGCTAATCCTCCACCTTGCGGTGCCGGCACACCGGGTTCTAGTCCCGGTCGGGGCGCCAGATTCTGTCCCGGTTGCCCCTCTTCCAGGCCAGCTCTCTGCTGTGGCCAGGGAGTGCAGTGCACCCCATGGGAGACCAGGAGAAGCACCTGGCTCCTGCCATCAGATCAGCACGGTGCGCCGGCTGCAGCGGCCATTGGAGGGTGAACCAACGGCAAAAGAAGACCTTTCTCTCTGTGTCTCTCTCTCTCACTGTCCACTCTGCCTGTCCAAAAAAAAAAAAAAAATTAAAAAAAAAAGAACCAATGTGTTGATGTGGATATCCCTGTTGGATCCCTGTTGGGTGGTGAACTCCCCAAGGACAGGCACTGAGCTGAAGTCCTCTGAGAACTTATCACTGGTCCCTGCCACATGTTTTACGTGCACTACCTCATCTCATCTGCACAACAGCCCTAAGAGGTTGCCACTATTATTCTTGGTCCCATTTCACAAATGAGAAAAAAGCAGTTCCGGGAGTCGAGTCACTTGCCCAAGGTCATGCAGCCTGCAAGAAGCACAGCTGGGATTTGAATCAAGGTGATCTGTCTGGAGTCTGTGCTATTAATGATTGCACTTTATGAATGATATTCAGTAAACATTTGTGGAAGGAGGGAAGATGGGAGCAGGCAAACATGGGAAGGATAGCACAAAGTGTGTTCATCATTTGGATGCTAGAGATAAAGCCAATACCGGCCAGTTTCTCGGACATGTTTGCAACCCAGTGGAGACAGAGCACCGGCGTTTCCTTCCTCATATTTCACGAGCCCTTTTCCTATTCACTTATTGACTTGAGGAGCACTTATCAGGCCCTTCTGTGTCTTAAGACACTGGACTAGGCCCGTGAAGGCTCAAAAGAAACTGAAAGCAAATTCAAGGATCTTGCAACCTGCAAAGGGGTGTGGGAGAGGGATGAAGATGAGGAAGAAGTACCTGACAAGAGAAATTACAAGACCAGAGCTGACATCAGGCAGTGCTGCTTCATGGCCCAGGGAGCCAAGCGGAGAAGTGGCAGGTTGTCAGGGCAGAAGGTGGCCCCCCGGGGACTGGAGGAAGTGGGGCTTAAGGGATGGGGAGACCTTGCTGGCTGGGAGCAGAACTGCAGGGGAGAGCATGTGAGCAAAGCCACAAAGCAAAGGACTCCCAGGCGACTTTGGCCCCTGCTCCGCCTCCCCTGCCTTCCCTAGGGTCAAAACAACTGGGGAACAAAAGAGGCTGCTGAAAAAGAGGTGTTTGCCAGGAGCAAAGCGCAGGTTTAAGAGATAATTGCGAGTAGCCACGTGGTAATTCACAACTGCTCGTCAAGCCAAGACACGCACTACACCAAGCGCCTGCTGAGCAGGTCACCTTTCCTTCAGGGTGAAGAGGGCTGATTGAGTAAGATGACGCACGTGACCACAAGGGCTCCTGGCTCTGAAAACTTGGCACCCGAAGACACCGTGCAGCGGCCAGGGCTCGCTGTTGTGCTTGGAGTGCGGCAGGCACAGACTTCGGGCGTTGAAGACATTTCCCTGAGGTCTGGCAACAGATTCCTCATCTGCTGCTCCCGTGCTGGGCGCGGATTTCTTCTTTGCTCACCTTCACCCTTCTCCCCAGTGAGGGAGCGGCCAGACCAGCTGGGTACAGCCAAGATGTCTGTCTAGCTTTATGCCAGAGATCAGCCCTGGGGGTTTGGGGCTGCCGTGGGCAGACCTGGCTCCCTCTTGACAGCGGTGTGCAGGGCTAACGCCGCTCCCCCCACCCAACCCCTGCAATGCCCCCGAATACACTGCATTCCCCGGGGAAAGGAGCATCTGTTCTGCAGCCCCAGCCTGCAGACCTCCTCCAAGTCCCAACAGCTGGCTGCCCCCAGGCCTCTCCCACACACAAATCCCACAGCCGCCAGCCATGCTTGGCCGCTCCCACCTAGAGTTCTGTTGCAAGGGCTGTAGAAAGACAAGGGCAGGATCTGAACTGAGACGCCCCCAACAGTTTTGCTGTGGACACAGCCCAGACCCGAGGAGTTCGGAAGTGGTACTGCGCAGGCGTGGGCTCGGGCGCAGATCCTGCCCTGGCTGCCCCACGGCCTGCACAGGTGTGCTTAGTAACGAACCCTTGCCAGGGGGAGCTGAAGGGTAAGCTCCTCATTCCCTCTCCCCTCTCCCTAGGGTGCTCCTGAGGCGCGGTTCCCAGCGCTCCCCTGCAAGGGGTGGCCATCTCAGTAACTCCTCCTTTACAAACTTACTAACCTGCCTGTTTTCTTGCAAGTTTTTTTTTTTTCCTGATGATACACCTTTTTGTTTTTTTAAGATTTATTTATTTAAGAGAGAGAGAGAGAGAATATCTTCCGTCTTCTGGTTCACTCCCCACGCGGCTGCTATGGCCGGGGCTGGACCAGGTTGAAACCAGGAGCCAGGAATTCCATTCTGATCTCCCATGTGGGTGGCAGGGGTCCAAGTACTTGGGCCTGTTCTGTTTTTCCAGACACATTAACAGGGAGCTGAATCAGAAGTGGAGCTCAGTTGTGGGATACCAGGGTCCCAGTGGACACCTTAAGCCTGAAACTCCATGACAGCCCCTCCTGCAAACTTTAAAATTTATTTTATTATTTGAAAGACGGAGGTCTCCCATTTGTTGATTTTCTTTCCCAAATTGCTGTAACAGCCAAGCCTGAGCCAGGCCAAACCCAGGAGATTGGAACTCAATGTGGGTCTCCCTCGTGGATTATAAGGACCCTACTACTTGAGCCATCCACCTGCTGCCTCCCAGGGTCTGCATGAGCAGGAAGCTGGAATCAGGAGCAGAGTCCAATGCCAAATCCACTCACTCTGATAACGGGATGTGGGTGTCTCAAGTCACATCTTAAGCACTGTGCCTTAACCATGGTGCCAAAGCCTCCCCTTGACTCATCCTGTCATCGTGATGAGGTCAGAACACACTGCCCTCTCTGATCTTCCCTTGCCCTTCTGCGCTAAAGTGGGCCACAAAAGAATTCTCGGACCCCCCCTCCACTTCCACCATAAGACCCTCCTTGGAGAAGTACCCTCGCACAGCTGGAGGAATGAAACATCCTCCTCTCTGAAGATGCAGGGACACAGGAAGGTGTCTAAGCCTTGCTAGGTTTCCCCCTTCCCAGTGTATTACCATTAGATTATAACTCACTCTGTCCAATCAAACGTCCCCACAATTCATCAAACCTGAGAGCTGAAGCCAAGCACAGTTTTCCTTAACATGCAATTTCTACGAAATTTGCAAAGGCCCTTCCAACACTGCTCACATACAAGCCTCCTTATCAGGTTGTGTTTTCAGAACTCGGGGTACGGCACTCAGGACTCCCCAAGAGGCCTCACTTGGCTTCTGAGAGTGACCCTGAAGAGCACAGTGAGGGGTTTCTTCAGACCCTGGCTCATGCTGGTGGTGAACCTAAACCTTTCTGTTGGAACCAGTCAGGCAGTAACTCCGGGGAGAGCCCGAAGGAGGAGAAAGGGCCCCCTCCAGCTATGGTGACAGGCAGAGCAGGTGAATTCTTCCCACAGGGCCTGCTTCATTTCGTTGATTCAGGAGAACTGTGTTGTGGGAGGGCCACTGACTCACTGTGTAAAAATGGGAAGGACGTTTCATTGGAAGTAGGATGTTTCACACACTTAACACACACAGCGGCACAGACAGCCCAGACGCGGTTTGGCTGATATCCACGCACTCTCAACTTGGTATAGAGACTTTCAACCAAACCTGGTGTGGAGGGAGGCTTCAGTTTGAGAATTCAGCTCCCTCTTCCCAAGCAGAAGAGGCATGAGAATGCAGGAGGGGTTTGGGAGGCAGGAGGGTGGGATTAGAGTTAAAATTAACCAGAGAGGAAAGAGCAGAATTCTAAAAAGGGGAAGGGAGGAAACTTCATCTACTATACCTTTCTCCATTGGAGGGCCTGGGTCTGACCAGGATGGCTTTCCAAGTGACATGGAAACTTCCAGAAGTATACAAGGGTACTTGAGAAGGTTCATGGAGGGAGCTGGCATGTAGCCTGGCAGCTAAGACACCCACATCCCACATCAGAAGTACCTGGGTTTGGTTCCCAGCTCTGGCTTTGACTCTGCTTTCCTACTATTGCAGACCCTGGGAGGCAGCAGTGACGTCTCAAGTTACTGGGTTCCTGCCACCCACCAGGGAGTTCTGCATGGAATTCCCAGCCCCAGCCGAGCCCAGCTGTCATAGACATTTGGGAGTGAAGCAGATCTCTCTGACTTGTCACTTGCTTTCTGTTTCTTGTTTAAAAACCAAGTTCGTGGGAAATTAAATTAAAGAATAAGTTCATCTTGGTGCAAAAAAAAAGCTTTGAAATCCACCTGCAGTTTTTCCATAATACGCATTTTCCAAAAACATTTTTTTTATTTAAAAAGCAGAGTTGCAGAGAGAGGGAAGGAGAGATAGAGCGAGATCTTCCATCTACTGGTTCACTCCCCAGATGGCCACAACAGCCAGAAATAGGCCAGATCAAAGCCAGAAACTTCTTCCAGGTCCCCCATGTGGGTGCAGCAACCCAGGGACTTGGGCCATTTTCTGCTGCTTTCCCAGGTGCATTAGCAGGGAGCTGGATGGGAAGTGGAACAGCTGGGACTCGAACCGGTGCCTATATACGATGGCAGTGCTGCAGCACGCAGCTGAACCCGCTACACCACAGCACCAGCCCTTCCATAAACTTTCTGAGGTGCCCTCATACATGTCATGGAGGGAAAGACTGAGTTTTGTTTGGAGTGGGAGAATGAAGGTTTCTTTTTTTTTTTTTTTTTAAAGTATGGTGTTTGGTCTTTAGCACTCAACAAAGACCCAAAAAAATCACATCTTAAACTGAAGACTATAACTGTTATAATTATAAAATTATCTTTTTGACACATTAAAATACAAAAACTAGAACAAAAAATTATTTCCGAGATTTTGAAGGTGTGTGAATAAGGGCCCCCTCCTCTTCATGCCCTCCCTGGCAGTGAGAGGCTGCGTCCTGATACCCAGTTACACAGCAACTTGGAGCCTGGCTAGAGGCATGAGCTGTGCACGGACACCTGTAGTTAGTGTTCACACACTGTTACTCACAGCCTCCCCCAAACTGGGCACGTGTCCTCCGATTGGTGAATGGAGAAATACACTGTGGTACATCCATACCACGCGACATTTCTTTGCAATTAAGACAGAAAGACAGGTATTTGCAGAAACAGAAGAACGAATCTCCAAGACGAACGCCTGGGGCCCTTTGAAGGGGATGGCACTGCTGCCCAGACCGACTGTGGTGGAGGTTACACAACTACATGCAGCCGGCAGTGCTCACGGAGACCACTAAACAGGCTGAATTTTACTACAAGGAAATTACGCCTCCATTTCTAAAGCACAAGGGCTATGGCGTCACTGACTTAACGCTCCCTCCCCCTCAGTGTGCGCCCTTGCACAGGTGACTTAGCTTTCTGGGCCTCAGTTTACTCACGGTGCTTGGAGCCAGAGCAGCTCCTGCTTCACAGGATTGTTACAAGGATCCGTGAGTGGGCACCTGGCACCCACTCAGCGGTGGCTCTCGCTATGACCCTGGCCCTGCAGCTGACAGTCACAGTAGAGGCCTCTCCACCCCCGCCAGGGGATCCTGATAATCTGCCTGCTCTCTGCACTACCACCCCAGGCCTCCTTCCACCCATCCCTCTGCCTGCCTGGACTCCTAGGGAGAAATGATGCCATGCCCTGGGGACCCTGGGAGGCAGCTTGGGCTGGATGACAGCTGGGTGTTACTGAAACCTGGCTTTGAGTGCCAACTGTCTCCGAAGGCTTGAAAAATCTCTCCTCTGCAGCCACCGGCAGTGCGGCACAGCCAAGCCAGTAAGCTCACCAATGCCACACCAGGCCAAAGGTACGCTCTTCCCAGCCCCTGCAGGGCTCTGGGTTTATTGCTTTCTTCGTTATTTCCTGGCACGGAGCTGTTCAATAAATGAACAGGAGACACCATTCCAGGGCGACCTGCTTCATGGCATTTCGTCAACACCATGATAAACATTGTTTATGGGTTCCAATATTTTTCTTTGGTTTTGCGTGTCTTTTCTTCTTCTTGTGAAAGCCTGTTGCCCAAGTAAACTGCTTGAAAGATTCCAAGCAAACTTTCTGTCTAGTTTCCAGTTGGGAAGTCTGGCGAAATAGCCCAGGGATTGAAATAAGTAACAAGATGAAGCTTCTCCTGATAGGTTTTCATTAAGCAGGATCAGGTTCAGGGCCTGATATGTGCTGTGCGCACAGTTTGCTCACTCAAACACACCACAGGTGTTTCCAGACTGCTTTATCTGGGCCTGGGTCTGTGCCAGGGTGCTGGGTCTTGGGGAGAGCCACGTGGTTCTTTCACAGCTCCTGCACTTGAATATCTAAGCCATCACCGTGCAGACCCCTCACTTGCTGGGGTCTCCCTTCCCTGCATCTTGATGTTAAGGCCCGCTCCAAACCTACTCCAGGACCAAGAGCCTGTGATTGGAAACTGCATTGCAATCTGTGGTGGACACAGATGTGTTCCATGGGAACTAGGGATGGTAGCGGTGAAGATAAGGACATTGAGACCTGAAGAAGAGGAGGAAGTTAAAGTTTTTAGTGGGGGTAGCTAATTTACAAGTTTCCATTTCTCTTGCTGCTTCAAGTCAACTGCTCAAAGAGTAGAAAGATACACAGCCCCTCAGGGCAAGTAGAGGAGTTAGGAGGGAGCACAGGGGGTCTTCAACTAATATTTATAATGTTTTACTTCTTAATTAAAAAAATGAATTTGAGGCTGATGTTGTGATGCAGTGGGTTAAGCCACTGCACTCGGGTTTAAGTCCCAGCTAATGCTTGGGCCCCTGCATCCTTGTGGGAGACCTGAACCGAGTTCTTGGCTTCTGGCTCCTAGCCTTGGCCTAGCCCAGCCCCAGCTGTTGCTGCTATTTAGGGAGTGAACCAGCAGATGGAAGATCAATCTCTCTCTTCCCCCCTCGCTCTTTCAAATATATAAATAAATCTTTAAAAAAAAACATGATTCAATAGGATGAAAAGTTAAATTGGGGTGTTAGGAGCCCATAGCTCACAGCTATAATGTACCTTATACATTTCCATGTATTTGTCTTTTTTTTTTTTTTTTTTGACAGGCAGAGTGGACAGTGAGAGAGAGAGACAGAGAGAAAGGTCTTCCTTTTGCCGTTGGTTCACCCTCCAATGGCCGCTGCAGCCGGCGCGCTGCGGCCGGCGCGCAGCGCTGATCCGATGGCAGGAGCCAGGAGCCAGGTGCTTTTCCTGGTCTCCCATGGGGTGCAGGGCCCAAGCACCTGGGCCATCCTCCACTGCACTCCCTGGCCACAGCAGAGAGCTGGCCTGGAAGAGGGGCAACCGGGACAGAATCCGGCGCCCCGACCGGGACTAGAACCTGGTGTGCCGGCGCCGCTAGGCGGAAGATTAGCCTAGTGAGCTGTGGCGCCGGCCATGTATTTGTATTTCAAATATAGGAAATGTTTCTCTACAGTTTGAGACACTCCCCCTTCTTTGCTAAGTAACCAAAACTGTGGCGTGGGGGCATTTTCCACCCTAGAAAGGGCATTTCTGTGTTCAGTCCCTACCTGGAAACAACACCCTGCTGGTTCATGAACACTGTCTGCCTACGCCAATTCCTGGGTGAGCAAATGGACTGACAGCCAGAAGTACCCCTGCTTCACTTCCTGTAAACCCTTCCTCCTGCAGGTCGGCGCCACCTGCCACTCCTCACCTGCCCTGACCGAGCCAGACACCCTGCTGAAGTGGCAGCTTTGAGCAAGCTTTGCTCCAGGACCGCAGCCTGGCAGGGCTGGGAGAAGAGGAAAAAGGGACTCTGCATTTCAAAGGAAGGGCGAGGGGAGGCGTGAGCCAGCCCGACCTCAAAGGCTAAAAATAATCAACTTTGTAGACTTCCTCCTGCAACAGAGTCCAGGCCGGAAGAGGGCAGGGGGCAGGGGATGGATGTGGGATATTTGCATCAGTCCTGACTGTTAGCACACACCAGTTAGGAAAGCCTTGCACAGGAACTCTCTCCCAGGTCAACTTTTTATAACTAGAACTCATCACTCAGCTCTTTTATAATCAGTGCAATTAGGAGAAACCGGTGGGTTCTCTTCTGACCCACAGTTTAGAGAGAAGCCCAAGCAGACACCTGATGCAAGCCAGCCTCCCTGGGGCTGGTAGCCTCACACGCACCTGGGCCTGGGCTCATGGCCTCTCCACAGAAGGCTGGGGGAGCTGATAGTCTCCTAACACAGGGAATAATGGGCGTGGGGTGCACACGGCCTCCTGGAGGAAATCCTTCTGTGGACAGATGCGAGCTGCCCGTAGCCGTGCCAGGGAATGGGTTTTTTCCTCCTCACTGGGTTTCCCGTGCTCCTGACCTGCAAGTTCTCTCAGTAAGACAAGAACTCTCTGCCACCTGCGATGCTTCTCCCTCCTGAATCTGGGTGATTATAAACACCGGGTGAGTGACTGCCTTTACAAACAGTCTGGAGGTAGCCCAGGAAGCTCACTAACTGGTTGGCACCTGAGGGCGGTGTTGAAGCTACAGCGGCCCAGGGAGTCCCTGGGCCCCGCATCCTTCCACGCAGCAATAAGCAAAATGAAAGGTACTTCTCTTTTTTTCTTTTAATCATTTATTTGATAGGCAGAGACCCAGCGATCTTCCATGCCCAGCTTCACTTCCCCAAATGCTGCAGCAGCCAGGACTGGGCCAGGCCAAAGAGAGAAGCTCAGAACTCAATCTGGGTCTCCCAGGTGGGTGGCAGGGACCCAACCGCTTGGGTCATCACCTGCTGCCTCCCAGGGTGCGCACTAGCAGGAAGGTGGAGCAGAAGCAGAGGAGTCAGCACTTGCAGCAGTCACACCCATGTGGGAGGCAGGCACCCCAGGCAGCGTGCTAACCACGGCGCCAAATGCCTGCCCCGCTCCTGTGTTTGATGCACTGAGTTTCTAGACAAACTAGTTCTGAAGTGCAGCGATTTGTATCGGAACCCCAGACGTGACTGGTTGTGTTGTAGCTGTCCTTCCATCTGGAACTCTTCCTCAGCAGGCACAAAGCTGCCACAGGGCCGGCTTCCCTCTGCCTGGTGACTGTGCCGCCTGCACTGGTTTTAAACAGGCATCCAGGACGCCAGCCTCCTCGGTCCAGGTGTAACCGCTACTCATTTAGCAGGACCTCCTCACCTGCAGGAACACCTCAGCTCTTCCACGAATTGGATCTGAGTCGGGTCAGTGCTGCAGCCTCCACACGAGGTAAGGAGGCAATCACTCCCTTGAAGTGGACCTGAGAGCCATCAGGCTCTGCTTGCTGAACTTGCAAGAAGCACTTCTTTGATTGACTTACAGTTAAGAATATGGACAGGCCAGCGCCGCGGCTCAACAGGCTAATCCTCTGCCTAGCGGCGCTGGCACACCGGGTTCTAGTCCCGGTCGGGGCACCGGATTCTGTCCCGGTTGCCCCTCTTCCAGGCCAGCTCTCTGCTATGGCCAGGGAGTGCAGTGGAGGATGGCCCAAGTACTTGGGCCCTGCACCCCGTGGGAGACCAGGAGAAGCACCTGGCTCCTGCCATTGGATCAGCGCAGCGCACCGGCCGCGGCAGCCATTGGAGGGTGAACCAACGGCAAAGGAAGACCTTTCTCTGTCTCTCTCTCACTGTCCACTCTGCCTGTCAAAAAAAATTAATAAAAAAAAATATGGACAGCTAACATCTCCTGAGGGCTTACTCTGGCGGCCCCATGCTGCACCTTTAGATGGCTTCACTGGCCATGGAAGTTCCAGCTACCCATGTCAACCATGAACTTGTGTCCAAGTAACCTTTATTTTGCTTAGTAATGCTCCCAAACACCAGAGTAATGATTCTAGCAATTCAGATATACCAAAGATAAGCCAATAAGTGCTTCCTTTAACAGAAATGTGAACGTTCTTAATGTATTAATAAGGACAGAAAAAAGTTGTATTCAGAGGTATGATTGTTGCTGGAGGAGGGTGTTGGTATCCCATGCCGAAGAATTTCCATGCAAACGACGAGAGTGAGCCAAGCCTAAGTTCTGTTGAAAGCAGAGAGCCTCCCAATCAGCAGGTAGGGATTAACGATCAATCAGGGAACCAAGGATGAAATGATCGCCCAATCAGCAAGGAGTGGGGCTCACTGATTATCACTGGGGTCAGGGAGGCACCATGGGCTATCTTGAGCAAACACCCAGTTTTACGATGAAACTATGTGCTGCAAGAGACACTCCCAGGAGGGAGCAAGCATTTTCTTTTGGAAGGGGCCTGTCTCCTTTTTCCACTCTAACAGGAACCTTACCTTGCTGTCTATTAACCCATGTAACTCCTCACAAGATCAGCAGTACAATAAGATATTTTGAGAAACAGGCCACATTTATATAAGTTTTATTATTTTAATTGTTCGATTTTATTGCTGCTAATTCCTTACTGTGCCTAACTTATAAATTAAACTTTGTCATGGGTATTTATAGATAGGGGGGAAAAAAGTACATATAGGATTTGGTAGTCTCCAGTTTCAAGCTTCCTCTGGGTGTGTGTGTTGGGGGGGGGTCTTGAAACATACCCCTGGGGATAAGGGAGGGCTAGTGTAAATAGATCATCTTGTCAATAATCCCCACAATACAGAAATGGAACTGAAGTTTTACACAGTCCTGCAACTCTCCACCATAAGACTAGCTAGAGAGTCTGGGATCTGAACTCTGGTCAGTCTAACTCTGCATCCAGAGCTTATAGCCAGGATTTTCAGAAGGGCCTTGTTGAGATGCCAGTGGCCTGGTGTGGGACTTGTACAAGAATAGACTGGATGGCTTATGTTCAAACCTCTGGGTCTTATTCTAACTCTGATCAGGAAGGAGCACAATCTCCCTGAGCGTTAGATTTGGAAAAGGGAGCAGTTGGATGCGTTGTACCCTGATTTCTAAAGGAAATGGAAAGGAGATAAGCAAACAACACAAGAGGAGGTCATCAAGATTCCTCAGCCTAGCTGATCTCAGAGAATCCAGGGCAGGTGGCAGAGTGCCCTTTCTACGTGGAATCAGACGCCTCCCAGCTGCCTTCCCTGAGGTGTCCCATGACCTTCCGGTAGCAGAGAGAGCCCAACAAATGTGAAATGGACCAGTTTAAGTGTCCAGGTCGCCCAGAATTTGTTTACATTGCAAGGGAATGAAGCCCACTCCCTTTCCCAGTTGCTGGACACAATACACCCAGAAAGGGCTCTTCAAGCCCTGGCAATCTAGCCATTTCCAGAGGCAAATCCCCAAAAGGAAGCGCAAGAGAGAGGTTTAAAGCAGACCCTGAAAAGAGTCCATAATGTCAAATTTTTTTGAAGTTGTGCTATCTTTCAAAATGCATGCAATGTTTTGTATTGTTGTCCTATCCATAACTATTATTTTTATAAAAGAATACTTTTGATAAGTTAGTCAAATTGCTTATCTTGCCCCCTAAATCCTGGAGTACTCCATAATATTCATTGCAAGGATAGGCATTGTGGCCTAGCAAGTTAAGCCCACCTGTGTGTGACACCTGTGTCCTTTCAGAGTGCTGTGCAAATCCCAGTTCCTCTGCTTCTTTCTGATCCAGCTTCCTAATAATGCACCCTGGGAGTAAACAGATGTTGGCCCAAGTGCTTGGGCCTCTGCCTCCCACATGGGAGACCCAGCCAGAGGTCTAGGCTCCTGGCCTCAGCCTGGCCCCACTATGACTATTGCAGGCATTTGGGGAAACGAACCAATGGGTGCAAGATCCTCTTTATCTGACTCACCCCGTCTCTGTCACTCTGCCTTTCAAATAATATTTCCTGAGGACAGTGCAAAAGTGTTACAGGAATTATCTCCTTTAACCCTCACAATAACCCTAATGGCTGTTACTCCTCTTACCTGTGACCTGGGAAACTTCTCCATCCCATTGCTTTCTCCCTTTAACCAGTACCACACTATGTTTAGCCCATGGCTTCCCCCATCTTGGAAACCGTGCATCAGTGACTTCCCTTAGGAAGGTTGTATGAAAGGGTACTATTGTCATTTCTTAAATATAAAAGCATGCAATAAATATGGTCAATGTCATTTCCTCAAACTGCACGCTTCTAAAAGCCTGAGGAGCCTCTTCCACCCTTCTGAGAACCCATGAAGCAGGAATTTGCCTTGGGTGCCACACCATCTCGGGGAGACACTCTGTCTAATGTGATTTAAACAGCTCAGGGGTCACAAATCTCCACTCGGTCATTTCCTCCTTGTGTGATTTTGGGCCAGTCACTTATTTCAATGTCAGTTACCCATTCAGAAAATGGGGATAGTGATAGGACCTACCTCATAACATCGTTGAGTGGATTAAGTGAGCTAATGCATATATAATGCCTGTGGCAGAGTTAAGTCCTTAGCAAATGTCAGCTGCTTTTGTTATTAAAGAGACTTGGAAAGAGGTTGCTTTAAGCAAGACCTGTTAGGTACAATGCCTAAGAACCACACTTCCAAGATTGGGAAACTATTGCTGTCAATTTCTAATGTATCTTCTGACATCAGGCCAGGTATACTGACATTTAGCTGAAAATGGAACCTTAATGCAGTGTTTTGGATTCTGGGAGCATGGGAGAGGCATGGCTTAAAGTCTGCTGACCTCTGTACACCAGCTGAGTCTCTATGAACCTGAAAGCCTTCGAAGGGAAGAATGAACCCAAGAGCTGCTGCAGGGTAGTTCCTCTGAGACCATGGCAGAACTGCTTTGCCAGCCACAGAGGTCATAAGGTCACAGCTGCCCTGCCCTGGGAGGCTGCCCTGGTCACCCCAAGCCTTGGATGAGCTCAGAGCGCCTGTTCTAGCCTGGGCTCCACATCCACTCCAGCTCCCACCATTCTTATCTCTTTGCTGGGCTGAGAATTCGGAGAGGTGGGGCCGTAAGGCTTCAAGTCTGGGCTCAGACCCTGGCACGTGGTACCTGTCTTGCAAACCTTTGCAGAACTTACCCATGAGAGGCCAGAAAGTGCACTGTCTCTTCTCCAGAGGATAGCCTCCACTGCTGTGACCCACTTGTTAGCGTCAAGACCAGTGCCTATCAGTCCTTACATCTGACTTCTCCCAGGCTCTGCACTGACAAAGGACTTACGCTTGACCAAACTTTAATCAGCTCCTGGACCTCCTTTAATCCCATCCATAAACTTTTTTATATAATCTTGTTTTAGCAAGAACTCTACAAAAATGGTTTAGCTGGAAACCCCTATTCTCCCAATCTGATCCCTTGCCGTATCTGATCACCCTCAGTATCTGATCGGGTTTCTCAACTTCCACCACCCCCCAGGTGATATCTGATTCCCCTGGCCCATGTTCAACAGGAATCCTGTCACTTTGGTTTAACCAGAAAACTCCCAACCCCTGGTTTTTCCTTAGTAATTTTCCATCAACCCCTCCACCACCCTTTTACCCTTTAGCTTTACCCCTTAGCTGTGGCTTCTGTTTGCCCATTCTGTATTCTGAATTGGACCCAGTTCTACACTGATGTCTCATCCCCCCGCTTTTGCAATAATCCTGGGTAAAAATTGTCTTTGTCAATTTAACTATCCTCTGGTTTCCTTTGTTAGGACACACGGCTGCCCTTCTAAGTGTCCTCTCCAAGAGTCAGGCCATTCAGTCACAGTCCTCATATTCTTGATATTTTAATTGCATAAGTACCTTGTCTGTCTGCTATCTGCCTTCCTAAACATTTCTCAGGCTGGACCACTTAGGCCAATGAAAGAGCTAATCTATTTTGTGTTGATTCCATTAGCTCTGGTTTCTTGTCCTAGTTTCCAACCTGCAGAAAGTTGGGGACAGGAGCCCCTCTCCAGGTCCTCTGTGGCCCTGCCCAGAGGCGGCCTTAGGAACTGTGGCTACTCTTCTACACTTTGATCTGAGCGTGTCCTTGTCTTGCCACCACACTCCCACACATGGAGCGAGCAGAGAAGTAACATACTGGATAACAGTAAGAGCTTCTCTAGTTGATCGTGGATTCCGGGACCACAAATACATTAGTCTGGCATCCTGGCAAGGACTCTGGGCTTACAGTTAGGGGCCCTGTCTCTTGTGATATTTTGGATAATCACTTAACCTCCCTGGGCTTCTCTTCTTAGTTTATAAAAGCAGCATCAGCCTGGAATATTTTTAATGTTGTCTGTGATGCCAGAGACTAAGAAGGACTATACAAACATGAAGCATGATGAGTCTCCCTGGAAAACGCCTTCTTTCCCTCCAACACAAGCTGGTAAAACAGTCTGAGAACAAACATCCCTACAGAGAGAGAAAAGGCCAGCATGGATCACATTCAGAGCAGAAGAGAGGCTGCACAACTCCCCAGACATGTCTGATTTAGGCAGAATATCTCCCAGAAACTTGGTGGAGATGTGCAGATATCCTGATATTACCTTCCCGTAGGAATGAGTACTACCATCAGTTGTCCTCAAGTTCTGTCAATGGAAACCTTTGGCTTGAACGAGAAGCTCCTAATATATTAACTGATGCATGAAAAACCCCTCTCAGAAGGCAGAATATGTGACAAGTTGCCTAAAGACCTAATAGTGCAACCTGTGCTCTATTACACAAGGCTATTTTGGGTCTTTTAAACCGTAAGTGCAATTAAAAAAAAAAAAATCAATGCTCTCAACAACTGAAAGTCAATTGGGTTACTTAAGCTTTCCCCCAACATATATGGCCACTGACTCTCTGGGAGTCTGGCTACAGCATTGGGCCTTGTGCAGACACCAAGCTACTTAGCCAGCAGACAAAAATATAGGGCACTCCAATCATCCAATCAAGAGACTATTAAAATGTGGGTCATAAATCTCTAGTTCTGCCACAGTCTGCCAGGGACAGTCTGGCAACCTTCTGTCCTCCCTGAGAGACAGCTCCACAGAGTAAGGAGGGCTAAGCGGGGATGCTCCCTCCCTGAGCTGTAGCCTATGATGGTGGTGCACGAGTATCGGGAGGGACCTTGTGCTTTCTTACCTGAAAGGGGGTCTGTTTTCTGAAGGGTACCTGGGAAGTCTGTGCCAATGGAGCCCCTCAGTCTCAGCTTTAATCCAAGTACACTATGCCTCCAGGCGCTCTCTGCCTTTGGCCATAAGTAGACTCCTGGGGTCTCCCCTATAGGTCCTGGCCCCTGCAGGGCTGTATCAGAGGACAGAAGACCTGGGTCTGAGACCACTGAGGTGCCTGTCCCATGAGTAGGATGCTCCTGGGGAGCTCTTCTCAGCTGGGGCCTGGCAGGGTGCTCCAGGGCTGGGGGATAAATAGCTCGGTACCCAACGCCCCTTCCAGCACCCCAACTAGAAAGATCTGCCGCAGACCCTTTGCCCTCCAAGCCACAGCTATGGGTTTTCTCACCTGCAAAACAGAAGGATACTAACTTCACTGGGTGCTGGACTCCATGGGATGGTCCTAGAGGCCAAGAGCCCCGTGCAGTGCCCATCCACAGCAGGGCCTCGCCCACGGTGGTGCTTTCTCCCGGCACCTGAACTCTCACCTCTGCTCTAAAATCCCACGACTGAGGGCCCTGAGAACCGCCCTGTTTTCCCAGCCTCAAAGTGGTGTGAGCTATCAATACCCAACCCTCGATAGAGGTTTCCTTTGTCAAGGAAAAATTGTGCAACTGGAAAGGAAGGCCGCCAAGATGAGTGCATCCTTCGAACGTCACGCTGGATCCCTTAGAGCAAGCCCCCCTCCAGGCCGTTTGATGCTCTAAGGCAGGAGCTGTCAGAGGGCGGTGCCTGGACCAGCAGCATCAGCACTTGTGAGAAAAAAACATTCCCAGGCTCCACCCCAGACCTATTGAAATGGAAATTCTGGGGCAGGGCCCCAGAAATCGGTTCTACAGACTGTCCAGGACAGATGCACCGATCCAAGGCAACACAACTTTGTGCTTATAAAAGAGCCTGGGCCAAGTCCATGTTGGCTGTGGTCCCAAATGAGCAAATATCAAACCACAGGGGTATACATGTGGGAGCAAAAGGCACACTCAGGGCCCTAGAGAGCTCTGAGTGGAAGCCTCGGGGCTGGCCAAGTAGAGACACAGAGGGGAGTGTGGCCGTGATGGTTGACGGGCAGAGGGAGATCGGACAGGGTCCACGTGGCACAGACACAGCTGGGATGAAGTCTTGAGATCATTCCCTGGAGGAAGGCTCCAGGCTTTCTGGGGACAACTTCAGCCTTCTAGCTGGGAGGACTCTGATCTCTGCTGACTACACTCCAAGCCTTGGAGGCTTCAGGACACGTGTCCTGCCTGTCCCATGTCCTCCAGGTGACTGGCCGTGACCCTCCAAGTGCCTCAGGTCAGCCCACAGCAGATATGACCTCTTCCTGGAAGTCACCTGTCTTACTCCACCCAGGCTGCTCTACGCAGCTACATAGACTGAGTCACTTATAAGCAACAGAAATGTGTTTCTCACAGTTTCCGAGGCTCCAAGTCCAAGATCAAAGTGCTGGTGAGGAACCCATGCCCTGGAGCCTCTGTGTCCTCACATGACAGAAGGCCCAGCTAGCTCTCTGGGGTTTCTCGTGTAAGGATGTTCATCCTGTTCCCAGTCACCTCCCAGTAACATCACATTAGGGGTTAGGATTTCACATCTGAACACAGGGGGACACAACGTCCAAATCATAGAACTCGCCTGCCAGGCACCTCCCACACTCTCGCCACTTCCCAGGGTGAGGGTCAGTTTATTCTGAAACCTGGAGCCAGAAACCTAAGAACAGAGTTTTTAAGCAGGACACGGACATTTATGCGGGAAAGGGCTGATTAAAGGAATTATCCCAGACAAGAGAAATGAGGCTAGGTATTTATCTGCTAGTTTTCATATGGTCATATGCCAGACCCTTGCAAAACTCTGGTCCATTTGCAGGGAGATTGGTCCATTTACAAATGGCCACATGGGGCCGGCGCCGCAGCTCACTAGGCTAATCCTCCGCCTTTCGGCGCCGGCACACCGGGTTCTAGTCCAGGTCGGGGCGCCAGATTCTGTCCCGGTTGCCCCTCTTCCAGGCCAGCTCTCTGCTATGGCCAGGGAGTGCAGTGGAGGATGGCCCAAGTGCTTGGGCTCTGCACCTCATGGGAGACCAGGATAAGCACCTGGCTCCTGCCATCGGATCAGCGTGGTGCGCCGGCCGCAGCGCGCCGGCCGCGGCGGCCATTGGAGGGTGAACCAACGGCAAAGGAAGACCTTTCTCTCTGTCTCTCTCTGTCACTGTCCACTCTGCCTGTCAAAAAACAAAACAAAACAAAACAAAAACAAATGGCCACATGGATCACAACAGCTGAATTTATTTTTGAGCAATAAAATTAAGGTCTTAAATATTTGAATTCCCTCTGAAACATGTTTGAAGAGAAACCCTGTTCATTGAAGAGTATCTTTCTTCAATGTTATGTGCATGGTATTTCAAATCATTGACAATTAATGCAATAATGACAAAGGTGTTCTTTTTAACTAACCAAGATGCTTTGTCATCACTGAAAAGAATTTAAAATTATTTTGGGGAGTAAATGCTGTGGCTCAGAGAGTTGAGCTCCCACTGGGGATACCTACATTGTACATCATAGAGCTGGTTTGAATCCCAGCTACTCCCCCTTCATATTCAGTTTCCTGCTAATGCACCTGGGAGACGGAATATGATGGCCCATGTATTTAGGCCCCTGCTACCCACATGGGAGACCAGGAAGTTCCGGGCATCAGCTTGGCCCAGCCCCAGTGAACCAGTTATGTATTTCTTTCTCTCTCACTGCCTCTTTGACATTCTGCCTTTCAAATAATTAAATAAATCTTTGAAATTGAAATCTATGTGTAGTTATTTCATAATATACATTTTATGAACTTTTTGATGACCCTTCTTATGCTTGTATTTCTTTCCTTTTTTTTACATTTAACCCAATTTTATTCATGCTTGCTTTGGGGAATAGATCATTCAGTAGAAACATAATAACAAAATATCTTACCATGTACAACTTTTGTTTTTGCTTTTTAAAGATTATTTATTCAAAAGTCAGAGTTACACAGAGAAGAAGAGGTAGAGAGAGAGAAAGAGAGGTTTTCCATTCACTGGTCCACTCCCCAGTTGGCTGCAATGGCCAAAGCTGTACCCATCCGAAGCCAGGAGCTGCTTCTGGGTCTCCGACTTGAGTGCAGGGGCCCAAAGACTTGGGCCATCTTCTACTGCTTTCCTAGGCCATAGCAGGGAGCTGGATCGGAAGTGGAGCATCCAGGTCTCGAACTGGCACCTATATGGGATGCCGGCACTACAGGCAGCGGCTTAACCCACTACACAAAAGCACCAGCCCCATGTACAACTTTTAAACTATAATAATGATGTACCTTAATTCCTTCCATGCACACAAGTCTAACAGTTTCTTTTGTAAAAATAAACACAATTAAGACTTCTAGGAACATCTTATAATAAAGTAATTCCTAATCGTTCTTTGTAGATAGATCAAGCACCTCTAAAACACAAATTTCTATATACAGTGAGCACTTTATTTTAAACAAGTACGTGGGTAGCCTTAGGATAAGCTGACATGTATTCAGCTACACATGGATTTCAAAAAATTTTTGTATCAAAAGTAAACATATGTTCCAGTTTTTCCACAAACTTTTTAAAGTACCTTCATATATAGAGAAGGAAAGAAGGGATTCAGGGGGCTGGCATCGTAGCACAGCGGGTTAAGCTGCTGCCTGTGATGCCAGCATCCTGTACGAGCACCAGCTGGAGTCCCAGCTGCTCCAGTCCCAATCCAGCTCCCTGCTAATGCACCTGGAGAAGCAGCAGAAGATGGCCCAAGTGCTTGGACCCCTGCCACTCATGCGGGAGACTTGGATGGACTTCCTGGCTCCTCGCTTCAACCTGACCCAGCCAGCCTCAGCTCTTGTGGCCATTTGGGGAGAGAACCAATGGATGGAAGACTTGCTCTCTCACTCACTCGCTCACTCTGTATATGTGTGTCACTCTGACTTTCAAATAAATAAATAAAATCTTTTTTTTTTTAAGAAGGGATCGATAGAAATACTAAGATAGTGCTATAGGTAGCAGTCCAGCTTTTCCTCACTGGAAACACGGGGATGTGAGCACAAGCGGCAATATTTCAAAGTGCTTTGCAGGCGTCCAAACGCTTTTGCAAACACTCAAGAAGTACTTAGTGAGTTTTACTACTGTGGCATGTTAGGGTCCTCAGCAGTTCAGATTCCAGTTATCCGTGGGTCCAAGCGGAATTTTTGCTGTGCTCAGTGTAACGTGGTAAAGTTATATTTACTATTTTTAAAGAGGAAAAATTAGGATAAGTGATTGAAAGCACAAAGCTTGGAATTAAATTACCTGGGCCCAAATTGCAGCGACACTGCCTACGGAGTTGGGTGATCCTGGAGAATTCACTGAAACTCTCTGTGCCTCAGTGTGTAACCTGGGGATGGAAGAGGTACACAGCTGGCAGGGACAGTAATAGTATTAAATACATGAAAAACACAGGAAAGGCACCTTGAAGAGATCGCGGCATAGAGTGAGCATGTGGTTCCTCTTACTGTTTTTATGTATTTAGAGATTGACTTGAGAGGATGTTCCATCCATCCCTAGCTGATAGAACAACAGCATGGCAAGAAAATGGGAAGGAAGGAGGTTTGCAAGGTACTTGGTCAATGCATTGCCCTAGAACAATACCCTGGCCTTTTAAGGGATATTAGGCCATTGTTTTCTCGTGATTCAACAGAAATTGGCCATGGCTGGCACCATGCACAAACTTATGATCTGGCATGGTGCCCACACCCTTACTGCTATGTGGTCTAACACCCCAGAGAACAGCATAGGGAGGCTGTTATCCAGGTCGACCAAATCAGTAGGAGTCACATTAGGGGGAGGAAAACACCAAATAGAACTTTTAACCTTGACAGCAGTTCAGGCTAAGTGAGTTCCATGGCTGGAAGCCATCACTCCATCTGTATGATAAGGCATTCAAAAAAGTTCATCATCTGCAGGTCTTTTAAAGATGAATGCCTATCAGCCTAATGGCCGGAGCTGTGTGCGGAAGCCCGGAGCTTCTGACTTCCTTTCTTGGCTCTCACGCCCCTTCTAAAAAGCCATCCGAGGAAGTCACTTGACCACTCTGGTTCCTTATCTGCGAAAAGGAGAAAGCATTCAGGGCCCTTTGTTCCTCCTTATCTCCCCGGAGAGTTTATGCTATCTATGGAACCAGTGCTCAGAAGATGGAAAGAATCCTATCTAAAGTGTCCAATATTGCAGGGAGATTGCAAAAGGCCTGTGCTGTTTACTTTGGATTCCTGGATGCTTCTTGAATTTGAATGCTGATACAGAGGTAGGTGTTAGATCCAGTCCTGCATTTCATATCTCTGGGAATCTGGCAGTTGCAATGAGAGATAAAATCCTGAACATATTCTTTTTTAAAAAGATGTATTTATTTAGTGCCCTTACCCACTACACCGCAGCACCCACATCCCATTTGGGCACTTGTTCGAGTCCTGGCTGCTCCACTTCCAATGCAGCTCTCTGCTATGGCCTGGAAGAGTAGCAGAGGATGGCCCAGGTCCTTGGGCCCCTACACCTGTGTGGGAAGATCTGGAGGAGGCTCCTGGCTTCGGATCAGCTCGATTCTGGTCGTTACGTCCAATTGGGGAGTGAACCAGTGGATAGAAGATCCCCCTTCCCCTCTCTCTCTCTGCCTCTCCTTCTCTTGGTGTAATTCTGACTTTCAAATATATTTGAAAGACAGACAAAGAGAAACAGAGACAGAGATCTTCTATCTGCTGGTTCACTCCTCAAATAGCTTCAATATTCAGGAGCCAGGAACTCCATGCAGGTCTCCCACACAGTTGGCAGGGATTCAAGTACCTGAGCTACCATTGGCTGCTTCCCAGGCACATTAGCAGGGAACTCAGTTGGAAGCAGAGTAGCTGAGACTCGTACTGGCACTTTGATGTGGGATGCCAACATTTCTTTTTTCTTTTTTTTTTTTTTTTTTTTTGACAGGCAGAGTGGACAGTGAGAGAGAGACAGAGAGAAAGGTCTTCCTTTTCCGTTGGTTCACCCCCCAATGGCCGCTGCGGCCAGCACGCTGCGGCCAGCGCACTGCGCTGATCTGAAGCCAGGAGCCAGGTGCTTCTCCTGGTCTCCCATGCGGGTGCAGGACCCAAGCGCTTGGGCCATCCTCCACTGCACTCCCAGGCCACAGCAGAGAGCTGGACAGGAAGAGGAGTGACTGGGACAGAACCGGTGCCCCAACCGGGACTAGAACCGGGGGTGCCAGCGCCACAGGCAGAGGGTTAGCCTAGTGAGCCGCGGTGCCGACCGGATGCCAACATTTCAAGGACAGCTTGACCTTCTGTGCCACAATGCCCACCCCTGGCCACATTGCTTCTAAAAGCCACTTTCCTCAAGTATTAACTACCTTCTTATTCACAGATTCGCACAAGGCACATTTATGCCCACTCCTACTTGGATACTGAAATAATTTCTTTCGTAAAGCGATCTTGCTGCTGTAAGCTGTTCTGCCTACAGCATGCTTTGTTATAAATGTCTTCTGAGCTTTGAAGTTAGTCTTTGTTAAGAGGCATCTCCCAGGCCCTTGCTACCACTTGAACTAGAGGGGCTTAGAAAGAACGAAGGACTTCAAGTCACCAAAGAAATGTAAAGCTAAAGAAGGACTAAAGTGGGGTCATCTCAGGGCTTGCTCTGGGGTTTTATCTATTTACTTCCCGTGTGAGCAAACACTGCCCAGGTTGACAGTAGTTCTGACTGGTTTGCTGGCCTACCCTTATAATTTTGGGTGTACAGCTGTGTAGGCATCGTAGGAACGCAAGATGTACATCTGAATTGTGTCACCCCGCTATAATCAAGTCAGTGGCTTCCTGTAGCTTTTTTTTTAGGTCCACGTTTTTTGTTTTTTGGGGGGTTTTTCTTAGATTTATTTTACTTATTTTGAAAGACAGAGTTACAGAGAGAGGTAGAGCCAGAGAGAGAGGTCTTCCATCTGCTGGTTTACTCCCCAGATGGCCGTAATGGCCGGATCTGCGCCGATCTGAAGCCAGGAGCCAAGGAGCCAGAAGCCTTCTCCGGGTCTCCACATGAGCCATCTTTCACTGCTTTCCCAGGCCGCAGCTGAGAGCAGGATCGGAAGAGGAGCAGCCAGGACTCGAACTGGTACCTATATGGGATGCCGGCGCTTCAGGCCAGGGCATTAACCCGCTGCACCACAGCGCCAGCCCCTCCCTGGGAGAACTTTTTATGAACACCTAGTTCTAGCCTTCCTCTTCCAATTGAATCAGACTGTGCGTGGGGTCCAGGTGCTACATTTTGTAAAAGCCTGGTGGTCTAACATTTCTTGCCTTTCCAGTCTTGTCCCCATTACCCTCTCCACCTCTGCTCACCCTTACTGGCTGAGTCCTTGGCACCAAACACAGATCAGGGCATTTGCACTGGGGCTGTTCCCCTTTTTGGCTTCAGCATCCCTTCCCTGACTTCCCAGACATCCCACACTCTTCCAGCGCCAGCTCCTGGCCTCCTCAGCATGTCTCATAGCTGACTGTACATCAGTGAGAACCTGGAGGTACGAGCCACCTCCACCCTGGGCTGTGAGTTTCTTTCCATCAGAGCTGGTTGGTTTCTGCTCATGGCAATGTCTTCCCTAGCTCCAAGGAAGGGCTGAAAAAAAGAGGGACTCAAAACAGGACAGGCATTTGGTGCAGCAGTTACGATGCCGCCTGGGCCGCCCATATCCCTACATCGGAGTGCCTGGGTTCAAGTCCTTGCTCTGCTTCTGATACCAGCTTTCAGCTAATGTGTACTCTGGGAGGCAGCAGGTGATACTGCAAATATCTGGGTTCCTGCCACCCACTGTGGGAAACCTGGCTGGAGGCTTTGGCCTGGCCTAGCCCTAGCTGTTGCAAGCCTCTGGTTATGAACCACCAGATGGACCATCTGTCTGTCTATTTTTTTCTTTCTGTGCCTTTCAAATAATAATTTTTTAGCATTTAAATGTGGGAATGAATGATAAAGTGGAATTCTGTGTCACAGGTTTTAAGACATGAAAAACTAGAAAGATTTTATGTATTTTTTATATTATATATGTGTGTGCATTTTAAAGTCCTATGTCAGTAAGGAAGCGTTGTCATGAAACATTGAAGCCCATTTCATCGGAGCTGTCGCTCCCCCAGCCAAGCTTCAAAGCCATGCATGCATCATCTGGAAAATAAAATTGCAGAGCTAATATAGCCATATCCTGGGGGGGAGGTCATTCTGGGCAGGGCCTACAACAGAAGGGTTGTAAGCCCCTCTGCAAGGCTGGATGGGATGCACGTGGGAGGCCTCTCCTCCCGAGGGAATCCTTTCTGAAAGAAGGGCTCCAGCAAATGGAAACAGGGGCCTGCTTCTCTTCTCCTCCTTCCACTGGGGCCTCTCTGCCCCTTAGCCGGTTAGCTCACGACTGATATCTGTTCCTAAATCCAGAAATGCAACTCGACCGTGACTCGGGTCCACGTGTTTGTAGGGTGGCACATCAGCGCGCTGGCGCCTGCCACAGCCGTGCCTTCTGGGGGCCATATTGGTTGCCAGGGCTTCAGGCCACGGCTTAACCCACTGTGCCACAGCAACTGCCCCTGATATTCATTTTTATAAATTGAGCAGCAATGTTTCTGGACATGTTTATTAGATGGTTTCCTTTGCCAATCAAACCAGTATACATTCTTCTCATTATCTGACATCCCCTTTCTCAACTAGCTTTATTTCCTTTATTTTTTTAAAAGATTTATTTATTTATTTTCAAGGCAGAAATACAGAGAAGAGAGAGATCTTTCATCCACTGGTTCACTCTCCAAATGGCTACAATGGCTGGAGCTGGGCCAACCTGAAGCCAGGAGCCAGGAGGTTTTTCCATGTCTCCCATGTGGGTGCGGGGGTCCAAGCACTTGGGCCATCTTCCTCTACTTTTCCAGGTGCATTAGCAGGGAGCTGAATCAGAAGTGGAGTAGTCGGGGCTTGAATTGGCATCCATTTGGGATGCCAGCACTGCAAGTGGAGGCTCAACCTTCTACACCACAGTGCTGGCCATCAGCTGGTTTTATTTCCAGAGGACCACCATTTTCCATAGGATCCCTGTCCCCACCCCCTTTTAGTTAAATTACCATAGTTAACTCATATAGCAGAATCTAGAGGGGTTGATCAAGATCAAACATGCTATCTTTTTTTTTTTTTTTTTTTTTTTTTTTAAAGATGAAAGAAGTTTAAGCCGGCGCCGCGGCTCAATAGGCTAATCCTCCACCTAGCGGCACCGGCACACCAGGTTCTAGTCCCGGTCGGGGTGCTGGATTCTGTCCCGGTTGCCCCTCTTCCAGGCCAGCTCTCTGCTGTGTCCCGGGAAGGCAGTGGAGGATGGCCCAAGTGCTTGGGCCCTGCACCCCATGGGAGACCAGGAGAAGCACCTGGCTGCTGCCTTCAGATCAGCGCAGTGCGCCGGCCGCAGCGCACCAGCCGTGGCGGCCATTGGAGGGTGAACCAACGGCAAAAGGAAGACCTTTCTCTCTGTCTCTCTCTCTCACTGTCCAATCTGCCTGTCAAAAAAAAAAAAAATGAAAGAAGTTTAAATAGCCAAAGGACAAGAGCACTTGCCGAGGAAGAAATTGAGGATAGAAGAGAAAAAGGAGGTAATCTGATATACTGGAAATGCTGAATGGGATTTTAGCAGAGATGTCAGGATTAACCTTGGACAGAAAAATCAAAGACGGTAAGTAGATATAAAGACAAGACGATAGGTAGGGGAGGCAGAAATAGGTTATAGGATCTCTTGTTTAATGGCTTCACCTGCAAACTCATCTGTGTTAAGACATAGGGGTCTTGGGTGATGAAAGGAAGTTGGTAGGTGAATGGAAGCTGAGGGGGGACTGCAAAGGTTCTTCCAGTAATACTGGATTTTCTTTCATCCTATCATCCTATCATGATTTGTTACATATCAGATATGTGTGTGTGTGTGTGCTTTTACCCACATTTGAACTGAGACCAGAAGATCTTAGCCAAAATTTTAGTTAAGTCCCCTTTTTCTCTCTCTCTCTCTCTCTCTCTCTCTCTCTCTCTCTCTTTTTTTTTTTTTAAGATTTATCCATTTATTTGTGAGGCAGAGTTACAGACAGGTAGAGACAGAGAGAGAGGTTTTCCATCTGCTGGTCCACTCCCCAGATGACCAAAACAGCCAGAGTGGAGCTGATCTGAAGCCAGGAGCCAGGAGCTTCTTCCGGGCCTCCCACGTGGGTGCAGGGGCCCAAGCACCTGGGCCATCCTCCACTGCAGTCCCAGGCCACTTGCAGAGAGCTGGATTGGAAGAAGAGCAGCTGGGACACAAACCAGCTCCCATATGGGATGCTGGTGCTGCAGACCTACTATGCCATAGGCACCAGCCCAGAGAGCTCTTTTCTTGGGAAAAAAAAAAGGTATTTGAAAGACAGAGTGATAGCAAGAGCAAGAATGGACAGAGAGAAAGAGAGCTTCCATCTGCTAGTTCACTTCCCAAATGCCCACAACAGCAAGGACTGTGCCAGACTGAAGCCAGGAGCCTAGAACTCAACCCAGGTCTCCCCACATGGCAGGGGTGACCCGGTTTCCTGAGCCATCACCTGTTGCCTCCAAGGGTACACATTAGCAAGAAGCTAGAATCAGGAGCAGAGCTGGGACTTGAACCCAGGCACTCCAATAGTGGGGTGGGCATCTCAAGTGGCAACTTAACCACTAAGCTAGACACTTGCCCCTCCTTTCTTATATCTAGTAGCTTATACTACCTCTAAAAACTCTTCTTTGTCTTTGAGAGGGGAATGTGAAGTGTGTGGTCATGTCTATGTTTAGCAGGCCCAAAAATCATGCTCTGAAATTGTTAGGAGAATGACTATTCATACTACAGCTACAGTGATGGAAATCTAAAGGTCAACTCAACTTAGGGAGATTATGGCAACCCTATACACTCATTCTCTCATCTTAGGCCTTAGAATGAGATGTAGGGACCAGATAAAATTCCAATGGTCCAAAGAGGATGACAGTCATACAAAACATAAACGAATCCGTCCTTAGCTTGGAGTTCAGAGCCAAGGGCCAGCCTAGCTCAGCCTGAGCTACAGATAATCTGTAGACCCACGGGCATGAACATAAAGGATTGTTGTTTTTAGCAACTGAATTTCAGGATAATTTGCTAGGCAGGGTAACTTTGGTAGTGGTTGAAGGCCATGTTTTACCAGAGGAAGCCAACTTTGACAATGCAGTGAAGGGTAGAGGCTGGTATTTTCTAGTTACATAGCAGAAGGGTTCTCCAGTGTGTCTGGTAAGCTCACTCTCATTCACTGGAAACAGATAAAACAAACTATGTTTCAGAAACTAGAGGCAAAACCTGGAATGAAAAGGATGGAAATGCCTGACCCTTGGAAGTGCTGTTCCAGTATGGGCGAGGCCTTTGCTGCAGGCTCAGGAGAGTGGGGGGACAGCTTTAGACTGTTTTAACCCTGGCGTAGCCAGCTACTCACATGATGCAGCTGTAACAAAGGCTTTCAACCATTTGTTAACCCAACTTAGTTCCCATCTCTATTTCTTTTTTGAGATGAATGACTTGCCCTGAGTGCCTACTACTTGACAAGCACTAAAATTACATTATTCATCATTATTACCAACAGCATTCCTGTTATACATGTGAGGAAACTGAGGGGGAGGGGCCAGCAATCTCTCCATGGTCACATAGCCGGCAAAGACTTGGGATTTGAACCTAGCTCTGTGCAGCTACAAAGCCCTATTCTGTGAGTCATGTTGCCTTTCACAATCTTGCCATCACTCTCGAAAGTTCTAAGTTAAAAGAAAATATTCTGTAATGTCAGCTAATTTCACGTCATAGTCAAAAGGGTGGTTTCCTCAATTTCATCTTTCCTACTAAATGATTATTTTTCTGATTCATATTCCATGAACACATGAGGTTTAAGCCAACTGTAAATTCTTCAAATGGCTATCCATTTCAGAACAAATAACCCTGGTTAGCTTTTTATATTTCTGAAGTCTAGTCCCAATCCCACTCCAAAAAAAGAAAGAAAGAAATTGTCTTATCCGTAGAATAAAACAACTGTTTGTTCTGAAATAATGACCTTAGAAGTCTACAAAACTAATTAAAAGTTAAAAGTGTTGGCTCTACTAGCCAAATTTGGAACAATTTCAGCTTCAAAAATAATGTAGATAATAAAAGACTCCAACACTGAGAAAAACAAAGAATCTAGAATTCAGAGTCAAAATTTTTTTTTAAGATTTTATCTATTTATTTGAAAGTCAGAGTTAGGCAGAGAGAGAGGTCTTCCATCTGATGGTTCATTCCCCAGTTGGCCTCAACGGCCGGAGCTGATCTGATCCGAAGCCAGGAGCCAGGAGCTTCCTCCGGGTCTCCCTCGCAGGTGCAGGGCCCCAAGGACTTGGGCCCCCTTCCACTGCTTTTCCAGGCCATAGCAGAGAGCTGGATCAGAAGAGGAGCAGCCAAGACTAGATCTGGCGCCCATATGGGATGCTGGCACTTCAGGCCAGGGCGTTAACCTGCTGTGCCACAGTGCCAGCCCCAGAGTCAAACTTTTTTACAAGTTAGATAGGAAGGGGCTGTTTTTAAAAAAAAAAAAAAAAAAAAAAGAATGCCAGATAATAAATGTAGAAGAGATGATATAATGAGAAAATCACCATTTTGAAACCACTCTTTACAAAGTGCTTTAAGCAAGGATCATCAATATTTACTAAGCCATTAGGTGACAGATTGTCAGGGTACAGGATATTTCCCAAACTCAGAGTATTAATACCCCTTGTCCCTCATTAATTACATGGGATAAGAGAAGTAGCTGGGGCTGGGGCTGTGGTGTAGCAGGTTAAGCTGCTGCCTGCAGTGCTGGCATTCCATATGGGCGCCGGTTCAAGTCTGGGCTTCTCCACTTCAATACAGCCCTCTGTTGTAGCCTGGGAAAGCAGTGAAAGATGGCCCAAGTCCTTGGGCTCCTGCACCCATGTGGGAGACCCGGAAGAGGCTCCTGGCTCCTGGCTTTGGATTGGCGCAGCTCTGACCACTGGTGGCCAACTGGGGAGTAAACCAGCAGATGGAAAACATACCCCTCCCTCCCTCCCTCCTCCTCCTCCTCCTCCTCCTCTTTCTTCTTCTTCTTCTTCTCTCCCTCTCTCTCCTTCTCTCTCTGTGTAACTCATTCAAATAAATAAATAAATCTTTTAAAAAATAGAGAAGTACCTTTATAATAGAGAAATCCAATAGATGCCCCCTGAACCAAGCATCATTAACCATGGGACAAACTGGCATTAGATACCACCTGATGACTTGCAATGGGAAACACAAAATCTCCTGTGTAATACTCTGGCCAAAAAATGTTTAGCCAGAGTCTGGTCACAGGAAAACAATCTGACAAGTCTACAGCAGGCCATTCCACAGGACAACCAGCCTGGACTCCTTTTAAAATGTCAATATCATGAAAGACTAATAGAGGGGGATGCGGGGGTGAAAGAACTTTTCTAAATTAAAGGAAACCAAAGAACCTGACAATCAAGCGGAAAAATGCAACACTTAATCCTTGGTTGGATTTGAAGCTTTGTGAGATGAACTTGTAATTTTTTAAAAATTTACTTGTCTATTATTTGAAAGGCAGAGTGACAGAGAGGAAAGGGTTGGGGAAAGGGGGTGGGGTGGGGTAGATGTTCTATCCACTGATTCATTCTCCAAATGGCCGCAACAGCCAGGTCTGGGCTAGACTGAAGCTAGGAGCCAGGGACTCCATCCAGGTCTCCCACATGGAGGACAGGAGACCAAGTATTTGAGCCATACTCTGCTCTATTCCCAGGCACAGCAGTAGGGAGCTGGATTGGAAGCAGAGCATCTGGGACTCAAACTGGCCTCCTACATGGGATGCAGTTGTCCCAAGTGGCAACTTAAGCTCTATGCCACAAACAATAGTCCTGAGATGAGCTGTTAAAGACATTTTGAGAACAAATGGGGAAGTGTGACTATGCATTATTTTATTTTTTAAATGCTTTATTTTCATTTGATTTAAAAGACAAAGAGACAAAGAGGAATCTTCCATCTGTTGATACACTCCCTAAATGCCTGCAACAGCTAGAGCTGGGCCATAATAAAGCCAGAGGGTCAGAATTCCTTCTAGGTCTCTCACATGGGTGGCAGGACCCAACTACTTGAACTATTACCTGCTGTCTTCCAGGATACACATTAGCAGGAAGCTGGAACCAGGCACTCTGATATGGGATGCAAGTGTCACAGGCAACGTGAACCACTGAGCCAAATGCCTTCCCTGTGGACCACATGTAGATAATGCTACAGGATCTTTGTTAGATCTTGTGGCTATGATAATGATATTGTGGTATATATGGAAAATGTTCTTAGGAAATACATGACAGAATACTAGGGTAAAGGGGCACATTGTCTGTAATTTACTTTCAGAAAGTCTCCTCTGTGTGTGTATAGGGACAGAGGAAGGCATGCATAAATGCAAAGATGATAGATAATCTCAAAAAAGTAAGGGAGAGAGAAAAGAGTGAAAGTGTTAACACTGCTGAATCCACGTGAAACATAGATAGTCTCTGTGGTTTTTTTCATTCACCTTGACCGCAGGTTTGAAATCTGTCAGAGAAAAAAATGGGGAAGAAAAATAAAGGTCTTAGTATAGATGGTGTCTCCACACCTTCTGTTGCTGGCATTTGAGAAACGCTAAGATCTGAAGCAGATTATCCTTGGAAGACAGAGTGCTGTCTGAAGCCTGGCTCAGGTAACCATCCTCACTGCTAAGCCCCGCTGAGTGCCCACGTGGCACTCTCAGGAGCTGCCTGAATGAGGCCCTGGCTCCCCGGCGCCTTCCTCCAGGCTGGGGCGTTACGGTGATGGTTTGGAAGCAGGCTTTCATAGACAACAGGGTATTTGTGCATTGCTGGGAGAGACCATGAAGGCTGAGTCAGGAAAAGACTGGGAAAGAGATGAGGGGGCAGAGAGATGGGCTGTTTGCAACTGGGAGGCAAATCCGGGAATGTGTGGGAAACGTGGAAGAGGGGAGCGTGGATAAGGGAGACTGAGCAGGGACTCGTGTGAAAATCCTTTAATGCAAAACCAACAGGGGACGACTCCTTTGGTCTTGCTTATTTACCTACCACAGGCTAACACCGTGAAGTAGGTGGGCGCACCTACTCACATTTCCTCATCCTGCACGCGGGTACAGATTTCCTTCCATACTCTTTCATCCAAGCTCTGCTCCAGAAGCAGGAACAAAAAACTTCAGAGCTGGAATGTGGTTGGGGGGGGGGGGTGCGGATGTTATAGGAGGGCAAAGGTAGAAGCAGGAAGGCCAGTAGGAAGCCTTGGTCCAGGGACCAAGGACAGCAGTCTGCACCAGGAGGTTGCATGCAAGGTGGGCAGAGGTCCTTGGATTCTGGATACATTTGAAGGCAGATGTGGACAGCATTCCATTGCTGCTTTGCCTAGCCCCTCTGGCCTCTCAGATTCCCCTCCAACATTCTCTATCTCTGTAGTTTTTACTCTTTCTTAAGTGGAGGGCTTAGGTTTTTAGAGCAAAAAGGTGAGTCGGAGTGTGGCTAAATAAAGGCAAATCCACTGCTGACCCTAGAAACGTCATTCAAAGGGGACGATCAGTCAGCAACATCAAAGGACGCTGGGCCCAGCTCAACACTCCACAGTTCCAGGAAGTGTGATTCCCCACCGCGTGACGTCATCCTTCTGAGAACTTGAGGGCAGTCTCATCCGTCCTACCTGACGTGGATATAGGACTTTACGATTGTCTCACAGCCTTGGCGAGGTCTTTCCTGACCCCTGCACTAGATTATGCCCCAAGTTCTATGTTCCCATAGCACCTTGTTCTTCCCCTACTAAAGTAACCATAGGTATTGGTTTAATTATCTTTCTTGCTAGATTGAAAAGCTTGATGAGGAAAAGACAATGTTATACCCTTGGTCACTAACACAGTGTGTGGCTCATAGGAGGCAGTACAGCTCTACAACTGAATGAATCAATTACCATGAACTCTTATTCTTCAAAACAACTCTTCCAAGGTGGGCGGTATTGTCTAGTTTGTTGGTAAGGTAAAGAGACTTGAGAGAATATGGCCTCACAGCTAGTCAACAGAGGAACTCACTGGGAATAGTTCCCCTATCCAGGCTCTTTCCACAGTGCTTCACCAGGAACCTAGGAAAACATCCAATCATTTAATCAGTCAAGAGACACTTAAAGCTCACTCTCCATGTCAGGCTCCACTCTATGCAAAAAATTCAGATTTGCATTCAGATGCTGAAAACCATACACAGGGAAGTGGGCATGCAAATAGAGAAAGGCATGAAGGGGGCTCGGCTTTGTGGTGTAACGGGTAAAGCCTGCAACACCCATATCCCATAAGGGCACCAGTTCATGTCCCAGGGCTCCACTTTTGATCCAGCTCCCCGCTAATGCACTTAGGAAAGCAGTGGAGGATGGTCCCAGTGACTGGGCCCCTGCCAACCCATATGTGACACCCAGAAGAAGCTCCTGGATCCTGGTTTCTGCCTGGCCCAGTCCTGACCATTGTCGCCATCTGGGGGGTAAACCAGAAGATGGAAGACCTCTCTCTGTCTCTCCTTCTCTCTCTGTAACTTTGCCTTTCAAATATATAAATAAATCTTATAGAAAAAAAAAAAAAAAGAAGAAGGCCATGATGGTGTGGTAAGAAACACATAGGAGTTCCTTAGAGGAATGTCTGCCTCTGTGTGGCTCAGAGGAGGCTTTAATATATGCCGTTGGATGGGAAATGGTCGAAAAGCATATTGGTAGGAACAGGAGGCTGATGGCTGGCAGCTGCAAAGCAGGGTAACCTTGTTTTCTGCTCTGTTGCTGAGGACTCTGAATCACCCCTCCCACCCAAGCCCTAGCAGCCGGTCCCAGGAAATAGACAAAACAGTCCCAGAAGCCCCAGGCTGGCTTAACTTATAAGCAGGCAACATAAGAGGCCCCACAGTGTGGAGCCAGTTTGCATTATAAACATTCCTGGTGCTCACAGTGAGATAGGCATGTACCCAATCCTGGCCATTTTAGTCTAATGGATGGGGCTTTTCAGAAAACCGAAAGCCCCAGGGAGCAGGGCCAGTACACAGGGACTAACGTGCCATCTCTATGAGCAGCGTGTGCTGCATTCAGGCAGCGCTCAGCCCTCACTATCACACAGCGGCCCCAACACCTCTTTCTGATCAACATTCAGAATCTATTTTTGCAAAAGTGAAAGAACACTGCAGGTCATCTGACAACAGGGCGATGCACAACTTGATGTGAATAAGAGAGGGCTGGAGCAAGTGGGAGATCACTGGATGACATGAACCTGGGAGAAGCTGCCCTCTAAGAATATACCCAACCAGCTGGGGGGTCAACAGTCCCTCTCTCATTAGAGACCGGCCCTGATGGGCAGCCAGGAGAAGATAATCCTGCGAGCACCGTGACACCACAAGAGGAACCACGAAGAGAAAACCTATCGCCATATGCAGCTGAAGGGATGGGGCGTTTAAGCAGGAGAATACAGTAATCATATTCACACACAAGGAAAATGGAGCACAGTATGTGTTAGGGGAACAGAGGACAGAAAGAGGGAGCCTGTACAGGAAGTTAGTGGGAAAAAAAAGATTCTAGTGAGAGATGATGAAGCATTGGCCCTGTAATGGGAAGGAAGAGGAGGAGATGGATTCAGAAACTATTTGGGAGATGGAGTCATCAGGATCTGGATGACTAACTGCACGAAGTGGGTGAGAACGTGGGAAGAGGAGGAAGATGACTCTGGAGTTTCTGGCTTGGGAAAATGATTGGATGGTGGTTGGCAGTGTATGTGTGTATGGTTGAAAAGTCTGTCAAAGTGTCTATGGACCATGCACAAACATATCCTGTAAGCAGCTGGGTAGATGGCTTACAATTCAGGAAAAAAACTTCAGGCTGGAGGTAATAATTTGAGAGTAATCAGAGTTGGTAGATGGGAGCATGTGCTGCAGCCCAATGAGACAATATAGAGGAGCAGGGACTCAAACTCTGGGAACATTAACATCTAAGGGTGGAAGCAGTTAAACAAGTAAGGAAGCAAACCACACAAACTTGAAAGTATAAATCCCACTGGGAGTCTTGGCTGTGCTAGCTCAGTTGGAATTGCATTTGGCTGGACACATTCTGCCAGAAACCTGACTACAGTGGGTTAGTCAACTTCTCATCCAAAGGGAGGCAGTGCAGGGCTGATGTTCAAGGAATCCATGAGGACCCTGCTACTTCCAGCTCCTTTTTCCTTCACACTCAAAATAGCTGCTCCACATCCAGGCACTAAGCCCTCATTCCACATAGGAAGAGGAGGAAGAGTAAAAGGCAAAAGCCATTTGCCAAGTCTCTCCCTTATTATCAGAAAAATAATAGTTTTCCAATAAGCCCCATCCATTAGACTAAAAACTGCAACATGGGGCCAGTATAGTGGCATAGCAGGTTAAGCCGCCGTCAGAAGTGCCAGCATCCCATATGGGCAGTGGTTCAACTCCCAGCTACTCCACTTGTGATCCAGTTCCCTGCTAATGGGCTGGGAAAGCAGTGGAAGATAGCTCAAGTGCTTGGGCCCCTGCACCCATGTGGGAGATCTAGATGAAGCTTCTGACTCCTAGCTTTGACCTGACCTAGTTCTGGCCATTGCAGTCATTTGGGGAGTGGGCCAGTGGATGGAAGATTATCTCTCTCTCTCCCTCCCTTCCTCCCTCCCCCCCTCTTTCAAATATATAAATAAATAAACCTTTAAAATAAAAACAACTCAAAGGCCATGATTGAGTATAGGACTATATTACTGCATTGGTACAGAGGGAAGTAAGTCTATTTTTAACTTTTTGTTTTGAAATAATTTTATTTAATTTTTAAAAGATTTATTTATTTGGGGCTAGTGCTGTGGCATAGCAGGTAAAGCTGCTGCCTACGGTGCTGGCATCCCATATGAGTGCCAATTTGAGACCTGGCTGCTCCACTTCTGATCCAGCTCCCTGCTGATGTGCCCAGGAAGGCAGCAAAAGATGGCCCAAGTGTTTGGGCCCCTGCACCCTTTTGGGAAACCTGGATGAAGCTCCTGGCTTTGACCTGGCCTAGTTCTGGCCTTTGTGGCTATTTGGGAAGTGAACCAAAAGATGGAAGATGTCTCTCTCGCTCTCTCCCTCTCTCTCCCATCCAAGTACTAACCAGGCCCAACCCTGCTTAGATCAGAGGAGATCGGGCGCGTTCAGGGTGGTATGGCCGTAGACTCTCCCTCTCTCTCTATGTAACTCTGTCTTCCAAATAAAATAAACAAATCTTTACACACACACACACACACACACACACACAGATTTATTGATTTATTTGAAAGGAAGAGTTGCAGAGAGAGGGAGAAACAGAGAACAAGAGCGCTTCTATCTGCTGGTTCACTCCCCACATGGCTACAATGACTGGAACGGGGCCAAGCTAAAGCCTGGATCCTAGAGCTCTGCTTGGGTCTCCAACATGGATGCAGGAGCTCCAAGTATTTGGACCATCTGCTGCTGCTTTCCCAGATGCATTAGCAAGGAGCTGGATCATAAGTAGAAAAGCTGAGAACTTGAACTGGCACCCATATGGGATGCCGGCATCCAAGGCAGCTTAACCTGCTGCACCACAGTGCTAGCCCCTTAAAATAATTTTAGATTGACAAAATTCGCAAAAGTAGTACAAAGAATTCCTGTATACCTTTCTTTTTAAAAAAAAAAAAAGATTTATTTATTTATTTCAAAGTCAGAATTACACAGACAGAAGGAGAGACAGACAGAGAGACAGAGAGAGAGAGAGAGAGAGAGAGAGAGAGAGAGAGAGAGGTCTTCCATCTGATGGTTCACTCCCTAATTGGCCACAATGGCTGGAGCTATGATGATTCGAGGCCAGGAGCCAGGAGCTTCCTCCAGCTCTCCCTTGTAGGTGCAGGGGCCCAAGGATTTGGGCCACCTTCTACTGCTTTCCCAGGTCATAGCAGAGCGCTGGATTGGAAGTGAAGCAGCCAGGACTCAAACTGGAATCCATATAGGATGCCAGCACTGCAGGAGGCTGCTTTACCCACTACACCACAGCGCTGGTCCTCCTGCATACCTTTCAGAGATAAGAGATATACACTACAGAGAGAGCTCCTGTCTGCTGATTCACTTCCTAGACGCCTGCAATGGCCAGAACTAGCCTGGACTGAAGCCAGAGCCAGGACCTCCACCTGGATCTGCCAGATGGGTGGCAGGGACCCAACCACCTGATCCATCACCTGCTGCCTTCCTGGGGTCACTTTAGCAGAAGGCCAGCATTAGGAGCAGAGCCAGGACTCAAACCCAGGCACCTCAACATGGAATGATGGAATCCCAGCTGGCATCTTAACAGATAGGACACACACCTACTCTCAATGCTATCATTTAGTCTACAGCTCTTACCTGTTGTCCCACTAATGTCTTTTACAGAAAAGAAAAACTTTTTTTCTGGTCCAGGAACCAATCTAGGATCACTCATAGCATTTATCGTCATGTTGTTTTAGTCTATTTCATTTTATTTAAAGATTTATTTATGGGGCTTGGCGCCGTGGCTCACTTGGTTAATCCTCCTCCTGCGGTGCTGGCATCCCATATGGGCTCCGGGTTCTAGTCCCGGTTGCTCCTCTTCCAGTCCAGCTCTCTGCTGTGGCCCGGGAGGGCAGTGGAGGATGGCCCAAGTGCTTGGACCCTGCACCCTCATGGGGGACCAGGACGAAGCACCTGGCTCCTAGCTTTGGATTGGTGCACTAGCAGCCATTTGGGGGGTGAACCAATGAAAGGAAGACCTTTCTCTCTGTCTTTCTCTCTTACTGTCTAACTCTGCCTGTCTAATTAAAAAAAAAAAAAGATTTATTTATTTATTTGAAAGGCAGAGTTAGAAGGGGAGAGACAGTTTCTTTATACTCATTCACTCCCCCCAAATGACTGCAACAGCCAGGACTGGATCAGGCTGAAGCCAGGAGCTTCATTCGGGTCTCCCACATGGGTACAAGAACCCAAACACCTGGGCCATCTCCCATTTTTTCCCAAGCACATTAGCAGGGAGCTGGATTGGAGGTGGAGCAGCTGGGACATGAACCAGAGCCCACATGGATGCCAGCATTACAGGCCAAGTGGTTTAACCCATTATGACACAGCACTGGTCCCAGTTTAGTCTATTTTCATCTGAAGCAGTTCTTCAATCTTTGTATTTTATGTTATTAATTTATTTATTTACTTGAAAGACAGGATGACAGAGAATCGGGGAGAATAACACAACGAGATCAATCTTCCATCTGTTGGGTCACTCCCCGAATGCCCAAAACACCCAGGGCTGAGCCGGGCCGAAACCAGGACTCAGGAACTTCATCTGGGTCTCCAACATGGATGCCAGGAACCCAAGTAGTTGGGTCATCACCATGGCCTTCCGGGCGCACTGTCAGGGAGCTAGATCAGAAGCAAGAGATAGCCCTCAAGCCAGCACTCTGATACGGGTCATTCACATCCCAAGCCGTGGCTTCACCTACTGCACCACAGCCCCTGCCCCACTAAGATTGTTGCAGACCAAAGATCGGTTACTTTGCAGCTCACCGCTTCCTTGGGTTTGCCTGATGTTTCCTTATGAGCCAGGTGATGTACTTTTGGCTGGAATACCACATCAGGAATGTGGGGTCCTCGGTGCATCACATCAGGAAGTACATAATTTTGACTCATCTTATTACTAATGACATTAACTCGATCATTTGGTTAAAGTTGCAAGGGGTATCTGTCAGGTTTCCTTGCTATAATGTTCTTATTTTACCCTTTGAAATTAATAACAACAAGTGGGGAGATGTTTTCAGACTAGACAAGTATTAATAGCATGTTTCCCATCAAACTACTACCTACTAGTTTTAGCATCTATGATGATTCTTGCTTGAAACAATAACATGGTTACTGCAAAATGGTAATTATGTAATTCTTTCATTCCTTCTATATTTACTAGTTTGTCTTCTACTAAAACTTGCATCCTCTTTCATTGATTTATTTCTATCAGTGTGGACTATTTAAGTCATATTCTTTTCAATGGGTTAGAGTCCAGTATCACCATTACTTAAAAAAAAAAAAGATTTATTTGTTAATTTTAAAAGGCAGAGTGACAGGGAGAGGGAGCAAGGGAGAGAGAGGCGGGGGAAAGGGGGAGAGAGAGAGAAAAAAAAGATTTAGTGAGAAAGAGACATCTTCCACTTGTTGGTTCACTCCCAAATGGCCCTAACAGATCTGGGCCAAGCTAAAGCCAGGAGCCAGGAACTGCATCCTGGTCTCCTACATGGGTGTCAGGGACCTAAGTACTTGGGCCGTCTTCCACTGCCTTCCCAGGAACAGTAGCAGTACGCTGCATCAGATGCAAGCAGCTGGGACTCAAAACAGAACTCCAATATGGGATGCCCACATAACAAGCAGTGATTTAATCCACTGTGGTACATCACACTGCTATCATTTAGATACTGAAATTGTTTCAGGTTAGTCATTAGGAATCCTTGAGTGTCCCAATGACATACTTCCATCATTCTCTGAGTACTTTTCTTTTTTGAGATTTTTTTAAAAAGATTTATTTATTATTTTATTTGAAAGGCAGAGTGACAAAGAGAGAGAGAGAGAGAGAGAGAGAGAGAGAGAGAGAGAGAGGGAAATAGAGAAAGAGAGGTCTTCCATCAGCTGGTTCACTCCCCAAATGGCCAAAACAGCTGCAGCTGGGCCAGGCTGAAGCCAGGAGCCTGGAACTCTGGCTGAGTTTCCCACACAGGTGCAAGGGCCAAGGGATTTAGACCATCTTCCTTGGCTTTCCCAGGCATATTAGCAGGGACCTGGATAACCCCTACAGGATACTGGCATTGCAGACAGTGGCTTAAGCCTCTACACTAAGACGCTGGCCCCAAGATGATTATTTTCAACAAGGTGCATTGCTGCCTTGATAAAATCAGATGTCCAATTAGCAAGGAATGAGAAGGTAAGCAAAGATTGTGTGGGCAACCAGTTATGCCTACCATACCTAACTCATCACCAGCCAAGAAGGGGTGGCTTGAACCAAGGCTGACAATTTCACTTTGCTCAAACAAAACAATCTTATGCCCACACCCCAAGAAGAGCTTTGAGATCACTGGGTTCCATCCATTCCCCTCATTGCTGCAATCCTTTATCACCATCTAAAACTAAACTTTTAAAAAATATATTTAAAAATAGATTTATTTATTTACTTGAGTGGCAGAGTGGCAGAGGCAGAGGCAGAGAGAGAGGTCTTCATCTGCTGGTTCACTCCCCAAATGACCGCAACTGCAGGAGCTGGGCCAATCCAAAGCCAGGAGCCAGGAGCTTCTTCCAGGTCTCCCACATGGGTGCAGGGGCCCAAGGACTTGAGCCATCCTCTACTGCTTTTCCAGGCCATAGCAGAGAGCTGGATTGGAAAAGGAGCAGCTGGGACTTGAATCGGCATTCATATGGAATGCCAGCACTGCAGTTGGTGGCTTTACCTGCTGTACCACAGTGCCAGCCTCTATTTTCATTTTCAAAAAATCATTTAAGGGACTAGCACTGTGGCATAGCAGGTTGAAGCCTTACAGCACCAGCATCCCATATGGATACTGTTTTGAGTCCCAGCTGCTTCTCTAACAATCCAGCCCCCTCTAATGTGCCTGGGGAAGGCAGCAGAAGATGGCCCAAGTGCTTGGGCCCCTGTGCCTACTTGGGAGACCTGGAAGAAGCTCCTGGCTCTTGGCTTCAGGCTGGGCCAGCCCCAGTTGTTGTGGACATTTGGGGAGTAAACCATTGGATGGAAGATGTCTCTCTTGTGTCTGTCTCTGTCTCTGCCTCTCTCTGTAACTCTGCCTTTCACATAGGTAAAATAAAGCTTTAAAACAAATCATTTAAAAATCTGATTAGCCTTGGGCCACACAAAATTATGCAGCTGGATGGATGGTTATATTCTCTCAGCTCCTGCCTGGCTCAGCCGACATCATCGTATGGGGTGGCCCTGTATCCAGCCGGGCCTCTTCTCCTGTCCCTCACTGGGCAATGAGCCCTCTAATTCTGAGTCTCCTCTCTACCTCCTGCCCTCTTCCTCCCTAGGTCTTTCTTTTGTGCCTTGAAACCATGACTCGATTATAAATAAACTTCTTTCTGCTTTTAACCTCTGTACTCCTTTCTTGCTTTAACTGCAAAGTGAATGCATTCCCTAAGGAATCTTCTTCCTTTGCTGGAGTCTAGAAAGGATGCTATTCATTTTCCCATGCCCTGTAACCTCTGGCCTGGGAAGTGCTGATGGCATTCTCCACATGCCTCAGTCCCACTTCTAAATCTTTACTGGTCAGCCCGCCTCCAAAAGCCCCTTCCCCTTTGAAGCTCTTATCAGATTCTTTGAACAATAGCTAACACACACTGAGCAATAGCCTCCCAACCTCTGCCGGAGAGATCCCGTGCTTCTCCCCGTCTTGCAGAGAGACACAGAGAGGTTAAGGCACACAGGTAGTAGATAGAAGAGCCAGGACTCTAATCCCAGCAGCCCATGCTTCTTAAATCTAAGAGGTCACTACTGCCTTTTCTCGCTGAGTACATGGATAAGCGTTCTCCACAGGAGCCTGAGTTCCACCACCCCCTGAATCAGGTGGGAACCTAGGCAGAAGCAGTGCACACTCCACCTGAGTCGTCTGAGGAGGACTGGATGGAAGCACTCTCTGTAAAGGCAGAGGTCTGTGCTTTTTCAACCTTTTTTCATTAACATATGGGGCGCTGCTATTGTGGCACCGAGGGTGAAGCTGCTGCTTAGGACACGAGCAGCCCATATCAGAGTGCATGGGTTCCATGCCACCTCTGCTTCTGATTCAGTTTCCTGCTAGTGCACACCCTGGAAGACCCCTGCCACCCATGTAGCAGACCTGGATTGAATTCTGGGCTCTTGACTTTAGCTTGGCCCTGCCCTGGCTGTTGCAGGCATTTGGGGATTGAACTAGCAGATGGAAGATCTTTCTCTCTCTCTCTCTCTCTCTCTCTCTCTCTTAAATAAATAAATAAATAAATAAAGATAATAAATATATACTTTTACAGATTGATCCAATGCATAAGATTTTGTTGAATGAGGCTTTGGAAGCCCCACAAACTATTTTAATCCCTAAGATTGTTTTATCCCCAGGGACCAATTTTTGTTCCCTGGCAGCACCCCCTGGGAAGGCAAGGTGGCAGGGATAGGGAACCTTTTTTCTGCCAAGAGCTGTTTGGATATTTATAACATCATTCACAGGCCATACAAAATTATATACCTAAAATTAGCCCGGGATAGATAGACTGAATTTCAATCCCACCTACAGTTGTGGCAGCAGGGACAGCCCCAGGGGTTTCACAGGACTCACATGGCCTTGGGCTGGATGTTCCCCAGCCCTGGTGAGGGAACCACAGGCACAGCAAGGTGCTTCAGTGCTGGCATCTAAAGTACCATCTCAAGGCCTGAAGTGGCCAGTGAGAATCAGAGAACACCGAGTGAGGAGGCCTCTGCCAAGAGATGGGTCCAGGTGGGGCTGGCTGAAAGATACCCAGCCAGGGGCCAGCGTGGTGGCATAGAGGGCTAAGCCTTCACCTGCAGCTCTGGCATCCCGTATGGGCACTGGTTTACGTCCCAGCTGTTCCACTTCTGACCCAGCTCTCTGCTGTGGCCCGGGAAAGCAGTAGAAGATGGCCCAAGTCCTTGAGCCCCTGAACCTGTGTGGGAGACCTGGAAGAAGTTCCTGGCTCCTGGCCTCAGATCAGCTCAACTCTGGCCACTGTGGCCATTTGAGGAGCAAACCAGTCGATGGAAGACCTTTCTCTCTGCCTTTCTCTCTCTCTGTCTGTACTCTACATCTCAAATAAATAAATGAAATCTTTAAAAGAAAAAAAAAAGACACTCAACTTACCTGACAATTCCATTCCTCACACTATGGTGAAAGTCATCTTTCTAACTGGAAGCCACGGGTGCCTCTGGAACAGAGAACTGGGTGGCTGATGCAGGCAGAAGGAAGAAAAAGAAAGAGCTTTGCAGCTTTTCACTGGAGTACAATATGCAAGTATGACCCAATTTTAAAATAAAGTATAATTTTTAAAATTGACCTACAATGCAAACGTGATCATCCTTTCCCACGCTCAGAACACTTCCGCAGCCCATCTGCCACCAAGCTGAATTCCAAATTCATTCACATGGCACACAGGCCCCTGGCACACTTCTCTAGCCTCATCTCTACCACCCTGCAGCTCGAACCCTGGGTCCAGACATGTGAGTTACCAGAAAGCGAGTGCACTCCCAAAGGGAACGCCATCCTTTGCTACCTGTGTGCTCATAACGCCATCCCTGGACCTGTGGTTTCCAAAGTCTAGAAGGCAATCCTTCTCCCTTGCCTTCCTTTTCTTCTGGTAAATTCTTCATCCCCCCGACCCCTTGAGAGCAGCTGGTGGCTTCCTCCCCTGTGTCGCCAGGGTACAGGGTGGTGATTAAGAGCACTGTACTCTGATGCTGTACTATACGGCTCTAGATTTGAGACTTCCCAGTTGGTAGGCTTGGGCATGTTCCTTAACCTCTGTACTTCAGCTTCCTTGTTTGTGAAGCAGAGAGTCAAGCGGTTCCTATCTGAGAAGGAGGGTATTCATTCATCAAATATTTACTAAGTGCTTGCTTTTATATATCAAAACAGAAATGCCTGTCCTGGTAGAACTTGGATTAGAGTCCAATGCAGGGGCTGGAAGCCACAGCCTCTGGTGAAAGTTAGCCACCTGTTTTGTAAATACATTCTTGTGGAAACAGCCACACCCATTTTTAAAAAGTATTTATTTATTTATTTTTTGAAAGTCAGAGTTACACAGAGAGAGGAGAGGCAGAGAGAGGGGTCGGGGTCTTCCATGCGCTGGTTCACTTCCCAATTGGCCGCAATGGCCTAAGCTGCTCCAATCCGAAGTCAGGAGCCAGAAACTTCCTCGGGGTCTCCCACATGCGTGCAGGGGCCCAAGGACTTGGGCCTTCCTCTGCTGCTTTTCCAGGCCATAGCAGAGAGCTGGATCGAAAGTGGAGCAGCTAGGACTTGAACCAGCACCCATATGAGATGCTGGCATTGTAGGTGGTGGCTTTACCTGCTAGGCCACAGCACCGGCCCTGCCACATCCAGTTTTAAAAAACATTTCTTTTTTTAATATTTTATTTATTTTTTTGAGAGATAGAATTACATAGAGAGAGAGAGGGAAAGACAGAGAGAAAAGTCTTCCATCCACTGGTTCACTCCCCAAATGACTGCAATGGCCGGAGCTGGCCCTATCTGAAGCCAGGAACCAGGAGTTTTTTCCAGGTTTCCCACGCAGGTGCAAGGGCCCAGGCACTTGGGCCATCTTCCACTGCTTTCCCAGGCCATAAGCAGAGAGCTGAATTGGAAGAAGAGCAGCTGGGATACGAACCGGCGACCATATAGCATGCTGGCACTACAGATGGAAGTTTAGCCTACTACGCCACAGCGCCAGCCCCCTATTTTTAAAAAATATATTGTCTATGGCCACTTCTGTCCTGTAATAGCTGGGTGGCTGAAACAAAGACCCATATGAAAATGTCTGTGATCTAACCCTTTAAGAAGAGTTTGCTGAGGTGAGACTGAGTTCATACAAGGCAACATGTGAGGTGTTTACAATTGAGGACATGGATTGCCTTGCAGCTGGATAGGCACACCACAGACACTAGCTCTATTAACATTATCGTATACCCTTAGCACAACACTTCGCACAGGACTTTGAAATGTGGGCTGAATAAATGGATAAGCAGAGAGGTGAAGAGGAACCAGAAACTAGAGTCATGGGAGCCACAGGAGGAAGTTTCAGGAAGGTGGAAGTGGTCAGCCACGTTAAGTGACAAATCAAGGACTGAAGAAAGATGGTCAGATTTGGCAATCAAATGAAAGGACTCCACCAAGAAGGAGCTTGTGGGCAGTGGCGAGGACGGGAGCTGGACTGTGGTGGGATCAGGAGGGGATGGAAATGAGGAAGGAGAGTTAGGACAGTAGAGGCTGCAAGTATTGAGATAAAAATGAACACATTTGTTTTGCTACCTGAATTTTTAAAATATGCTCACCAAAAATGTATCTGATGGGTTTTCCACTAAACTTTTTGGTGCTGGGTAACACCTCAAAGGTTAAAATTCCAGTCCAGGGGCTAGCATTGTGGCACAGCAGGTAAAGCCACCACCTGTGACATCTACATCCCATATGAGCACCAGTTTGAGTTCCGGCTGTTCCACTTCCTATCCAGTTCCCTGCTAATGGCCTGGGAAAAGCAGCAGAAGATGACCCTAATGTTTGGGCCCTTTTCACCCACATGGAAGACCTGGATGAAGCTCCTGGCTCCTGGCTTTAGCCTGGCCCAGTCCTGGCTCTTGTGGCCAACTAGGGAGTGAACCAGCATACAGAAGATCTCTGGCTCTCCTTTTCTCTCTGTAACTCTGACTTTCAAAATAAATAAATAAGTTTTAAAAGAAAAATTCAGGTCCAGAACTTGCAGGCAGAACCTCAAAGCCAGAACCCATTAAAAAATATATGCTGATGATGAAGATTTATGAATTGCTGCTGCTGCTGTTGATAATAGAGTTCCAAGTCTTCTTTTCTCTTGTGGTCTCCATCATGGTATGATCTGGTTTTCTTATTTATTTGAAAGCTGCAGAGAGAGAGAGAGAGAGATTGTCCATCCGCTGGTTCACTCCCCAAATGCCCCAAATAGCCAGGACTATACCAGGCCAAAGCTAGAAGCCAGGTCTCTCACATGGGTGGCAGGGACCCAAGGACTTGGGCTATCATGTGCTGCTTCCCAGGTACATTGGCTGGAAGCTGGGCCTGGAAGTGGCAGAGCCAGGATTCATCATTTCTCCCAGGCAGCAGCTTAACCCGCTGTGCCACAAGGCACACCCCGAGACAGACACTCTAAATATTAGCAGGAGTTATATTTGGGTGATGAGATCACTAGAATATTATTTCCTTCTCTATACTTTTTTGTACTGTAAATGTTAATCTAGTGAACAAGGTTTACCTTTATAATCACAAACAACAAGGGAACAAACCCACTGATTTTTAACATGTGACAACCACCTGAACCGTGTACTTGTAAGCACACAGGCTACAGGGTGTTGATTTATAGATCGTATAATTTTTACTTACACATATAGCACCAACAATGTCTCAGTGTATAAATGTCAGCAGATGCCATCTCACAGGACTGTCTAGAAGTCCACTCTGCTAGTTCTCTCCTACACACTGGCCTACCAAGCCCAGGTACCTGCGCTGGGAACACCAGCATTTGCGACACTGCACAGCAGGGAGTGAACACACAGCGAGTGAATACAGTGTGAATCACTCTGTTTGGCTGAACCAAAGGTGACTTACATAATCGAGTTAAGAGTGGGCACGTGAACACTGGCTAAGATGCTGCTTGGGAAGCCCATATCCCATATCAGAGTGGCTGGGTTCAAACTGTGGCTCTGTTCCTGATTCCAGTTTCCTGTTAATGCACCTCCTGGGATGCAGCAGGTGATGGCTACACATGTGGGAGACCGAGATTGAAATCTTGGCTCCTGGCTTCAGCCTGGCCTAGCCCCTGCTGTTGTGAGCATTTGATGGAGTGAACCAGCAAATGGGAGCTCTCGCTCGCTCGCTCTCTCTCTCTCTCTCTCTCTCTCTCTCTGCCTTAAAAAAAATTTACTACTTCACATAACATGATGTCCAGACGTAAGTGCGTTCCAACACTGGTTAATTCAGGAACTCAATTGTTTCAGGATTCTGGGTCAGCTTTCCCTTATGGTGTCCCCCTCCTGGTAGCTCCCAGCATGGCCACCTCACACAGGAAGTTCTCAAGGCAGGCAGGCGGGTGGTGTGGGGGAGGGTTCTGCTCTTCCATCTCTCTTTTTTATAGAGATTAAAATCGTTCCCAGAATCTCCCTGGCACACATCTTCCTTCATTTTATTGGCCATACTGCGACTGTTCAGTGTAATAAAAAATGCAGGGGAGGAAAAAAAGCTACTCAGAAGAAAAACACAGCCACTACTAAAGCAAGAACTGGCCAAGGAGAAGGAGATGGTGATGGACATGACTGCCCTGGACCAGCAGTGCCCAATACACCTGGACCTGAGCCACAAATGCAAGCCATTTATATATCCCTGAGTCAGTCTTGGGAATGCTAAAAAAAAAAAATCTTCCTGCTCTCCTTCATGAATGAGTTACAACATTGACAAGCAACATTGGCCCCCACCAGCATAATTAGCAGTAAGCGCCAAGGGTGAACCCAGCATGATTACAACAAAGGCACCTTGGTTGTAGAATTTGGACTTTGAGTTCCTGAGTGATTGTTCCGGATGTGACCCTGACTATCTGTGTGGTCTTAATTGAGTCACTTTGCTTATCTGGGTCCATTTCCTCATCTTAAAACAGGTGGTTCCTAATGTCCTTTTGAACTCCAGTGCTCTCCATGAGTTTATATGGCTGTTCAACTGGGGGACCTGCCCAGCCTGTTATCTGACACCACCAAGGCCAGAGAGCAGGGGGCAGCGATGTGTTACAAGCCATTCAGGGCACTTTGTCGGAAGCCATGGGCAAAATGTAGTGTGAGTGAGATAGAAAGAAGGCCAGTCACAGTGGCTGGCACTCACGTGGTATGACATAGCACCTGCTACATGCCACAGTGACTAGGGATTGAATAAGAAGGGAGGATGAGGAGCAGATGTCAGGGTGCAGAGGTTAAGCCACTGCTTGGGACCACACATCCCATACCGGAGTATCTGCTAGAGTCCCTGCTGCTCTGTTCCAAACCAGCTTCCTAACGCACCCTGGAGACAGCCGATGATGGTCCAGGTACTTGGGATCTTGCCACCCACATGTGAGAACCAGACAGAGTTCTAGGATCCAGGCTCTGGCCTGGCCCAGCCCTGGCCATTTTCTCAAATAAACAGATCTTTAAAAGGGAAAGGGAAAGGGTGAGATGTGGTCCCTGCCCACAGTGAGTTTACATTCTAGTGGGAAGGGAACATAGATACGCAGATTAGCTGTTATGAATAGGTATGGAGATGGTGAGGACCGAGACAGGTGTGTGCAGGAGGAGCGCCTCGCCCAACTGAGGACTCGTGAGAGAAGCCTTCCTGGAGGAAGCGACACCCCGCTGAGGCCTGAGGCAGGGGTGAGGAGTTACCTGGCCTCCAAGGCCCCGTAGCCCACACTTCTCTGGCTTCTTTGCCTGCTCTGTTCAGTGCATTCCCCTCAGCTGTCTGGACAGCCATGGATATGGTGGGAGGACCACAGGCAGAGTGCTGCAGCCCACCGGAGGTTCCTCTTACAGACGTCCCCATCATCTCCACAGCCACCCTCCCCTCTCCACCACCACCACCTCCATTACTGCCACTCTCGCCAGCACAACTGAGCCTTGTTTTAATAAATCTGAAAACTGGGTGAACTTGGAGTTCATACACCGAGCAAATGAAGGAGTAATTATTTGCTTTTCCAAATTATTCTGTCTAGAGCAACCTTAAGTAGTGAAATTTCCCTAGTGTTTTAAAAATGTGCTTCAGTTTAAAAACATTTTAATTGCCCAGATCTCTTCAGGAGCACAGCTATTTTAAGAAGTAAGGCATATCAGCAACAGGATTTTCATGCTGAGAGAGAACGGCAGACCTAAGACATTCCTAAGGCCCCTTTCTTTAGTCACTAAATTAATTGAGGAGAGTTTTATAGCAAGCACAAATCTATAAACATTAAGCAGTTTTAGATGGTTCACCATAAATCAGTGGCTATAAAGGTAGAAGTTTAATTCCATCAATAGTCTTCCTATATATAAACAGTACACCTATATAAAATAGATGATACCTATATAAATATATATGCACTTGTATGTATAATTATATTTTATTATATATTTATAATAAATATGTGTCATATATACGATAAATGTATATTATGACGAACATCCTTCTCTAGATTGTGAAACTTGGATTAGGGATTGAAGCAGATTGTAAAAATGGTTACAGATTCCTCTTACCCGCTCTGCACTTCTCTTCTTCTCACCCAGAAAGCGTCTACTGCACCCCTCGTTGATTCTGACTCAGGGCTGTGTGGCTTCCCTGGCTAACGTGAGATTTACTAAGTATGTGACATGAGTACAAGCTTGACAAAGGCACACACACTGGAATATCAGGCCTTGTCTTGGTGATCTGGGAGCCCTGCCGCCGCCACCACCACGTGATCTCATCCGGGCTGGCCTGCTGGAGGATAGTCGATTACCCCGAGCAGAGAGGAGATAGCCCAGCCCTTCCTCTTCTTGGGCCGATCAGCCTGCCAGTCACCGCGTGTGAGCAAGGCCTTTCTAGACCATCTGGCCCCAGCTGAGTAGGCCTGGAACAGATGAGCCACCAACCCACAGACCAGAGGCTCAGAAATAGTGACACATCCGTCATTTTAAACCACCTAGTTTTGCAGTGGTTTGTTACACAGCAGAAGCTAACTGGCACAAAGTCTGTGTCTCACTGTGTTTTGTTTTCCTCTCTTACCTTCACCTACTGCAAAAAGCTGGGTTAAGACATTTGGGGTTTTGGAACCACAGTTGCCACAAACACAGGAGCTTTCACTTTCTTCCAATTTGAAAAGTTCTGACTCTCTTATATAATGAAGCTTCCTTTTCACCTGTGGTCTTGTCTTTGTGCTTTGTTTTGTTTTCCATCTGTGGTCTTTCCAGAAAAAAGATAGTAAAAATATGGCACGCTATTGGGAGAGGAGAGAAGAGATTCTTATTAAGGTGGTGACAATGGTGGGATTCTGACACCAAAAGGAGAGGATAGTAGAACTCATCAAGTGTTAACTCACTTTCTGGAAGAAATTTTTTCTATTGAATCAGAATCTCTATGAAACTCCCTGGCACTGACCCCAAATGTCCCTCTGTTAAGTTGCAAATGCACACTCTAAAAATTCCCCTCATGTTCAATTCCTCTCCATCTTTTTCTCTAAATGATGTCCTCAGGGATCTCTCTTCGTCTGCATCTCTGGGTTCTGCTCTCCTCTGTCCTGGCCCATCTCTATCCACCAATTGCTGACCTAGTTTGTGGGTCCAGACTTGAATGGTTGCAATTGCTTATTGTGTCTCTCCAACCTGAGTGACCCAAGCCTTCCTCCTCCTCCTCCCTACCTATACCCTAATCATGTTAAAGGCACCAGGAAGCACCCAATTTCCCAAGTCAGAAACTTGGATGTTATCCCAGACTTCTCCATTAGTCCTCCTATCTAATAAATCATAAAGCCAAGTCATTCTACCCCATTTATGGCTTTGGAATTGATTATTCTCCTCACGGCCATTGCCACTGAGCTTTGTCACGCAGTTATTCCTGTCATGGAAGAAGAAAATGTCTTCCTAATGCTTTCACTCCCTGCAAACCATCTTCCATGCCTGAAATAATATATTAAAAGTGTAAAATCTGGGGCTGGCATGTGGCATAGCCGGTAAAGCTGCCATCTGCAGAGCTGGCATCCCATGAGGGCACCGGTTCAAGTCCTGGCTGTTCCACTTCCGATCCAGCTCTCTGTTATGGCCTGGGAAAGCAATGGAAGATGGTCCAAGTCCTTGGGCCCCTGCACCCACGTGGGAGACCCGGAAGAAGCTCCTGGCTCCTGGCTTCAGATTAGCATAGCTCCAGCCATTGTGGCCAACTGGGGAGTGAACCAGCAGATGGAAGATCTCTCTCTCTCTCTCTCTCTCTCTCTCTCTCTCTCTGCTTCTCTGTAACTCTGCCTTTCAAATAAATAAATCAATCTAAAAAAAAAAAAAGTAAAATCTGAGTCTAGCATTCCTGCTTACCGTGTTTTGTCATGGAGGCAGGCACTTGGCCTGGGGCTGAGAACTGTAGTTAAGATGACTGTGTCTTAGGCCGGCGCCACGGCTCACTAGGCTAATCCTCCGCCTAGCGGCGCCGGCACACCGGGTTCTAGTCCCGGTTGGGGCGCCGGATTCTGTCCCGGTTGCCCCTCTTCCAAGCCAGCCCTCTGCTGTGGCCAGGGAGTGCAGTGGAGGATGGCCCAGGTGCTTGGGCCCTGCACCTCATGGGAGACCAGGAAAAGCACCTGGCTCCTGGCTCCTGCCATCGGATCAGCGCGGTGCGCCGGCTGCAGCGCACCGGCCGCGGCGGCCATTGGAGGGTGAACCAACGGCAAAGGAAGACCTTTCTCTCTGTCTCTCTCTCTCACTGTCCACTCTGCCTGTCAAAAAATAAAAAAAAATAAATAAAAAAAAAATAAAAGATGGCTGTGTCCTGCAGCAGAGTCCTGGGTTCCATTCCTGCTCTGGTTTCTGACTGCAGCTTCCTGCTAATGCAGACCCTGGGAGGCAGTGGTGAGGACTTAGATATTTGGGTCCTTGCCACCCACATAGGCTGGCCACTTGTTGTGGGCATTTGGGTTGGGGAAAACAGGAAGAGGAGGAGGAAGAGGAAGAAGAAGAAGGAGAGAAAGGTTTGGTTATGCTAACTTGTATCATCTGCTCCAGAAATCTGGGGTCAAGCATGATCCTATCTGGATTTTTCCAATTGATCACTTGAATACCCAGTTCCCCTGCTGGCAGAGCACCAAGTAATCTTAGGTCAGGTTCAACAGAAACGGGAGCCTAAGCTGGAATAAGTGCTGGTTGTTAGTTTAGAAGCCTCACTGTTCCCTGCCCTTGGCTATGGCTAGGCCCGCTCTAATCCACTCTGCCGGGACTGCATGGCTGTGGGGGTGGCGAATGTCTTTCCTCCCAACAGACCAGTAGTCTCTACACAAATTGCTTTACCCAGTGACCACTCTACCTAGCTGGTATCTCAGAGTAGGGCCTTGATACAGTTGTGTTGTGTGTGTGTGTGTGTGTGTGTGCTTGACAGGCTGAGTGGACAGTGAGAGAGACAGAAAGGTCTTCCTTTTGCCGTTGGTTCACCCCTCAAAATGGCCACCGCGGCCGGCGCACCACGCTGTTCCAAAGGCAGGAGCCAGGCGCTTAACCTGGTCTCCCATGGGGTGCAGGGCCCAAGCACTTGGGCCATCCTCCACTGCATTCCCTGGCCACAGCAGAGAGCTGGCCTGGAAGAGGGGCAACCGGGACAGAATCCGGCGCCCCGACTGGGACTAGAACCCGGTGTGCTGGCGCTGCAAGGTGGAGGATTAGCCTAGTGAGTCGCGGCGCCGGCCTGCCTTGATACAGTTGTAAAACACTCTTTCATGCCAGGGATCAAAAAATTCAAATGCTGGGGCTGGCATTGTGGTGCAGCAGGTTAAGCCACCACCTACGACACTGGCATCCTATATGGGACTTGGTCCTGGCTGCTCCACTTCCCTTCCAGCTCCCTGATCATGTTACACCTGAGAAAGCAGCAGAAGATGGCCTGAGTACTTGGGCTCCTGCCACCCATATGCGAGAGCCAATGGAGTCCCAGGCTCCTAGTTTGGGCCCAGCTCAGCCCCTGCAGTTGTGACCCCAAATGTACATAACAGCTGGGACTGGGCCAGGCCAAAGCCAGGGGAACTCCATCGGGTCTCCCGCATGGGTGGTAGGGCCCCAAGTACTAGAAGCATCATCTGCTGCCTCTCAAGCACTCTAGCAGAGCTGTTATCAGAAGCGCAGGGTAGCCAGAACTTGAACCAGGCACTGTGATGGCATGTGGCTGTCCCAAGCAGCAGCCTAATCAGATGCACCACAACAGCCCTAACCTATATTCTGATTTTTAAATGTTAAAAGGGGCGGGGGGGGGGCACTGTGGCACAGCGAGTTAAAGCCCCGGCCTGAGGCGCCTGCATCCCATATGGGTGCCAGTTCTAGTCCCGGCTGCTCCTCTTCCGATCCAGCTCTCTGCTATGGCCTGGGGAGGCAGTGGAGGATGGCCCAAGTCCTGGGGCCCCTGCACCCACGTGCGAGAACCGGAGTAGGCTCCTGGCTCCTGGCTTCCGATCGGCGCAGCTCCGGCCATTGTGGCCATCTGGGGAGTGAACCAGCGGGTGGAAGACTTCTCTCTGTGTCTCTGCCTCTCTCTGTAACTCTCTTTCAAATAAATAAAATAAATCTTAACAAAAACAAAACAAAACAAAACAAGTGAAACAAAGCTTGTGTGGGGCCTTGCCTTGCCCAGAAGCTTAGGTTTGTGAAGCTGGTTTGATACCCTAATCACAGAACAACAATGGCCACTTGCTCTCCTTGCAAGTAACCTTGGGGGAATCCCTGTGGCCATGGAGGACTGGACAGAGATCAGCTATAAAAGGTTCCAAGACTTCAAAACAACTCCTGACCCAGCTTCTGCCCTTCTCCCTCTCCCCCTGGCTCCCTCAGGGCCTTAGTGTTCACCAGGTTGTCTCTCCTTGAGAAGCCCATGCCCACCTTCCAGTTGTCTCTGGGTACCAGCCTCTGTCAACCCTCAAGATGGAGCCCCAACCACTTTTCTCCGCTTTCCTTCTCGCTGGCTTGTCCCACTTCGCAGCCCTCCAGGCTTCTTTACAGGCCTGCTGCCCACCTGTCTGAGCTCCCAGAGAGATCGGGACTGGGGTCCATTCACTTCCTGGATCCCCTCCGCCTCCAAAAGTACCTGGGAGGAGCGGGCACTCCAGGATCGTGACCTTGCTTTCACAACACCAGAAATTCATCTGCGAGGATTTGGCAGTTTTATATTTTGAAGTTTGGAGTTTGGAGTTTAAGGGAAAGGGGGAAAAAGACGTCTGCAGACTGTACTTTTTATTTGAAAGAGTTACAGAGAGGCAGAGAGAAAACAAGAGCAAGAGAGAGAGTCTTCCAACTACTGGTTTACTCCCCAGATGGTCACAATGACAGAAGCCTGGAGCCAGGAGCTTCTTCCAGGTCTCCCCTACTGGTACAAGGGTCCAAGCACTTGAGCCATCTTCTACTGCTTTCCCAGGCCATAGCAGAGAGTTAGATGAGAAGTGGAGCCCCCGGGACTTGAACCGGTGTCCATATGGGATGCCAGCACTGCAGGCTGTGGTTTTACCTGCTAGGCCACAGTGCCGGCCTCTTTAATTTTTAAAATGACCACATATTTGTGAAATACTCTAGGAAATAATAATTTGTTGTTGAGACACACTTGGCTTTGGAGGTAACTGAGACTTCTAAGGAAGAAGTGCAGAGCTCAGGGGAATGGCTAAAGTGACCGGTCCCACTGGCTTTTCTGGAGGACCTCAGGGGCCCTGGGAGGGCAGGCCCCAGCTCCTCTGAATAAAGCAGCACTTTGTCCAGGGACAGTGGCTGGCAGTCGAAAGGCCCTTCGCATAATCCATTCTTAAATTCACCGAGATTGCACAGTTGTAAACTGAAACTCCAGAGGCAAACCCACATTTCTCGAAAAGCGTGTTTCCTGGCCCTGTCACTGATCTCCTGCTGTCTGCGTCTCCCGGTCTCGCACCCCCACCTCTCGTTCGGTGGCTGATGGCGCTGACCCTGCGCCGCGAGGTGGGCGTTTCATTGATCAGGCTTGGCCTAGGGGAGGAGGGAGGCGGGCGTCCGGGCCTCGCGTGCCTGCGATTTAAAACCCCGGCGTGGCAGCGCACAGGAGAGCGGCCCGGGGGTTGAAGTATTGCACGGTAACGGTACAACCGAGCGTGTCAGCGGCCCGCCCGCCGGCTATTTATACCACGCAGATTATGCAACCCGGCTCCAGCCATTCATGCCCGGAGCTGGGGCCTGGGGCAGCGTTCCCAGGCGCCTGGGCAGCGTCGAAGTTTGCGCCCAGTGCTTGATGGCGAAAGCGCCTGGCTTTCCGTTCCTGCCGGCGGTGCTGGGGGGAGGGCAAGGGGCTGCAAAGTCACTCGGCCCAGCGTGTCAGCACGACCACGGCTTCTTTAAACATCACCAGAAAAGGCTCCGGAGTGCCTGAGGCGCGGCCCAAAGGCGCCCAGAGCCCGGCCCGGGGCAGACCGGAAGGAACTGATAAACCCAGCGCTAATGACACCCTCTCCCCCGCGCGTCGGAAGTGTCCTGGGCGCGCGGGTCATTGAGAAATAGCGAAGGGGAAGAGTGGGGGTGAGGCGAGGACAGGCCCCAGCGCAGCTGCGCGCGCCTCGCGGGGAGGGGAGCGGGGCCGCGCTAACCCCGGGGCGAGCTACAGCGCCCCCCGCCCCGCTCCCCAGCTCACCCCCTCCCCGCCCTCCGAGGAGGGGGCGGAAGGATGAGTGACTTATCAGATCCCACCCCAGGGGGCGTCCACTCGGCCGGCCCTGCGGGACCCGGACGGGCGCGAGGGGCGGATCGCAGAGGAGGCTAAAATGTCCGCTTCTCGCGGCGCCCGAGCGCGGCGGGCGGGGGCGGGGGCGGGGGCGGGGGCCGCCGGCTTCCGAGTGAAACCGGACCTGCGGGTCTACTGAGCATGCCCGTCCCGGGGCCGCCGAGGGTCGCTCCCGCTCCGTGCTCCGGGCTTTCCCGGCGGCTGGCGAGTGGGACGCGGGAGGAGGGTCCCGCCCCGCTCGGGATTCCGCGTGGAGAGGCCGGGGGCCGAGCTTAGGCTCCGCGGGTTTTGCGTGAAGTTGCGAGCAGATTGATACCGCTTCTGAAGCGTGACGATCTCGCTCTGAGTGTTCAAAGCCGCCCGCCGTCTGTTTTGCGGGTTGTGGGGGAGAGACGGGGAAGTGAGTCCGTAGCTCTTTCAGCAGTGCCATTAAATTAAAGCCCTGAATCCGTGATAGCCTCTGGGTGCGGGAGCAATCCAGTGGCCGCATAACTCCCTGACACTCGGATCAATAAGCGCAGCTTATTATTCGCCCAGTGTCCCCAATTCATTCTGTGGAGGCGCAGGAACATATTCCCCTTGACTGCAGTTGATGGGTAGGACCAGGAGGTCACCTGCTGCTAACATTTCCATCAAAAGGCAGAAGCGAACCAAAAGGCTTTATTTAGAGGAACACGAAGGTCTGGGAGCAGAGGGGAGTATTTGCTAATCCAACTGGCAGGAGACGGGAAAGAGCTGCCAGGAATCTGATATTTGCAGCGTGCTCTGCACAGTACCTTCACTGCACAGTCCATTTAATCTTCCCAGTAATCCTGTGTTGTGGGTATTATGCTGACACAACAGAGGGATGCAAAGCTCAGAGTAGCTAAGGACCCGTTCAAGATGGCCCAGCTGGAGTCTGGCACCAGGCGATCCCAGCAGGGACTTTGTGACTCCTGGACCTTAGAATGTTTTCCATTGTTCCCCTGGCTGCCTGGCCCTTGGACTCTGTCATTAGCAGAGAGCTGGCTGAGTGAGTGGTGACACAGCTCAGCTACCTGCAGAAATTAGTAACCACCTTGCATTTTGGACACTCTGAAACTGGAGGATGAGGCCAAAGAAATGCCGTTGGGCAGCTAATTTGGAAGTTCAGGAATGACTGAATGGGATGTTTTTCAGCATCCCCAGGAAGAAGAGAAACAGTGGCCACAGGTGAGCACTGGGCAGATGCCTTAGCCAGAGACTTAGAGAACAATGAAAACTTGGCTTTGTTTAGTGCCTTCTCTCAGACTCTTACTAGCCTCAAAAATGGAGACAGACAAGTTTGGCCTTCTTGGCCCTGTTTTATAAAGAAACTGAATAATTGCTAAAAGCCTCATGCAGGGTCTCAGAGAAAATCCAGAACCCAGGTGACCCACCCCATCTAGGGCACTTCTTGTACCACACATACCAGCACTAGCATGGAAGGTGGTGAAGCCCAGTCCATGTGCACCAAGAGCAGAGCTGTGAGGAGCATGCAGCCCGGGATAACCCCGGGGTTTCCTCCCTGTCTAAAGGTGAGACTTACCACCTTCAGGGCACTGGTGACTCTCCACATCCAGATACCTTTTCAAAACACTTGTATTCTTTATCTGATTATGCTATGGACAGCATGATGAGACATCTTGGGATGGGGTCCAAGTTTAGTCATGAAATTCATTTACGTTTCATGTACACCTTATATACATGGTCTGAAGGTAATTTTCTAGAATATTTTAATATTGTGCATGAAACAAAGTTTCAAAGTGAACAATTTTCCACTTGTGGTATCATGTCATTGCTCAAAAAATTTCAGATTTTCATAGTAGGGGTATTTCATCTACACCATATTTGACATAAATATTTAAAATTCTTGTAATTTGTTCAGTGGTTTCTATTTACTCAGAATTTGTGGGTTTTCTCATGGCATATTCTGGAGGATGGAAAAAGTCTACCGTGCTTGGAGAACAGAAAGGGTCAGAGACCATGTCCTTGGCTCTCTAGCAGGACTGCAGAAGCAAATACCCAATGGCTGTTTAATTCGTGGGACCCAGTGCAAAGTGCAAGTGCAGAGACCCTTGCTCAAAAATTATAAATAATTTCAAGACTGCAACAGGAGAGGCTGGAACCAAGCACAGCTTATGTCACATAGTAGTTGGCATGCACAGGAAGCCAGTCCTGCCCATTGCCCAGACCGGGCCTTTTTGGAGAGCCTGGGCCCACCCAGAAAATCTGCAGCAGGTCCCAGCCAAGAGACCTTGAAGATAATTTGAAAGGGGAGGAGGAGCGAGTGGAAGCAGGAGAGTGGCTGGGAGCGCCCCCTCTACCGATGCCAAAGCCCACAGGGCCGGCAACCTCTGGCTCAGAAACTACACGGCCTCCAAGGGGCCTAGAGCCATCCTCTATCAACAAGAGAGATTGGCTGGATCATTTAAAAACTATTTTGGGGTTGCCTTTTAACGCGAGAAACACCGCCGTTTCTATGAAATTCAAGCGTTTCTGGGCTGTATTGGATTCATTTTTATTTTTCTGTGCACAAATAATAATAATCACTTTAAAACGCCCGTTCCTCTATCACGACAAAAAAAAAAAAAAAAAGACCACGAGATTCACGTGAAACTGAAAAGCCTCTGCCATTCAGAACCTTGGCAGAGCCGAACGCCGTCCCTCCCCCTCGGTTTCTGGTTGGCTGGGTGCAGAGGCCAGGCGCTGCCACCTGCGCCGCCCAGACCCTCGCATGCGGGGAGGGGGCAGTGGTTCCCCTCCAAGCCCCAGCGCTCCAGCGTCCCAGCGCCTCCCCCACCCCTCGCCTTCGGCGTGGAATCCTGGGGTTTGGGAGGAGGGAGGGCGCAAAACGGGAGCCAGATGTGAGTGAGGCCTCCCGCGCCCGCCTCCTCCCTCCTCTTGGGCTCCCTAAAACCCGGAGTCCCTGCCCAGAGAGGATTCGGAGCCAGACCGACGCTGAGCAAACTCCGCTCCGCCGCTCCTCCGGGAGTGGAGGCCAGGAGGGAGGAGGAAAGGAAGCCGAGCATGCTCAGTAGGCGGGACAAAGTTTTTTTTTTTTCTCCTCCTCCTTTTTTTTTTTTTTTTTTTTTTTTTCGGTCGCAAGTAGGAAGCTTTTTGCACTCCACCACCTCTGGCCGCTGGGAAGACGTCATCGCTTCCGCCCTACTTCCTCCTCCTGTTGGCGGCTGTGAGAATCCAATATGGAGTAAATCGGTGGAGTCGAGAGATGGGGCTCGGACGGGGCGCCCTGCACCGCCTCCCAGGCGCACCTCCCCCGGCCGCCGACCGCTCCCCGGAACCGTGATTGGCCCGGCCCCCCGGGGGCGACCCCGGGCCCAGCCCCCGCCGGCGGCCGGCCCGCTCCTCCTCCTCCTCTCAGCAGTCCCCGCCGCTCCGAGGCGCGCTTGTTTTTCTCCTGCTCTCCCCCTCCGCCGTCCCCTGCCCCAGTCTCGCCCCTCCGCGCCTCGCGCGCCCCGGAGCCCCCGCCCGCCTCGCCCGCGGCGCCGCCTCCCCCAGCGGCTCGCCTCGGCGCCCCTTCCCCGCACCTTCCCCCGCACCCCGGCCGCCCTGCTTCCCCTTCTGCCTGCGGCGCCCCCTTCATCTTTAGCCGCTCCCCCCACCCCCACCCCAATCAGGCGATCTCTGGAGATGTGAAGAAGGGGGGTGAGCGGACAGGAAGATGAAGGGAGCAAAGCTGCCCGCTGCGGGACAGGCGTCTAGGTGAACAGGAAAATGACCGAAGAAACACACCCGGACGAGTAAGTTTGGCCGCGGGGTGGGACGCGGGAGCCCCGAGGGGGCGGCGTGGGGGCCGGGGCTGAGGACGCGGGCGGGGACGCTGCTGGGTGAACTTGGCGTGGGGTGCAGCGGCTCGCCGACCTGTCGGGGTCCGGGCGCGAGGTTTTCCTTGCTGAGGGGAGGAGGGGGCCGAAATTGCCGCGTGCTGGCGGGGGGCACGCCTGGGGTCGGCGGGCTAGCGGCCGCCGTGGGGGCCAAGGGCGCACGGGTGACCTCGGGGCGGTCCCGGCTCCCTCTCGCCACCCATCCCACCCTGCAAGCCTTGCGGCGGGAGCTGAAGGCTGACACCCCCGATCGGGCTTCCCGGGGTCGGTGGGCTTTTGCGTTGGTGACTTTGTGACTCCCGCCCGGCGGTCCCCTCCGGAGCCCAGTGGGGCCCAGGCTCCGCCATTTCGTTTTCTTGAATCGCTCTCATTTGCATACCACATTTTCATTCATAAAAACACGGCGGAGCGAGGCGAGGCCGGGTGCGGGCCGCGCGGGGGTCTGGCGCGCCGGGGTCCCGCGCTAGCCGGAGCCGCCCGAGGCCCCCGCGCGTGTGAGTGTGTGAATGCGCGCGCTTGCGGGCCGGCACACGCGCCCCGCGGGTCGGGGCAGCTCGGGGGGCGGATCCGCGGCGTGTGCGGCGGGGGCGGGCGGGAGCGTGCGGGGCAGCGCGCCGCGGGCGGGTGGTGTGAGTGTCTGGGAGCGTGTGCGCGCTCGCGTGAGCGCGTGCCCGGGCCTGTGCGCGGCCCGCGGGCCCGAGTGGAACAATGCTCCGGGCCCTCCGCCGGAGGGGCTCCTGGGCCGCCCGGCGCAAGACCCGTGTCGGCATCCCCTGGCCGAGGTGCAGCTCCCGGCCGGCCGCCCGCCTCGCGATCGCGGGGTCTGGCTTGGCCTTTGCACTCTCCCGCCCGAGGCGTTTCCAGTCGCGGGTGCGGGTGCGGCGGCGGCGGCGGGGCCCCTGGGCCCGGAGCCTCTGGTCTTCGGCCTGGGGTCCGAGCGGTCGCGGCCGCCGCCGCCGCTGCTTGGTGGCTGTACCCGCCACCAGCCACTTTTTTTTTTTTTTTTTTTTTTGTGAATAAGACGCTCTCCTTTATTGTCACATGACATGCCTCCTCCCCTGCACATTCATAAATCCGGAGCCTGCCTCGGTTCCTTTCATTCAGTGCTGCCATTAGCCGAGGTAGCGGCGGCCGGCTTGGGCGCACCGAGGCGCGCCGCGGCCGCGAGGACGCGCCCTGTAGGGAGGCTCCGCGCGTGTCTGCGCCGGGGGAGCAGCAGCAGCAGCCGCCCCACGCCGCACCGCCTGCCAGCCTTGAGACTCGGCAGTGCGGGAGGGGAAGTGACTCAGGGCTGGGTAGCAGGGAGCTTGAAGGTGTCTTGGAGCAGGTGATAGAATGCTGTGCTACTCTTAAGAAATGTACTCACTTTTTTTTTTTTTTTTTTAACACGCCTTTATCCTTTAGCGTCTGCTGTTGCCAGGCTGGGCAGGAGAGGGGCTGGTGTTCAGGAAAGGGAATTTCCTTCCTGTGGGTCCCCAAGGAGCCGTAACTGCAGTAACCCCTGATCCACCAGGCACCGGTGGAAAGGATCCCTCCTCTCCCGGTTTGCACATCGTCTGCCGCCTCTGCTGCTCTTTGTATTTTAGGCATTTGCTTTGCCTTCGTATACTGTGCCTTGAAGTGGCAAAGTGGAAAAAAGAAAAGTTGGGCTTTTAGTGCTGCAATGTGGAGAAGGAATACGCTGCTGGATAAGCAGGTGTTGTCATACAGGTGCTCATTCGGCCCTGTGCACCGGAGGGCAGCTGCCTCGCTCCGCCCTGGGGATTCTTGGAGAGGTTTGACCATTCCACATCCGCTTCCTTGGCTCCATCTCTTGTATGCACAGGCCTAGCTTGGCCCTTTTCACAGCATCGTGTCACCCTCGCCTCCCACCCCATCTGCTCTCCAAAGCCACAGGCTCAAGGGTGGGAGCACCAGGCTGTCAGACCAAGTGCTGTCAGAAACCCAGCCGAGACGATGGATACATCTGAGGACAGGTTCTGGCTTCGTTTAGGGACTCAGGAAGCCTGGGGGCCTTAGTCACTGCCGAGATGGCCTTCTGGGGGACACTTTTACGGTGATGGCCTTGGCGTGAGGTGTGGAATGCCTGAGAAGGCAGCCCTGTAGACCACCATTGCAGACACCGTCCATTAGGTTGTTCAATGTCCTTATGTAATGGCTCGTCTCAAAAAGTTCTTCTAAATGTTATGCCAGGAAGAAGGTTTCTCTTCCTGAGTTACAAAGCTTACTGTGATTGGTTTCTTGTTGGTTTTCTTTCGCTGCCACAGTAGACACTCAAGAGCTTAAAAGTACTGCTTGATAATGGTAGCCATATTAGCCTAGATGATTGCTAGATTTATTTACTCTTCCTCTATGGATTTTGGTCTTCTGTTTTCTAGTGGCTTTATGTTTCAGGTCTCAGATAGTCTTTGGAACTACACAGGGTGTATTACTTACTGAGGGAATTGGTAACATCAACCTGGAGTTCCAGAGAAAATACACATCTTTGTACCTTGGGTAAAATTTTCTTAATAGGCTCCATATAATTAAAATTTTTATTAAACAGCTCAGATACTTAAATATATGCTACATTTAGTATCAGTACAGTAAATCAGAGTCTTGGAGCTATTAAAATTGTGCTTAATCTTAAAAAGAGTTTTTCCTTCTAATGTGCTTTTCCATATCAGTTTAAAAGTTCTCTCTTCTATTGTGAAAGATGGTCCCAAAAGATAGTTTCCATATAAAAAATACACTGACAACTCCAGATAGGAAGTCATATTAAATTCTGCAGGTTTTTTTTTTTTTTTTAATTTAAAAAGTAAAAGCACAGCAAACTATTGAAAATGGCCTTTGGAATAGTTTTTTGAAAAACTTTTAAACCATGTGTGCTTTTGTGTGTATCTTTAAAGCATTTGATCATGGCTATAAATGGTTTGGAAATTCGCAGAAAAAATAAACTGTTGAAGCAAGCTTTAGGTCAAGAGACGCAGGGCCACCATTCAGCTTTCTGTCTTCATCTCTTGAACTTTTCTCTGTACCCCACTTCTTGCTGGGAATGGGTTTTCAGCTTTACCTTCAGTCATATTTTCCCAGTTGTTGAGAATTTCCCATAATTTGAAAAAGTGCTTACATATTTTTGAACCATTTCAAAGACAGTACAAACATTGGGGTTCTTACACCTGAATACTTGAACGGTATGCTTTTCTATGAAACATAATAATACCATTATGACAACTTATAAAATTAAGAATAACTTCCTGATTTTTTTAAAGATTTATTTTATTTATTTGAAAGACATAGTTACAGAGAGAGGTCGAGACAGAGAGGTCTTCCATCTGCTGGTTCACCCCCCAAAATGGCCTCAATGGCTGAAGCTGAGCTAATCAGAAGCCAGGCACTTCATCTGGGTCTCCCATGTGGGTCCGGGGCCCAAGGACTTGGGCCATCCTCTGCTGCTTTCCTAGGCACATTAGCAGGGAGTGGGATCTGAAGTTGAGTAGCCAGGTCTCGAACCAGCACCCATATGGGATGCCAGCATCACAGGCAGAGGCTTAACCTGTTAAGCCACAACACCAGCCCCTGATAGTTTTCTTAGCTTGTTAATTTTCAGGTTAGGTGTTGCCCCATGAGGAAGTTTAAGTCAAGTTACTGCCTAAGATGACAAACTTTTTATATAGCACTTCACCCATTTAGTGTTTTCTCAATAATCTTGTGAGGCAGATGGTGTTCTTACTCAAGTTTATTGCTGGGGAAACGGAGGCACAGAGGTTAAATAGTTTGCCTGAGGTTATGCCATTAGTAACTGAAGGAGCTGGGAATTAGGCATGCCAGCAGCCTGGTTCAGCAAGAACTCGGTGTTAACTGACCACTGAGAAGGGGAGGGGGTGTCCAGCTGGAATCATTCTGACCTGGTGATAATCTGCTGTCACCATCACTTATCTTCCTGGTAAATGCCGGGAGGCATGAGTGCAAGTGAAAACAAATCATTTGGGCTTGAGAATTCTGTGATACCCTTAAGATACTGGAGGGGAGAGGGTTTAAAGTTCATTATTACTGAAATGCTAGATCTGTGTTAATTGAAATAACCATTGTGGAAATTAAACTGTATATAGTTACTGATCCATGTTTTCTTTATGTTAATTTTAAAATGGGAATATAAAAAACTAGAGTTGACTTTGCAGAATTGGAATCTTAATCCATTCACTAGAAAATTTTGAAAGCAAGATAAAGCAAAAACTTTGAGAGCCATTACGGGGTTTGTAAGGCAGAGCTGTCATTGTATGAAGCTAAGTGTTCACAGCAAGGCTGCAGAGCTGGTTAGGCAGTGCACCTGGGCTGACCTTGTCGGTAGGTGCTGTTCTGGGTTTGTTTTCACAAGGATGTTAGCAGAAGCTACTGCCTTTCTGACTGTAGCTGGTCCCCTCTGCTTTCCTGTCCCTTTAGCCAATACAATATGTGAAAGGGAAGTCTGTAGGAATACTAAAAACTATTTTGCCTCATTGACCTGCTTACTTTTGGGGCAAACATTTGGTGTAGCAGCTGGTTCCTCTTGGGACACCTACATCCTATCTGAGTGCCTGGTTCATGTCCAGTTCCTCTGCTTCTCTTTCAGCTGCCTGCTAATGTGCATCCTGGGCAGCCAATGAGGGCTTGGGAACTTGGGTCCTGACACCCGCACGGGAGGCCTGGATGGAGTTCTGGGCTCCAGGCGTTGGCCTGGTCCAACCCTGGCTGTTGTGGGCATTTGGGGAGTGAACCAGCAAATAGATCTCCCCACCCCTGTTTTCTCTCTCTCCCCATTTCAAACATTTTTTCTTTTTTAATTTTAAACGTGCTTACTATTACTCTTTATTCTGGCATTCTTTCTTCCTTCCCTCTTCTTTATTTATTTTTTGACAGGCAGAGTGGACAGTGAGAAAGAGAGAGACAGAGAGAAAGGTCTTCCTTTGCCGTTGGTTCACCCTCCAATGGCCGCTGCGGCTGGCGCGCTGCGGCTGGCGCACCACGCTGATCCGATGGCAGGAGCCAGGTACTTCTCCTGGTCTCCCATGGGGTGCAGGGCCCAAGCACTTGGGCCATCCTCCACTGTACTCCCTGGCCACAGCAGAGAGCTGGCCTGGAAGAGGGGCAACCGGGACAGAATCCAGCGCCCCGACCGGGACTAGAACCCTGTGTGCCGGCGCCACAAGGCGGAGGATTAGCCTAGTGAGCCGCGGCACTCTGCCTTATTCTGAGCCACTTCTTTTGGGAGGTGTACCTTGATTTTTCCCACTCTCCAAGTCAAAATTGGTAACTCTTTATCAGTTCTCCCCTGCACTGTATAGCAGTTATCACCATTTTTTTTTTAAAGATTTATTTATTTATTTGAAAGGCAGAGTTACAGAGAGAGAGAGAGAGAGAGAGAGAGAGAGGTGTCTTTCATCCACTGGTTCACTCCCCAAGTGACTGCAACAGCCAGAGCTGGGCCAGGCCAAAGCACCTATAACCACGTGGGTGCAGGGGCCTAACCACTTGGGCCATCCTCCACTGCTTTCGTAGGCAAATTAGCAGGGAGTTGGATTGGAAATAGAGCAGCTGGGACTGGAACTGGCATCCAGTGTCACAGGCAGCAGCTTTCCCTACCGCAGTACCGGCTCCAGTTAATAACCATTTAGGGCTGGGTTTATACACAGCATCACAGTATGAGCTTTCTGGAATCAGGGTTATCTCTGATGTTTTCTAGTTATTGACTCAATACCATTGGATGCATTGTGTTTACTTAAATCCATTTGTTTTATTCAATGGGTATTTGTTGTTTAATATTCTTTTTTTGTCCCTGCTGGCTAATGCAGTGGTTGCTAATTGTTGCATTTAGTTAAAGTGGCCTGTATATGAGTGTAAGCCTCTTTCTGAGAAGCTCAACGTGTTCACATGAAGCTGCGGGTGTGTTCTGTAGAAATTGGATGCAGAGCTCTCTGGTCGTTGTAATCCATCACTGGCAGCTCAGAACCATTGATTGCAACCCCTGTTGTGGGGACTGAGAAGTACAACATCACAGCAGACAACGGAAGAGCTCCAGAAGTCAGGGCGCGTGCTCCTGCCTCTGCAGGAGAATCTGCAGCCATCACAATCTTAACAATTTGCAGTAGCAGCAGGGTTCTGGTGGAGTCTTAACACTTGAAGTTGGAAACAGCTGTGCTGATGAACGCCAATATTGGCATGGTTCCTCTATTACCGGTTGAACACAAACACACCATCTAATAGCAAAAACCTCGAAACTGAACAGGATGATAATAGAGGCAGAGCAGGAAGGTTTGGGGGTGTGTGTGGTTTTGTTTTGACTTGTTTTTCTCCTAGGAAAATGGGCCTGGTTTTTGTTGTTGTTGTTGTTGTTGTTGTTGTTTAATACCCACTCATAGTGATAAACTTGATAATTCTTAGCAGTGTGTTTTTTTTTTTTCTTCATAAATATTTAAGGCTAGAGTACTGGTGGCTAAAGGCGTTTTCTGAGGCTTTTAGTTACTTGGAAATAGAAGGACTATTTTGCACTGATGCGCACAGTGCTGTGAAGCAAATTGTGTTTTCTGTGTGCTTGTCCTGGGTAGGCATGAAGGATTATTTCACAGCCTGGCGTGCACTGATGTCATGCGAAGGATTGGTAAAGTAGCTGGTACTGACAGGCATAGAGTTTGCTAACGTGAGCGAGCACTGTTTCATCACTACTCATTACGATCTCTTAGGTAACCTTTATCAACGATATATTCACTGTGGTGTAGTGCACACAGGATGACATTGTGCTTCTGGGATGTGCTACTCAGGGTGGTTGGCTGTTGAAAAGCAACATTTCTGCATTTCCTTGCAGTTGGAAGGCCGAGGTTTAGAAATCGATTTTGACTTCATCCTCACATTTAGCATGTGGGATTGAAGAGGTTAGGACAAATACAGCTTCTAAAATATACGTCTTTGGCTGCTCTGTATACTGAAATAATGATTTTTTTCAATCTGGTTGTTTTGTTCTTAGATGTATTCCCTGTGGTTCTTTCATAAAGGCCTGAAACCGAGTTAGCAGGTTAAGTGTTTAGTTGGCTTTGCTCTGTTCATCTTGGTCTTATTATTTTCATTATGGATTCCACCCATTTCTTTGTCCCATCGCACTGCTTTGGCTCTGGCCTCTAGAGCTTATTGCTCAGAGAGGCTCTGATGTGTATTTGCATCCGCACTTCACTGGGAGCGCCCGGAGAAGCTTGGCCTCGCTGCCCTTCCAGGTGTGGGAAGAGCTTACTTACCCTCCTACCTGTGGCCTGGCAGAGGGCTGAGCACAGCTGACTCTGCGACTTCTACTGATTGATTGAAGCAAACATTTATTGAAAAAGCCGTCTTACATTATATAAAAATGTGATGATGTTCACATTGTACATACATCCAAGAGAGACTTCGAGATTGCTTTTTAAGACTACCAGAGGAATAGTGTGATGGTGGCAGATGAAATACGGCTTTGGGACCAGCGCCTACCCCTGCCCTCCTTATTGACTTAAAGGCCCTGGGTAAGCGTCCTGAGCCACTAGCCCCGGGTTGATCTGCTGTCTGCTTCATAGGCTGTAACAAAGTGGAAATGAGGTGACCTTGGGAAGGCCTTTTGGCACATCACCTGATCGAGGCTCCTCTGCATCTGCTATGTTGCATGTCCTGTGTCCTGCAACAAGATATTACTTCTTTTCCCGATTTACAAGGCAGAGTATCCATGAACCATTTTGGCTTCCTAGCCGCCTTTGGAGGCAGGGAATGAGATTGTCCCTAAGAGAGTGGAAGTGCCTTGCTCAAGGATCCTCAGAGAGCCTGTGGGGAGAGAACCAGAGCTTAGAAGACCTGCTCTGCTGTTGTGTTTGCTTTCCACACTGTCCTGCCGGGTCGCTGCAGAACAGCACCTTGGCTTTTGTACTGTGGTGTCAGTAATGCCCAGCTGACTGTTGGCCCTTTCACTCAGTGGCTTTTTGAGATTGTGATGTTTGTAGCTTGTCCGCCGTCTGTCATTGTCCCCTACCTGTAGAAGCATCCTTGCCTCCCTTGCTGTCCCTACCCCTTTCCTGATCTATTGTTAACATGGTTTAAATAGTTTCTGAAAGAAAAGTAAAAAGCTTGGCGGGAATGGGCAGGTTCTCATGGGAGTAAGTTGGCTTATGACATGTTTTGTCTACCGGCATGCCATGCGAGGGTTTCATTCTGTGTCTCCAGCCAGTGAGCAAGGTAGAGAGGGAGGAGGATTACAGATGCAGCAGCGGAAGTGAGGTTTAATTTAATCATCAACAGCCAACAATGTTGCTTATTTTTATAGACCTTTGAAAGCTATGTACGTGTGAATAGTCTTAAGATGGTTATTAAATTTACCTCCTTTTCTTCCTCTTTTTAGTCAAGTCTGGCTTTTCTCAGGCTCAAAATTCCGGCACAGTATGCCTTGCAAGGGCATTGTGCACTGGCTCCGCATCTCACTTGCGACCCTAACCCTAATGGTTGCCTTCTCACTGGTCTGTGGGTAAGGTTTTGGAATAGGGGTCTGCTGTTTGTAAACCAGCTTTGAGGCACTTCCTGTCCGTTCTTGTTTGTTTGTTTTGAAGATTTGTTTATTTGAAAAACAGTAACACACCACAGAGGGAGAAAGATATCTTCTATCTACTGGTTGATTCATTCCCCAAATTCCCACGACAGCCGTGTCTGAGCCAGGTCAAAGCCAGGAGTGAGAAACCCCATCTGGGTTTCCCAGATGGCAGGGGCCCAAGGACTTGGTTATCTGCTGCCTCCCCAGATGCATCAACAGAAAACCAGATTGGAAGCAGCAGAGTTGGGACTAGAACCAGGGACTATGATGTAGAATACCAGTGTCGCTTAACCCACTGCGCCACAATGCCTGCCCCTTCCTGACCATTCTTAGGTGTCTTCTGTACTAAGGAAAATTATAGGATACTAGATTACAGAAGCCAATTTGGAGTATGGTAGGCTTTGATTCTAAAGGACTTGAATTTAGAACATACTTGGGTTCCAGTTGCAAAACCATATAAAATATTGGATAAAATACTGCCAGTGTGGTGGCAGCCAGAGGAAAGGGAGTAAGTGGCTGTGAGTACCTGCCTGCCACTCTTACTGCAAATACAGAGCTGGACAGATCCAGAGCTGGGACTTGAGGAGCTTACATTCCGGGGCAAACCTTAGGGTATGAGTGGAATGGACAGCATCATCTTGGTGATTGATCACTAGAGTGGTTTCCCCTTCTTCCTGCTGGGTGCCTCCTGGAGCTGCAAGCTAGAAACACCAGCCTTGGGCTTCCCAGATTTGGAGGGGGTTGGGGAGAGACATGTGCTCATTCTCACATGGGTGAATCCATCCAGTGGTCAAGGGTCCACACGCTGCAGGTGAGGAGAGGATTTTTGGGAAGTGGAGCACTGTGGCTGAGTCACAGACCGTAGTCAATTTGACTTCAGACCTCACATCTGTAGAATGATGTTAGATGTCAAAACTTCACAGGGCCGCGGTTTCCTTACATAAAACAGTGTGCTATGAACAAGTGAAATTAGAACTCAGAATCCTGTGAATGCCTGTAGTGACACGTCTTCCTTGCCTTTCTGTTCAGGGAGTCAGTGCCCGTTCTGGTCACCTTCTCTGTACTGTGAGGAATGGATTCTTGCTTTGCAAAGAGAATGCACCCCTTTACCACCGATGGAAAGTGTGTATGAGTGGAATGGCCAGAAAGCATAGTGTTCGCCCGATCTGAGTTTTAGTCTAGCTGTTTTGAGAGGAGGCTCCTGTATCAGTGCTTCTCATACTTGAACTTGCATAAGGATTGCCCAGGGAAATCTGTTTTTTTAAAGATTTATTTATTTATTTGAAAGGCAGAGAAAAGAAGGAGGGAGAGAGATCTTCCATCCACTGGTTTACTCCCCAAATGGCTGCAATAGCCAGAGCTGGGCCAGGCTGAAGCCAGGTGCTCCATGTGGCTCTCTGATGTGGGTGTTAGGGCACCCAAGTTCCCGGACCATCTTCTCCACGATGCTGGCCCTGAGAGTCTGCATTTTAAACACAGCCATCAGTAATGCTGCTGCTGCTGGTTGTGATGATGGCTTGCATCTTCATTGCCCAGTCCTTAATAAAGATGGCCTCGCCTCCTTGGCATTGTTAAAGTTCATCAGAGAAGAAGGTGGTGCTTTGTACACTTGCCCTTCCTTATCCCTGGCGGGACTTCCAGCCTTGAGGTGCAGCTTGATTTCAGATGGGACTGTGCAGGAAGACTTTTTTCTTAGGATTTTAAAAAAAAGGTCTTGGTGAGTGCCAGGAGGCCCGAGAGATCCACTGCATAAAAAGAAATGTGAAGCCCCCAAACCGCGTGGAATGTGTGGCAGTCGGCTGGCATTCTGCACCTTGCAGCAGAATCAGTCATGTACGGAAAGCCAGCCGCCCTGGGAAGCATGCACACTCAGCCCTAGAAGAAATCACAGGAAGTAATTAAACAGAAAAGGTCAGAGAAAGAGGAAGTGGTTGTGTTGTTTCTGATGCGAATAGCATTGTTGTTACTGGGGATCAAGATGATGGTGTTTAAGTCTCTTGGAATGTGACTGCTTGGGGATTTGATTGTATTTAAATTGGAGTCCTTGTAGTTTATTCTTTTTGACAGCAATCTAGCTAGGAAATAAATTGCTTTTAGGTCTTATCAGGAATTCCCACGTGCCTGAGCTAAAGTCTTAAGTTAAAGTGAGAGTTGCTTATAGCTTGGCAAATTGCACTTAAATGGAATGAATGTCAAGACTATTAGAGGTTAATTTTAGGTGTCTGGAGTTCTCCCTAATTCTCCTGATTAAACACTTTAACATAATAGTTTCCTTAATTGGAATAATGATGGAATATTAGCATGCATATTAAACCATTTACCCAAATTTGAATAGGGTTAAAATGCAAATTATCCATCACTTGTCAGTGCTTACTCTTTAGAGATAATTCCTGGTGAGAACTGGAGAAGAGACTGGAATATGAATTGGACTAGGGTTCCCGACTTGAGGCACACTGCTGAGAAAGCCAAGAGTAGCCAGAAGCACTGGAATAAGAGAGAAACCCTTTCTTCTGCAGGTAGAGGTATTAGAAACACAAGAGCCTGTGATATCAGTAACTCCAATATGGAGGTAGGTACATGGTAGATCTGAAGTGAGCTAACCGGAGGCCCTCAGCTTGTATCTTCATTAGCCTGGCCTATTTCTCTTTCAGAGAAAGGTAAGAGTTAAGGCCCCTCCCCAGCACTTAGATACCTTATCTGCAAGCTTTGAACTGACATCGGCCACTCAGTGGATGAATGGCTGGGGACCCATAGCACTCCCCGTGTTGTTAGTGACCTGAATACGGAATGTCACCCATATCTCTCAGTGTATGTAACTGCATTTTTAGAGTAATAAAATATAACCTTATTAAAATACTGCTGAATTCACAGTGGCTGTTTTTCACAGTTATTAAGAAATACAACTGTAGGTATGAGTGTTGGGCACAGTATATAAGGTGCCACTTGGGATGCCCGCGTGCCATGTCAGAGTGTCTGGAATTGAGTCCTGGCTCCACATCCCATTCTGGCCTCCTGCGGATGCTCACCTGCCAGGCAGTAAGTGATGGCTCAAGTAGATGTGTCCCTGCCACCCACGTGGGATGCCCAGATTGAGTTCTTGGCTTTGGCCTGGCCCAGCACTGGCTGCTGCAGGCATTGGGGGAATGAATGAGAGGACGGGAGACCTTATGTATTTTGCTTTCTCTGTTTACCTTTCAGATAAATCAAATTATATTAAAACTAATGTACAGCCAGGAGCCAGTAACACCACCCTGGTCTTCCACACAGGCAGCTTGGGCCATCTTCCGTTGCCTTCCTAGGCGCGTTAGCAGGGAGCTGGATTGGAAGTAGAGCAGCTGGAACTTGCTGGCGATCTTGTGTGGTATGCCAGTGTCATAAGCACAAGCTTAACCCTCTGTGCTGTAGCACCGGCCCTAGTTTCACATTTTGTTTTTGTGTTAAACCACAAGCTTATTTATAAACAATATTTTTAATGAAGAAAAACATAATGAGGACATTAAAATATTTGGCACTATACCAGCCAGGGGAAGAGTTCATTTTCAACAGGGAATGTTAGGAAAGTGGAGCAGTTTTATCTATGGCGTGATCTATACCCTGATTTACATCCTAGGCCCTAGCCCCCACCGCCATTGCTGAAAGCCAGGTGGCCACGTGGCCCAACCACAGGTGTCAAGCTCCACCCCCATCCTAATGGGATTCACTGCTCCTGCTTCCCTGCCCACCCTCCCTCCGGCAAAATTTTGAAAGGACCTGTTCCTGAACGCGTGGCTCTCTTGGCTCTTCTCTCCTGCTCTCTTGGCTCCTCTCCTCTCTGTCTCTCTCTCTCTCTCTCTCTCTCTCTTATACTCTCCTTCTCTCTCTTTTTCTTCTTCACCCCTTCCCTCCAGCCTGCTGGTTTTCCCCAATAAACCCTTTCCTTTACTCCGGTGTTTGGTGTGTTTTGTGACAGCCTAACAGAAATACATAACAGGGAGGGTCTTGAGTTTCCAAGAATGTTTTGGAAGTTGAGTTTCAGAGGAGGCTGATGGCAGTATTTTAGGAGGAGAGGGCATCTCATATCCGAAGGTTTCCTCCACGGACAGGGACAGTCCACTCCTCATTTGTGCTGAGGGAGGTGAGAGAAAGAGCTGATAAGTAGGGGGAGTAATGAACACCGTGTTGAGAAGGTGGGTATTTGGACTTAGGTCCTTTAGGTAGAGTGGAACTGTTGAAGGCTTAGACGCAGAGATGATGAAGGGAGGGACATGCTGGGAAAGTTGAGCTGGTCAGTGAGAAGGTGCAGGCCTGTCTGGAGCCAGGGAGACCGCGGGTAATCACGTCTCTGATTCTCTCCCTGACTTCAGTTAACTGAAAGGGGCACAGATGCAGAAACCTGTGTTCCAAAGAGGCTGTTCTATCCAGTGGAACATGCTCACGTGGGCTGTGAAATGCAGAACAATGTTAAGCAACTTTACTTTGTAGGTCAGACATACAGTTGAGAAATCACCTGTGCGGTCGTGTTGTTTCTGTTTGGTTGTGGAGTTGCTGCTTCTCACTCATGTGCTCATCAGTTGAAATTGGCCTTGTAAAGTGGTGACTGCACTGCCCTTTCTCAGTAGACTAAAATGTTGCAACCTGACCATAAACTTCTAGAACTGGAGAGGCTATCAGTTCCCTTCTTTTACACATAAATCTCAATCCAGAGAGGTTGAGTGACAAACTCAGGGTTGCACAGGTCACTGGAAGTTTGGGTTATGTCGGTGAGCTGTCGTCTGACTTTACTTCCAGTTCTGTTTGGATGCTGTGCATGGCAATTGCTACTCTTGAGTCATTGGACCTTCAGGAGACAGGATAAAAGATGGTAGAAATGGAATCAGTTCCCGTTAGTGTGGCCCATGTAGATGTTGAACTATCAGCACTGAACAGATTGCTAGCCTTGGTCACTCTCTGTAAGAGGCTGAACTGTGTGAGCCTTCCAAATACCATTCCTGTGGAGCTCCTTGCAGATGGCAGGTAGGGCTCCTAAGGCATGGCTTCCACATGTCATGTTTCAGGGACAGGAGGAGGCAAGGAAGGCCTTCCGGCTCATCATCCAGGGAGAGAGAAGATGCACCCTTAGAGGAGGAACAGTGGAATTACATATATATATATATAGCTGGGTTTTTGCACCTGGGCATCAGAAAAAAAAAAAAGTTGAAACATTACCAGTGCTCGTTCTTCCTCCCAGCTCCATCACCTTCTGTTCTCCCCATGTGTTTGCTTTTGATGTTAACTGCCAAGGCGATGTGGTCATAGACAGCAGGAAGTAATATTTGATCTGCAGGTCTCCCGGGGGTGTGTGAGGGGTGTGGATGCCGGGATGGGAAGGGTGGTGGTTTTGGCACATGATTGTGAAAACTCCGTGCAGTTAATAAGCCAACAGGTGCTGTTATAGCAAAGAGAAGGAAGGAGGAGCTGACCAGGTGGTCCTATAAGGAGCACTTTTATAGTGTCTTTTTACTCTTAAGTTTCTATAAGGCCTCTACTCCATAGGTTAACTTCAGAGAAAGTCAGATTATCTATCCTCTGCACTGGATCAGTTTGTGGCCACAGGCTTGCAAAAAGCTAGGCTTGAAGAAGAATCAAAAGTTCCCAGACCTGGACGTGCGTCCCCCTCCAGCCCAGAGTTCGGAGGACACACCCCGCCGTGCACTGTTCCCATTGTGCTTTGAAACCGTGCTTTTCAGCCTGCACTCCCCTTTGGCTCACAAGAGTCAGCTACTTGTATAGGAGAGGAAACTTTAAAAACCTTCCCTTCTCAGGCTCCGGGCCTCCCTCTTTGTTTCCCCCGTGTTAATCCTCACCAGCTGGGCATTCTTCTTAACTCATAAAGGGTCCCTTGTGAGCCCGATCAGTAAGAGCGATTTGCTTAGAAATGGTTTACCTGTAGATAGCCCCTTGCTCGGGGTTCAGTACAGCCGCGTGTGGCGCGTTTCCCGCCTCTTTCCCAGCTGGTGCTGTGTGATTGACAGGCAGCCTGAATCAGCCCTTCCCCCCCCCCCCCCCAAGCAGTTTATCCACACAGCTAGAGGCCCTGGGGTCATAGAGCATATCGGGGCCGGTTGGGGATGCCGTGAGACAACACCCTCCGGGGGATTTTAAAAATCCAGGAGATTCTGATGTGGGAAGTGTGGACCCAGGAGCAGGTCTTGGAAAAGCCAGCTCTCTCCCGGCTGCCGGTGGGCTGGTCCTGGTCAGCCCTGCCCGGTGGTCCTCAGAAAGGCACTCCTCCCATCCTGGTGAGCGAGGGTGCCCTCGCCCGGCGGAGTCCTGCGCCTTCCTAACTCTGGCCCTTTGTTCTTCCTCATTTCAAGTTAGATAATACAGTGACTTCCTGGGGAGGAACACACCAGATTGCTGTTCCATGTGAAGTAAGAGATCGTAAGAGACACTAAAAAATAAATTCTGATTGTTGATCCTAAAGGTCTTTTTATAGGAAGAAAAAAATTCGAAAGCATACAAAAAAAAGCACCTACAGCTGTCCAAAATTACAACTGTTTTTTATTATTTTTAAAAAGGTTTGGCTGAAACTTTAAAAGGCCTATTAATTTTTTTCAGAAGTTTTCCTTGGTGATGTAACACAGATGCCTCTAGGATACAAATTTAACTATTTTCATGGTTAGGGTAGTAAATTTAGGGGTTCTTATATTTTCTTTTTCCTCCTTTTTTTTCCTGTTTATTTGTTTATTGTCCCAGTATAGTGGGACCAGTTATTTTATAGGAAACAGGATAGTTCTTAACTTTGACTTTTTGACAAACCTTTGTTAACGTAGGACCTGTGTTTGCTGGAAATTAAAGGAGAGCAGAGCTATAGAATCTTATGCTTTAACTTAGATGAAAATACATTGACTCGAAACAGATGTCTCTAACAAAACCTGATGCCAGGTTTTAAGATTGTAGCTTGTTACTCACCAGTGTGGCACTGCATGCAAATGAGGGAAAGGGCCAAAACTTGCTTTAACATTTCAGCCAAAAATGTGAAGGGCACGTTTAAAAATGGGACAATCTTGCACAACAGTGTGGATGACTTAATGCCACAGAATTGCACACTTAAAAATGGTTAAAATGGGAAGTTTTGCTATGTATATTTTACAACAGTTCGGTTTTAATTTAATTTATTTGCAAGACAGAGAACTGCTATGCACTGACTCACTCCCTAGATGCCCCCATCTGATGCTGGGGCCGGAAGCCAGGAGTTGGGAGTGCAATCCAGATCTCCTGCAGAGGTGCCAGGAACCCGACCCCTTGAGCCATTCAAGGTCTGCATTAGCAGGAAGCTGGAGTCAGGAGCCAGAGCCAGAGCCAGAGCCAGAGCCAGGAATTCCATGTGGACTGTCATGTGGGACGCAGGAGTCTTAACCACTAAGCCCAAATGCCTACCCCCTAAAATTTTTAAGTGGGACAGAATCAACTGATGACTTGGTAGAATTTAAAGAAACACTTTCCTGCCAAACAGTGGAATCCTGACCATACAATTGCCTGTCCTATGCTTCCTACGTGCCAGACTCTCCTATTTCATCCTTGTTTTTTTTTTTTTTTTTTTTAATTATTTATTTGAGAGGCAGAGTTACAGAAAGAGGGAGAGACACAGAAAGATCTGCTGGTTCATACCCAAATGGCTGCAACTGTCCAGAGCTGGGCCAATCTGAAGCCAGGAGCCAGGAGCTTCTTCCGGGACTCCCACATGAGTGCAGGGGGCCTCCAATGCTCTCCCAGGTCATTAGCAGAGAGCTGGATCGGAAGTGGCTGGCCCCTATTTCATCCTTTTTTATAGATATCTAGCAAAGTTCCCTTCACAGAAGTTTAAGGCAGTTTAGCTTGGGTATTAGGGCATCAATGCCCCAAGTTGTGTGTCTCCGTAAGGCTCCTGCAGCTCCCCATGCTTGTGATTCTTTCTCTACACCACTGTGTCTGGGCAAGGGTTTGGAAGCTCTGAGAGCATTACAGGAGAGCTCACAGCAGTGCAGGTTCCGGGTGGTGGGTGATGGCGGTGACAACTCCTTCCCAGACGTGCCTGGAGACTGGAGTTGCAAGGAAATTTCTCCAAGATGACAGCTGATGCAACCCTGAGTGTCACATGCCATCCTCAGAACCTCCGTGTTTCTCAAGGGCAGCAAGAATGCCAGCGTCTGAGGTTGCAGCAGTCGTGTGAGGGGACGTGCAGTGCTCACGCGTGTGTAAAGACTGATCCCAGAAGCCAGCCCTTCCTCCTCTCCCCTGCCTGGAGAAGGGAGAATTCAGAGGACATGAAGAATGACGTAATGCAAGTCAGTGTGTGGGGATGAATAGAGCCTGTGCTATAGTGTGTACCCGAGAAGAAGCCACTTGTTCTTTGAAGATGCTGGGCCCCCATCTTTAATGTTTCTTTAAGTTGTTTTACTAATGGTGTGTTGATGTCGACTGGATTGTTAGTGTTCCTGAAGCAGCTT